>NC_058519.1:620917886-621232171 GCF_904849725.1 Hordeum vulgare subsp. vulgare | reverse complement strand
TTTGAGTCATCCATAGTAATTGCGCACAACATGATCCGGCGGATATATATTCAGCTTCGACAATGGATAAATATACCGAGTTTTGTTTCTTGGATGACCAAGACACAAGAGATCTCCCAAGAAATTGATATGTACCCGAGGTGGATTTTCTATCAACCTTGTCTCCCGCATAGTCCGAATCGGAATAGCCAACAAGATTAAAAGAAGGTCCCTTGGGATACCATATGCCAAAGTTTGGTGTATGTATTAGGTATCTCACGATTCTTTTCACAACCAATAGATGACACTATTTAGGTGCCGCTTGGTATCGGGCACACATGCAAACAATTAACATGATGTCAGGATGAGAGGCACATAGATATAGCAATGAACCAATCATTGATCGATAAACTCTTTGATCAACCAGATTGTTTTCCTTAGTGAGGTCAATATGTCCACTAGTAGGCATGGGGGTTCTCATACCTTTGCACTCTTGCATATTGAACTTCCTGATTAATTCCTTGGTGTACTTGGTTTGACAGATAAACATACCTTCTCTCGATTGTTTGATTTGCAATCCAAGGAAGAATTTCAGCTTGCACATCATTGACATCTCATATTTCTCTCACATCAACTTTCCAAATTTCACACTAAAATGTGGGTTAGTAGAACCAAAGATTATATCATCCATATATATTTGGCACACAAATAATTCTCCATTAATTCTTTTAATGAATAAGGTTGCATTAATTTTACCAATCTCAAAACCCTTTTTTATGAGAAACTTCGTTAGGCATTTCTACCAAGCTCTAAGGGCTTGTTTAAGACCATATAAAGCTTTACAAAGTTTGTAAACATGATTAGGTTTCTTGGGGTTCACAAAGCCAGGAGGTTGTTTGACATAAACCTCCTCCTAAATTTCACCATTTAGAAAGGCACTTTTGATATCCATTTGGTAAAGAGTAATATCATGGTGATTGGCATAAGCAAGAAGAATGCGAATGGCTTCAAGTCTAGCAACGGGGGCATAAGTTTCACCATAGTCCATACCTTCGACTTGCGTGTATCCTTGGGCTACGAGACGCGCCTTGTTACGTTCAACTTGACCATATTCATCTTGCTTGTTCCGAAACACCCATCTTGTACCGATGATGTTCTGCTCGCCTTCGGACTTTTCAACAAGTGTCCACACTTAATTCCTCTCGAAGTTGTGTAGCTCTTTGTGCATGGCATTCACCCAATCCGGGTCTTGAAGGGCTTCTTCTACCTTCAAAGGCTCAATGCCAGAGATGAAAGAATAATTCTCACAAAAGTTAGCTAAACAAGATTTAGAGCGAGTGATTCTCCCAGTTTGTATATCACCGAAGATTTGATTCAGTGGGTGATCTTTGTCCACTCTTGCTCGAACTCGTGACAGCTTCTTCTTGTTGGATGGCGGATCTTCTTCATCGTCATCATCTTGCACATTTTCATTGACGGTGTCATCTCCTTGAGGTGGTGGTGAGGAAGGTCGAGGTGGATCATCACGATGTACTTCTTCCTCTTCTTCATCATGTCGTGTACCACGTGTGGATGCCTCCATGTTGTTTTGTGGATCGCCTTGACGCAAAGTTGGAGCTTCCACTTGAGTTGATGTGGTACTTTCCTTCACCTCCATGGAAGAAATCTTGCCAATAGGTACATCTTGGATGGATTATGAAGGTTCCTTATCTCCTACATCATTTGGCAATTGTTCGACTTGCGAACCGTTAGATTCATCAAACTTCACATCTACCATCTCTTCAACTTTTTGAGTGAAGCTGTTGTAGACACGGTAAGTGTGAGAATTTGAGCCGTAACCGAGTAGGAAACCTTCATGAGATTTAGGAGCAAATTTAGTGCGATGATGCTTATCAAGAATGTAGCACTTAGAGCCGAATACTCGAAAGTATCCAACTTGGAGTTTGTTATCGGTGAGTAACTCGTATGCCGTTTTACCGAGAATCTTGTGTAAGTAGAGTCGGTTCATGGCGTGACAAGATGCATCCACGGCTTCTGCCCAAAAGTGTCTTGGCGTCTTGTATTCGTCAAACATCGTTCTGGCCATCTTTTTGAGAGTCTGGTTCTTCCTCTCAACAACTCCATTTTGTTGAGGTGTGTACGTCGCCGAGAACTCATATGAGATACCTTCTTCATCAAGAAAAGTATTCATATTTGTGTTCTTGACCTCCGTTTCGTTGTCGCTCCGAACTTTCTTGATCTTCACTTCAAATTGATTTTGATCTTTCCGAGCAAAGTTCTTGAAGATCTTTTGTACCCGCGACTTATCATCAAGAAAGAATACCCACATAAATCTGGAAAAATCATCAACAATGACTAGACCATAAGAATTTCCACCGAGGCTCTTGTAAGCATTGGGACCAAAAAGATCCATGTAAAGCTGCTCGAGTGGCTTTCTTGTAGTCATGATGTTCTTCATGGGATGACTTCCACCGACTTGCTTTCCTGCTTGACAAGCACTACAAAGTCTATCTTTGTCAAAGTTAACATCTCTAACACCAAGAATATGATCACCTTTGATAAGCATGTCAAGGTTACGCATACCTACATGTCCTAACCTTCTATGCCAAAACCAACATTTAGAATATTTTGCAATAAGACATGTACGGGGCTTGGATTTTTTTAGTGAAATCGACAACGTATAGATCACCTCTATGGAAGCCAGTAAAGACCATGTTAAAGTTATCACAGCGAAACACTTGGCAGTCAACTTCTGTAAATAGCACATTGAAACCAAAGTATGTTAGTCTAGATACGAAAAGAAGATTGTAGCCAAGAGATTCAACAAGCATGACATTTTGAATAGAACTATCATGAGATATGGCTACCTTACCAAGACCAAGTACCTTACCCTTGGAGTTGTCTCCAAAGGTCACATACCTTCGAGGTCCACGGTTTGGTGCGATCTAATGGAACATGTCTTTGTCTCCGGTCATGTGATCGGTGCATCCACTATCAAGAACCACTCCTTTCCTCCGTCCATGTAGTCTCTAAGGTTTGCCATAAGACTAAGGTTTCTCATGGTCTTCTCATACTTGATGTCAAACTCTTCATCTTCATTGTAGTATCCATGCTCCACATGCTCAATATATCAGTGACCGAACTCCTGGTATTTTATACTTCCATTGCAATGCATGAGTATTGTGCTAGTATTATAAAAAAATGGTTATGATGTACAAAACAATGTTCATCATGTATTTAGAAATTATTGGATGTGAATTTTGATGGTGTTGGTTCTATACTAAAAAATGTTAATTGTTTATTTAAAAGATATTCATTTGTATAAAGATATATTATCATGTGTCAAAAATGCTAATCGTGTATTTGCGAAATGGTCACAACATATTTTAAATAGTTTATCATGTATTTAAAAACAATGTTCATCTAGTATTTTAGAATGTTCATAGTGTAGAAAGAAATATATAAGATCATGTATAAAAAATTGTTCAACATATATTTAAACTTTGTTCATTGTGTAACATGAAAACATTTGTCATGCATTCAAAAATGTTTTCCTCATATTAAAAAACTATTCGTTGTGCCATAAGGTTCATCGTGTATTAAAATTATATTTACCCTATGGTAAAAAGTGTTGACCTTGTACTTAAATAACGTCCAGAATGTAACGCTTTTTTATGATGTATTAAAAAAAATATTCATCACGTTTGTGAAAAAGGTTCACTGTAGTAAAAATATTGATTGCGTATAAATTTTGTTCTTCATCGCACAATAAAAAACATAGTATATTTATTATTTTTATCATGTATTAAAAATTGTTCAGTGCGTATTTGAAAAAAGTTCATTTAATTAAGAGGGTTTCCGTCTTTATAAAAGTATTCACATGGTTTCTTATAAATGTTCGTTTATCATTTTCGATGATCACACATTTTTCCTAACGATTTTCATGTTTAACAAACATGAAAATATATTGATTGCATATAAAGTTTCTTCTTCATCACACATTAAAAAAATCATAGTATTATTATTAATTTTATCATGTATGAAAAATCATTCAGTGTGTATTTGAAAAAAAGGTTCATTTAATTAAAAGGGTTTCCGTCTTTATAAAAATGTTCACATGGTTTCTTATAAATGTTCATCTATAATTTTCGCCGATCATACATTTTTCCAACGATTTTCATGATTAGAGATAGAAAAAGGAAAAAATGAAAATTTTAACGGACAAATACAAACATAATCAGAATCACAGGTTATGATTTTTTTTCGTATGTGCGCCGCGGGTACCCCCTTAGTGGTGCCCTTATATGCCGGGCCTGCCTGCCTTATCTACCACCGCAGCAACACGATTGAACTTGAAGCACGGCCCAAGTCCCACGGTTCGAACGCTAAACCTTATCCATCCTCTCCCTCGGTCCATCCCAGACCCAGCCGCCAACCTCTCGCCTCTATCGCTCTCTCATTTCCTCTTGAGCTTCCCTATCTTCTCCACGAGACAAGCACCCACACCACCGCACGCAGCACGCCGCTGCTTGCTAGCCCACCACCTGAAGCTCACCGCCTTCCGCCATAGACGGTACTCCGGCATTCCCCTCCCAACCGCTTATAGTCCCTTTCCCCGTCCACATCGAGCCGTCAACCTCGTGTGACGATCTCCCCCGGCGCCATGCCCGGCGTGGCGCCGCCTCAAACTTCTCGCCGGCTGCTCGCCGTTCGCACCTGGCCCGCCCTGCGCATCAAGGGGGTAGCTCTATCCCGAGCTCCCCGTCGACCACCACATCGCACGCACCTCACCAGCCCTGCGCGATGCGGCGCCCTCAGCTCATCATCGTACGTCGACATCCTCTGTGTTAGTACAGTATATAATCTTAATTACTAGTCAGTGGTTTTTTTTTTTGCGGGGTAGTCAGTGGTTTAGCACTACTACATGCATAGCAAGGTTTTGTTTGGTAGGGACCGGGAAAACCGGTTTTTGGAAAATCTCGGAATTTTCTGATTTTTTCCATCTGAATTTTTCAAACGAATTTTGAATTCGAAAATATTGTGCCTCAATATAAAATGTTCACGCCTTGTCTGAAAACAGAGATGTGCCTGTTCCATTGGCCAGCCCGTCTGCTCGGCACAAAAGCTCGTGGCTTCGAATCACACTTCCAACTTCAAAAAGTAAGTCCCCCAAAAATGGGATTCGATCCTGTGACCGCCAAAGCTAAGCAAGAGTCGTATTTGAGTTTTTCGCTGGGTGGCAGAAGGGCCAGTTTTTGACCGGTTTTAAAAAATCTCGGAGGAGAAAAGAAAAAAAACCTGATGCATAGGCGCATGTATCGATGAGCTTCTTAGAGCAAGTACAATAGTATAGTCAGCTGCCGGCTATAAGCCATTGCCATGTCATCTATAGTTCATCTTATAGCCAACATGTACAATAGTTTATTATAAAAGTGTATTACTCCCTTCGTTCTTAAATATAAGTCTTTGTAGAGATTTCACTAGTGGACTACATACGGATGTATATAGACATACTTTAGAGTGTACATTCAATCATTTTGCTCCGTATATAGACATCTAGTGAAATTGCTTAAAAGACTTATATTTAGGAACGGAGGGAGTACTTCTTTATTACAGGACCCACCTTTCATACTCACTAAATGCCTAGGAGCACGTGCTAGAGCTGGCTCTTAGCTAAGAGCCCGCTTACCTTCTCTCTCCTCTTCTCTTTGCTCTAACTAATCAAAAAAATATTAGTTTATTCCTTATAGCCAGCTGACTCAGCCCTATTATACTTGCTCTTAGTAGTACCGGTCCGTATTATGTGAGTAAGTGAATTCACTTCGTGTCAGCTTGCTAGCCCGTGTGCGAGTCTACTAGATAGTCACTTTGAACGGTAGGGACAAGGATCTCATCGTGTAATGTATGTTTTAAGATCTCAGTCATGGATGATTATTATTCCCTCCTTTCTACTAAACAAATTGAATAATACAACTTTGGGTTCCACCATTTGTATTTAATATGACAGAGATTACAGTATTATGACAACACACACTCTCTCTCCATCTTCTCTCATATATAAATCCATCCTTTTATTTTATCTTGACTATATCAAATATTCAATATCATTTGAAATATAAGTTTGTTTTGTAAATAATTTATCGATTTGAACTCCTGGCATCAAAACATTTAGAACTAGAGCAACATTGCATACATTTCAAGCATGTTCAATTTTGAATGGCTGACATTTCATATGTCGAACAAGCCTATTTTACTAGAAAAATTGTAAAATAAACCTTTTTCACTAGAAATATAAACGCATTTCAGTAGAAATCTATTTAACCGAATTATATTTCAGATATGTGTCAAAAAACCTGTTTCGCACACACACTAAAAATGTGCAATTGAAATATATGTGAAATTTAAATGTATCACACAAAATGTATGTAATATCGGTTCTGAAACTGTGAAATAGTAATCACTCAAAATGAAATTGTACTTGATTATTTTTGAAATGTGAAAACTAATTTTCAAAATATGCAATTGAATAGATATGATTTTTATGAAACTGATTTTTTACAAATGGGTAATAGTTTATTTCAAAATCATGAAAACTATTATTTCAACAAGGTGTAATTGAAATAGATGTGATTTTATGAAACAAGCTGGAAAGTGAAATGAAGGTTCTAAATTGTAAAAGAGTAACTACAAAAAGTGAAATTTAATTGTATTATTGTGAAACATATTTTTTGGAAGTGTGTAACAGTTTGTTTCAAAAGAGTGAAATATCTTTTTTGAAAAATGTGCAATTGAAATAGATGTATTTTTTTTGTGAAACAAGCCAATGAAAATTGAAATATATGTTATGAATTTTAAAATAGTAACTACAAAAAGTGAAATTGTCTGTGTCATTGTGAAATTGATTATTTTCAAAATGTGAAATATGCGTTCGAATTTAAACATGTTTAAAAATATATCAAGATTCATATCATTTTATAGGTTTTGACGCAAGGAGTTTAAATATAAAAAAAAGTTTCAAAAACTAATATCTGGTTTAAATTATATGGATGATTGAAATTAGACAAAGTGAAAGAAATAGTTGAATTTATTGTGTGGGAGAAGAGAGAGTGTGTGTTCTGCCACATGCCCACATTCGTGCCACACATGCATGTAAAATACAGTTGGGGTGGTGGTGTGTGGGGATGGAATACTTATACATCATGAAAAGAGAATATACGATGTTAGATGACATTAGGTGATTGCCTAGAGCATTGCTGGTACGTATACATCAGTAAATTTTTCACTTTACTGAGTCTATACCGTGCTGTTTGATGTTCCGAAAAATTGAGAAACAAAGAAAAGAAAAGGAAAGGAAAGCACGATACGAAGCCTTGACTAAAAGAAATCATCACGTGTGTTGATATTTTGATGTGAGCGATCCTTGGATAAAACCCAACACTCTGTATACATTGTCAGGTAACGGGGGGAGGGCAGCGGGCCGGGGTGGTGTCACGGTGAGGGTCATGAAAGAGCAACACCAGGCCGGGGTGGTGTCACGGTGAGGGTCATGAAAGAGCAACACCAGGCCGGGTTTCTCCCCGTTGACACGTTGCCATCTCGATGCATCAGCTCATATTATCCTCACGTTATCCGATAACTATGGAGTAGTTCTTTAATGGGGTATTGCTAGCGTGCTTGATGATTAGTTGAGTACAAATAGAAGGTAAACCCGTCGAGATTGGTACAGCAAAATCAATACTACTTTGGCTGTCATTCCCAGGTGTCCGGAACAAAAGCAATACCCTGACTTGTGCTCACCGGCCGGCATGGCGGCAGCGCAAGGCGAGCATCCGCCGCTGTACAAGGACGCGTCGGCGCCGGTGGAGGCGCGCGTGCGCGACCTGCTCGGCCGCATGACGCTGCAGGAGAAGGCGGGCCAGATGGCCCAGATCGAGCTCTCCGTGGCGTCGCCCCGCGCCCTCGCGGAGCTCGGCGTCGGCAGCCTCCTCAACGGCGGCGGCAGGCCGCCCTTCGACGGCGCCTCGCCGTCCGACTGGGCCGGCGTAGTCGACAGCATGCAGCGCCTCGCCCTCTCTTCCCGTCTCTCCGTCCCCATCATCTACGGCGTCGATGCTGTCCACGGCCACAACAACGTCATCGGCGCCACCATCTTCCCCCACAACGTCGGCCTCGGAGCTTCCAGGCACGTTACATTTACATCCCGATCGACCATGTTGACATTTTAGTAGTGGCAAGGCCTACATGCATACTCCGTTGACTTGATGCAGGGATCCGGAGCTTGTCCGAAAGATCGGCGAGGCGACGGCGCTCGAGGTTCGGGCCACCGGCATGCACTGGACCTTCGCCCCCTGCGTCGCCGTGAGTCAAACTCAGAAACCTTCCGGCCGGCTGTCCCTTGAGCTGCAAGAAAAAGGACTGATGTCTGGTGGTGGGTGATGTATGTATAGGTATGTAGGGATTCGAGGTGGGGGAGATGCTACGAGAGCTACAGCGAGGACCCAGAGATCGTGCGCTCCTTCACCACCATCGTCGCCGGTCTGCAGGGCCAGACACCGGCAGACCACCCCCATGGTTACCCGTTCCTCCATTCGGTTAGGTACTTAATCCAGATTCTGGTGCTCTCTGATCAGGACCCCACAGTTTGGCAAGTATGCTGGTCAGAATTCACCGGATTTTAATGAATCTTTTTCCCCAGCATAACTTTGGTTCGAATCTAGCCTGAAATTTCGAGCTTTAAGCACACCAACCGATATTTCGTTAATATTTTGAATCCTGGCATGGACACCCAACGGGCCGAAGCCGAAGCCTGGAGCTTAAGCCTTGCCTGGGCTCCAGTTTTCTGCGTGAAGCCCGGTCCTAAGATCAGAAAAAGCCAGGAATACCTAAAATCTTATATTTCTTATGTGAACTATGCAAACGTCTTCTTTATGTGCAGAAGGAATAGTTAATAAAAAAAGGTAAATAAATTTTAAAATTCTATAATTAAAATGATGTTCCTTCTGCACATAAATTATGCAAACGTCTTATTTATGTGCATAGGGAGTATTATTTAGTTTTTTGGGCTGGGCTAGCGTGGGCTCGCGGTTGGCATTTTTAGCCCAGGCTTTTGTAAAGGTTAGCCCAAGGTTTATTTTTGGATATGCCCACAAACCTATCAGCAGAAATGGGTCCCACCTTTGTGATTTGCAGGGAGAATGTGCTTGCTTGTGCCAAGCATTACGTAGGGGATGGCGGCACTCACAACGGGATCAATGAAGGAAATACCATTTGCTCTCTAGACGATTTGGAAAGGATCCACATGAAACCCTATCCAGATTGTATAACACAAGGGGTGGCAACAATCATGGCATCCTTCTCTCAATGGAATGGGGAGCCATTACATGCCAGCCACTTTTTGCTCACGGATGTTTTAAAGGGCAAGCTAGGCTTCCAGGTAATTGAGTGGTGTTTGGATTACTTGGTTGATTCATGGTATATGTGTGGTTGTCACTAGTGAACATGTGTAATCTCTTGTTTCACAGGGTTTTGTGGTGTCAGACTGGGAAGGTATTGACCATCTTTGCGACCCTCGAGGGTCTAATTATCGGCATTGCATTGCACAAGCAGTTAATGCTGGAATGGATATGGTATTATTCATTAAGTGGTCATACGAACTATATTGTGCAACAACCACTTCTTTTACATTTGTTGAGCAACCTACAGATTATGATACCTTTCAGATTTGAGACATTCTTGGAAGATCTTGTGTTCTTGGTAGAGACAGGGGAGATACCATTATCACGAATTGATGATGCCGTTGAGCGGATTCTAAGAGTTAAGTTCATTTCTGGAGTTTTTGAGCATCCATTTTCAGATCCAACTCTACTTGACGTAATTGGTTGCAAGGTAAAAATGCTAGTTCACTCGTCTATGAGTTTGTTGTTATTGTCAATTCTTCTTACACTAGACATCACTCACCATATGCAATATGCGAATGAGGTTGCTATTCTCTTTGGTTAAGTATCTCTCATTGGATATATATCACTCACCATATATGATATGCACGCGTCAGGAGCATCGTCAGCTAGCACGTGAGGCTGTTCGAAAGTCTTTGGTACTTCTGAAAAATGGCAAGAATCAGAAGGAACCATTCCTTCCCTTAGCCAAAAATGCAAAAAGAATACTTGTCACAGGGACACATGCTGACAATATTGGATATCAATGTGGTGGGTGGACGATAGCGTGGCACGGAGACAGTGGAAAGATAACTCCTGGTAAGCAAATAATTTTAACTCCAAGGTAATATATTATAGATGGCCTTTCATTTTCAAGGGACAC
This sequence comes from Hordeum vulgare subsp. vulgare, assembly GCF_904849725.1. Classification (NCBI taxonomy): domain Eukaryota; kingdom Viridiplantae; phylum Streptophyta; class Magnoliopsida; order Poales; family Poaceae; genus Hordeum; species Hordeum vulgare. The sequence goes on along the minus strand of NC_058519.1, from coordinate 621,221,875 downwards.
TTAACTTAATTTGTTTCATGCTAAACAAATTATTCTCTTTGGAAATCCTAGCTTTATGTATGATTAGAAGTTATGGAAAAATTATGACCCATTTTCAAGTGTTGTAATGCATATACAAATGTGAAATTATTATTTCTAGTTGAAGTTTAAGATGTTTGCGTTGGATCTTATTATGTAGTGGTTGTTTTGGAATTGAAGTTTTTAATATGTTCGTATTGGATCATATTTGTTGTCTGACAAAATAAAATACAAGAGACCCTAAGGTAAGAATTTACAAATCTAGATCCAAGCAACTACATTAAATTTGCCACAATCAAGATAGTATCACAATCTTGGTTTATTAGAAGCCCTTGTATTTTGAGCCAAACTTTGACCGCCTATACAACTTACAAAATATGAGGTAATATGCTAAATAATTATACTAGTAGATTTGCATTTGACATAGGTTCCCACCATTATAATTTTTTGTGACATGTAGCCCATATTTTATTAGTTAAATTTATGATCAAAGTTTGATCCAAAATACGGGGAGCCTGAGTAAACCCGGACAGAGGGAGTACCATGTACCACGAGGCAACTACAAAATATTGAACTAAACAACTAGTAGCCTAGTAGGCATTTGTTGTTTCCATGATCTTGGGTGGAAATTAAGCTTTGCCTCAATGGTTCCTTGAGAATGCGTGCATAGAGCACATTTTCCCTTTTCTATTTAAATTGATTGATTTATTTATTTTATTGAAAATATGGTCTAGTTTCGTCCATGCTATGAGGTATAAGCTAATCAATCTATCAAAACCAACAGGTACAAGCATATTAGAGGCCATACAAAAAACTTTGCAAGTGGAAACGGAAGTTGTGTATGAAGAATGCCCAACAGAAGCTACCATTGAAGAAGAAAACTTTTCCTATGCAATTGTTGTAGTAGGTGAGGTTCCCTATGCAGAAGGGTTGGGGGATAGAACCGACCTTAGTATTCCATTTAATGGCTCAGATCTAATTACTCGTGTTGCTAGAATAGTCCCTACCCTAGTGATTGTTATTTCTGGAAGACCCTTGGTTATTGAGCCACAAGTTCTTGAGAAGGTAGATGCTCTAGTTGTTGCTTGGTTGCCTGGAAGTGAGGGCATGGGAGTGACTGATTGCCTCTTTGGAGACCATGATTTTGTAGGCACGTTGCCAGTAACTTGGTTTAGATCAGACGATCAACTGCCTATAGATATTAGAGGTGCTAACTACGATCCATTATTTCCTTTTGGATATGGGCTCAAATGTTCAGAAGCAATGAAGATTTAGCATAATGTCATGACAGATTTGGTGGCCATACATTTGAATTGAAATAATAGTATACATATGTATGTTGTACATGAGAGTATGGGGTTATGTATAAGATAAATAATGTCATGTTGTCGAGTACATGGTATAAGGTGTTCAGGACACAATTTGTTTCTTACTCCTTCTCAAGTACTCGCTGTGCCTCCAAATACATGGTGTAAAAATTAGTCTATTATTTCTAAGTTTGATAAAATATATACAAGAAAATATCAACACCTACAATATTGAATAAATAGATTATAGAAAATGTAATGTTGGATATAATGATTATATGTGGGGGGCACCTAGGTACCCACGTTCCTTGCCTTTCGACCACTAGATTGCATTTAGATGCATGTTGTTGTAACAGACATGTTTGTTAACGGAGTATTCCATTTTAAACCGCCGATCAAAATAATTATGAAATAATCACTAATTGCATGCCATAAATAAGGCCCCACACACCATGCATGGCAACATTTCGTGGTGAGAGACATAATAGGAGAGAGAAAGTAATAATTAATGTGTGATGAGTAACGTCTCTTATTTCTTGCCTTGTTTGATGTTTCATAGATGGAAGGTATATGATACTCATTAGAAATAGAGATAAACTATTTGTAATTAGGAGGGTATGCACGCGTATGTTAGTTGAATTCCTAGCACATACACATGGGTATCTTGATTACGTGTATATTTTTAATAGGTACAATACCCCAACTATGTGTATTTTGTTTAGGTATAACACCAACACATAAATATTTTTGTTAGGTATAATACCCAACAACCCGAAATACTTATGGATTTGCAAGACGTAAAGTATTCAATATATTTTCACGTATGTCGGTAGGTGCATACTCAACATATTTCTTCACAGCTACATACCCGGCTTCAAATGTATGACTGCATACCGAGACAATTGTATATATTTGACATTTATAGTTATGTACACATTAATTTCACGTCTAGGTATGTACGTACGGAGAAATATCTTGAGTACGAACTTATATATTGAATTCTCTCAAGTTTCACATATTCGTATATCAGGTATACACATACAAAAAAATATGGCAGGTTGTTGGAAATATGCCCTAAAGGCAATAATAAATTAGTTATTATTATATTTCCTTGTTCATAATAATCGTTTATTATCCATGCTAGAATTGTATTGATTGGAAACTCAAATACATGTGTGGATACATAGACAACACACTGTCCCTAGTGAGCCTCTAGTTGACTAGTTCGTTGATCAAAGATGGTTAAGGTTTCCTGACCATAGGCAAGTGTTGTCACTTGATAACGGGATCACATCATTAGGAGAATCATGTGATGGACAAGACCCAAACTATGAACATAGCATATCGATCGTGTCGTTTTATTGCTATTGTTTTCTGCGTGTCAAGTATTTGTTCCTATGACCATGAGATCATATAACTCATTGGCACCGGAGGAATACCGTGTGTGCATCAAACGTCGCAACGTAACTGGGTGACTATAAAGGTGCTCTACAGGTATCTCCGAAGGTGTCCGTTGAGTTAGTATGGATCAAGACTGAGATTTGTCACTCCGTGTGACGGAGAGGTATCTCGGGGCCCACTCGGTAACACAACATCACACACAAGCCTTGCAAGCAATGTGACTAAGTGTAAGTCACGGGATCTTGTATTACGAAACGAGTAAAGAGACTTGCCGGTAACGAGATTGAAATAGGTCTGCTGATACCGATGATCAAATCTCGGGCAAGTAACATACCGAAGGACAAAGGGAATGACATACGGGATTATATGAATCCTTGACACTGAGGTTCAACCGATAAGATCTTCGGAGAATATGTAGGATCCAATATGGGCATCCAGGTCCCTCTAGTGGATATTGACCGAGGAGTGTCTCGGGTCATGTCTACATAGTTCTCGAACCTGCAGGGTCTGCACACTTAAGGTTCGGTGACGTTTTGGTATAGTTGAGTTATAGGTGTTGATAACCAAAAGTTGTTCGGAGTCCCAGATGAGATCCAGGACATCACGAAGAGCTTCGGAATGGTCCGGAGGTAAAGATTGATATATAGGAAGTCATGTTTTGGTCACCAGAAAAGTTTCGGGCTCATCGGTAGTATACCGGGAGTGCCGGTAGGGGTGTCGAGGACCATCGGGGGGGGGGGGTGTCATGCCCCAAAAGGGTCTCATGGGCTATGGGAAGAGATAAACCAGCCCCTAGTGGGCTGGAATAAGTTCCCACTAAAGCCCATAAGGTTTGAGAAGGAAAAAACACAAGGTGGAAAGAGTTTCCAAGTGGGAAGGTGGAATCCTACTCCAAGTAGGATTGGAGTAGGGCTCCTCCACCTCCAATTTCGGCCAAACCTTGAGGGTTTGAGGCTGCCTCCTCCCCTCCATCCCTCCTATATGTACTAGAGGTATTGAGGGTTTTTGAGACACAACTTTTTCCACGTGCATCCCGACACCTCTACTTCGTAGATTTCCCTCTAGATCGTATTGCTACGGAGCTCGGGCGGAGCCCTACTGGAATAGATCACCACCAACCTCCGGAGCGTCGTCACGCTGCCTAAGAACTCATCTACATCTCCGTCTCTCTTGTTGGATCAAGAAAGCCAAGATCATCGTCGCGCTGTACGTGTGTTGAACGCGAATGTGCCGTCCGTTTGGCACTAGATCGGGAAGGATCATGATGAGATCGCGGGACGGATCGTGATGAAGTTCGCGGGACGAATCGCGATGAGATCGTGGGATGGAGTGTACGATACGATGATTTGAATCACGCAAGCTGTTCCACTACATCGTCCATGTTTCTTAACGCTTACCGCTGTGCGATCTACAAGGGTACGTAGATCGGAAATCTCCTCTCGTAGATGAACATCACCATCATAGGTATTGCGTGTGCGTAGGAAATTTTTTGTTTCCCATGCGACATTCCCCAACAGTGGCATCATGATCTAGATGTTATCTCGAGTAGAGCACAAAGGGTTTTGTGGACGGTGATGTTCGATTTGCTGCCCTCCTTAGTCTTTTCTCAATTCGGCGGTACTGTTGGATTGAACCGGCCCGGACCGACATTATTCGTACGCTTACGAAAGGTTGGTTTCATCGCTTGACATGCAACCTCGTTGCATAAAGATGATTGGCGAGTGTCGGTTTCTCCAACTTTAGTTGAATCGGATTTGATCGAGGAGGTCCTTGGAGAGAGGTTAAATAGCAATTCATACATCTCCGTTGTGGTGTTTGCGTAAGTAAGATGCGATCCTAGTAGATACCCATGGCAACCACGTAAAACATGCAACAACAATTAGAGGACGTCTAACTTGTTTTTGCAGGGTATGCTTGTGATTTGATATGGCTAACGACGTGATGTGATATATTGGATGTATGAGATGATCATGTTGTAATAGTAAATATCGACTTGCACGTCGATGCTACGGCAACCGGCAGGAGCCATAGGGTTGTCTTTCAACTAACGTTTGTGTTTGCAGATGCGTTTACTATATTGCTAGGACATAGTTTTAGTAGTAATATCATAGCATACACGACAACCTCGATGACGGCACGATGATGGAGATCATGATGATGGGGATCATGGTGTGGCGCGGGTGACAAGAAGATCATACCGGTGCTTTGGTGATGGAGATCAAGGAGCACTTGATGATGGCCATATCATGTCACTTATGAATTGCATGTGATGTTAATCCTTTATGCACCTTATCTTGCTTAGAACGACGGTAGCATTATGAGGTGATCTCTCACTAAAATTTCAAGCTTAAATTGTGTTCTCCACGACCGTGCACCATTGTGACAGTTCGTCGTTTCGAGACACCACGTGATGATCGGGTGTGATAGACTCAACGTTCACATACAACGGGTGCAAAATAGTTGCACGCGCGGAACACTCGGGTTAAACTTGACAAGCCTAGCATGTACAGACATGGTCTCGGAATACATGAGACCGAAAGGTCGAGCATGAATCATATAGTTGATATGATTAGCATAGAGATGCTTACCACTGAAGCTACTCTCAACTCACGTGATGATTGGACTTGAGATAGTGGATTTGGATCATGTACCACTCAAATGACTAGAGAGATGTACTTTTTGAGTGGGAGTTTAAAATTAATTTGATTAGTTAAACTCTAATTATCTTGAACATAGTCAAAAGGTCTTTATAAATAATGATGTGGCTTGCGCTATAGCTCTACAATTTTTATATGTTCCTAGAGAAAATTTAGTTGAAAGTTGATAGTAGCAACTTTGTGGACTGAGTCTGTAAAACTGAGGATTGTCCTCGTTGCTGCGCAGAAGGCTTATGTCCTTAATGCACCACTCAGTGTGCTGCACCTCGAGCGTCGTTTGTGGACGTTGGGAAGAATTTGGTGCCCGATCAAAGGCCTGGAGTGCAAGGAAGTTGGGGAGAATATTTTCCTCTTCACGTTTGGGAAGGAATCGGGCAAGCGGATGGCTCTAGAAGGGGGGCCGTGGGAGTTTGGGAGTGATTTGTTGGTATTCGAAGATTTCATTGCAAGCAAGAGACCGGAAGACTATAACTTTGACACTATCCCTATTTGGGTGAGGATCATGACGTTACCACTTGGGATGATGTGTAAGGAGGCTGGTGAGGCAATTGGCTCCTTGATTGGGGAAGTGCAGGGAGTGGAAGCTAGAGCAGATGGAAAAGCTATGGGAAGGTTCCTAAGGGTGAAGGTCCGTATGAATATCAAGGTCCCGTTGATGCGGGGTTTTAAGCTGGAGGAGGAGGAGGACAGGTTGATCAGAAGGAATAGGAAGACCCCCATGGGAAGGAAGAAGCGCTGGATGAGAAGAATTGGTGCCCGTTTGAATATGAACATCTTCCTGACTTCTGCTATGTGTGTGGGATCATAGGGCACACTGATAAGGCATGTGGGGTGAAGCTGAAGAAAGGAGAGAAGCCGCAGTTTGGCCCCTGGCTACGTGCGTTCATCCCTAGACGGGGCGGCTTGGAGAGCAGGAGTAGGGGGGAAATCGATGGGGGCTGGGGGCGTAGCTTTGGAGGGAAGAGTACAACAGGATGAGGTCGCCATAGTCTATCGGGGAGTGACGGCCCGTCTTGGCGTAAGGATAGGAGCAGTGGTGCTGAGCGCAATGAAGGCGATGAGAAGGGGCAGGAGGTGATGAGTCCGATAAAGAAACCGGCGTGTGCACGAGAGACGGAGGTGGTTAAGCAGCTGACTTTCCCGGCTGGAGAGAAGGGCACTGATGAGAGAGGGAGAGTTAGTGCGGAGCGTAGCGATATGAAGGGGGCTGACGAAGTGGATTGCGGGTTGGTGAATGATGCGCTGCCGCAGGGTAACATGCTGGTTGATGATGAGGGAGTAAGGGCGAGGACTGGCTACGTACTGGCAGAACATGATCCCGCAAGGCACAAGGGTGTGGAGAACAAAGGAAAGGGAAAGAAAGCTGGTATGTTCAAACGAACGAACGGGGGGAGGAAGGTTGGAGAGGTGTTTACCGAAGGAGTAGGCGGACATCAGGTAGCGATCACTGGTACGAAGCGTGGTGGCGTTCACATGGAACTGGATGAGTCAGAAGAGCACAATAAGAAGAAGGTTGAGCAGGGTCAGACCACTGATGTAGTTATGAACGCGGGGTTGCCGGGACAACCCTGCGAGCCCCAATGAAGCTATGTGAGTGGAACTGTCGGGGTTTGGGGAATGGCCCGGCAGTTCGTAGCCTTCTGAAGTTGCAGAAGGAGGAGGACCCCGACATTCTTTTTCTGTCGGAAACAAAACTAGACAGAGGGAGGATGGGCAAGTTCAGAGACCAGCTGGGTCTGTATCACATGGTGGTGCAGGACAACGTCAGCAAGAGTGGAGGTTTGGCACTGTTCTGGAGGAAAGGAATCAAGCTTACAGTCTGATGTCAGCTGTGCTTCCCTTGCAACGGCGCCAGATATACTTCTGCTACCTCAAAAAGATCTCCGCAACGGCGCCGGAAATTGTCGTGTCAACGGCACCAGGAATCCTTCAGCTGCGGCTACGCCTTAAGGGACTTCCTAGGCAAGTATGCAAAGGATTTCCCCCGTGGCCTTGGAGCCTTGCGTTGGTGTTCCCTCGAAGCGGAAAGGGTGATGTAGCACAGCGGTGGTAAGTATTTCCCTCAGTTTGAGAACCAAGGTATCAATCCAATGGAGGAGTATCTCAAGATCCTGCACAAACACAAAAACTTGCTCCCAACGCTATGAAGGGGTTGTCAATCCCTTATAGATTGTTTGCCAAGTGAGAACTGAAAGCAACAAAGTAACAAAGCAAAGTAAAAGCGGAGGTGTAAACGATGGATGTGAATAGACCCGGGGGCCGTAGTGTTTACTAGCGGCTTCTCTCATGAAAGCAAGTAGACGGTGGGTGAACAAATTACTGTCGAGCAATTGATAGAACCGCGCAAAGTCGTGACGATATCTATGCAATGATTATTTCTATAGGCATCACGTCCAAAACAAGTAGACCGATACTGTCTGCATCTACTACTATTACTCCACACGTCGACCGCTATCCAGCATGCATCTAGTGTATTAAGTCCATAAGAACAGAGTAACGCCTTAAGCAAGATGACATGATGTAGAGGGATAATATCAAACCAATGATAAAAACCCCATCTTTTTACCCTTGATGGAAACTACTTGATGTGTGCCTTGCTGCCCCTACTGTCACTGGGAAAGGTCACCACATGGCAGAACCCAAAACCAAGCACTTCTCCCATTGCAAGAATCAAAGATCTAGTTGGACAAACAAAACCCAAGACTCGGAGAGTTTTACAAGGATATCAAATCATGCATATAAGAAATCAGCAAAGACTCAAATATATATCATAGATAATCTGATCACAAATCCACAATTCATCGGATCTCGACAAACACACCGCCAAAGAAGATTACATCGGATAGATCTCCATGAAGATCATGGAGAACTTTGTATTGAAGATCCAAGAGAGAGAAGAAGCCATCTAGCTACTAACTACGGACCCGTAGGTCTGAAGTGAACTACTCACGAGTCATTGGAGGGGCGATGATGATGATGAAGAAGCCCTCCAACTCCAAAGTCCCTTCCGGCAGGGCGCCGGGAAGGGTCTCCAGATGAGCTCTCGCAGAAACGGAAGCTTGCGGCGGCGGAAAAGTATTTTCGAGGCTCCCCTGATTTTTTGCGGAATATTTGGGAATTTATAGGCCAAAGACCTAGGTCAGGGGGTGGCCAGGGAGGCCACAAGCCTGCCCACCGCCGCCTCCCCCCAGGTGGCGGAGTGGGGGCTTGTGGGCTCCCTGGAGCCCACCTGGCTTGGCCCAAAAGCCCCCTAGTCTTCTTCCGTTCGGAAAAAAATCATTTCGGGGTTTTTCTTCCGTTTGGACTCCATTTCAAAATCAGATCGGAAAAGAGTCAAAAACACGGAAAAAACAGGAACTGGCACTGTTGGAATTATGCCCTAGAGGCAATAATAAATATAGTTATTATTATAATTCCTGTATCAAGATAATCGTTTATTATCCATGCTATAATTGTATTGAATGAAGACTCATTTACATGTGTGCATACATAGACAAAACACTGTCCCTAGCAAGCCTCTAGTTGGCTAGCCAGTTGATCAAAGATAGTCAGTGTCTTCTGATTATGAACAAGGTGTTGTTGCTTGATAACTGGATCACGTCATTAGGAGAATCACGTGATGGACTAGACCCAAACTAATAGACGTAGCATGTTGATCGTGTCATTTTGTTGCTACTGTTTTCTGCGTGTCAAGTATTTGTTCCTATGACCATGAGATCATATAACTCACTAACACCGGAGGAATACTTTGTGTGTATCAAACGTCGCAACATAACTGGGTGACTATAAAGATGCTCTAGAGGTATCTCCGAAAGTGTTCGTTGAGTTAGTATGGATCAAGACTGGGATTTGTCACTCCGTGTGACGGAGAGGTATCTCGGGGCCCACTCGGTAATACAACATCACACATAAGCCTTGGGAGCAATGTGACTTAGTGTAAGTTGCGGGATCTTGTATTACGGAACGAGTAAAGAGACTTGCCGGTAAACGAGATTGAAATAGGTATGCGGATACTGACGATCGAATCTCGGGCAAGTAACATACCGAAGGACAAAGGGAATGACATACGGGATTATATGATCCTTGGCACTGAGGTTCAAATGATAAGATCTTCGTAGAATATGTAGGATCCAATATGGACATCGAGGTCCTGCTATTGGATATTGACCGAGGAGTCTCTCGGGTCATGTCTACATAGTTCTCGAACCCGCAGGGTCTGCACACTTAAGGTTCGACGTTGTTTTATGCGTATTTGAGTTATATGGTTGGTTACCGAATGTTTTTCGGAGTCCCGGATGAGATCACGGACGTCACGAGGGTTTCCGGAATGGTCCGAAAACGAAGATTGATATATAGGATGACCTCATTTGATTACCGGAAGGTTTTCGGAGTTACCGGGAAAGTACCGGGAATGACGAATGGGTTCCGGGAGTTCACCGGGGGGGCAACCCACCCCGGGGAAGCCCATAGGCCTTGAGGGTGGCGCACCATCCCTTAGTGGGCTGGTGGGACAGCCCAAAAGGGCCCTATGCACATTGGAAGAAAAATCAAAGAGAAAAGAAAAAAAAAGGAGGAGGTGGGAAAGGAAAGAAGGACTCCACCCACCAAACCAAGTAGGACTCGGTTTGGGGGGGAGTCCTTCCCCCCTTTGGTTCGGCAGACCCCCTTGGGGCTCCTTGAGCCCCAAGGCAAGGTACCCCCTCTCCCACCTATATATACGGAAGTTTTAGGGCTGATTTGAGACGACTTTTCCACGGCAGCCCGACCACATACCTCCACGGTTTTTCCTCTAGATCGCGTTTCTGCGGAGCTCGGGCGGAGCCCTGCTGAGACGAGATCATCACCAACCTCCGGAGCGCCGTCACGCTGCCGGAGAACTCTTCTACCTCTCCGTCTCTCTTGCTGGATCAAGAAGGCCGAGATCATCGTCGAGCTGTACGTGTGCTGAACGCGGAGGTGCCGCCGTTCGGTACTAGATCGTGGGACTGATCGCGGGATTGTTCGCGGGGCGGATCGAGGAACGTGAGGACGTTCCACTACATCAACCGCGTTCACTAACGCTTCTGATGTACGGTCTACAAGGGTACGTAGATCACTCATCCCCTCTCATAGATGGACATCACCATGATAGGTCTTCGTGCGCGTAGGAAATTTTTTGTTTCCCATGCGACGTTCCCCAACAAGCACTTGGCACTGAATTAATAAGTTAGTCCCAAAAAAGATATAAAAGGTACATCAAACAACCAAAGAAGACAAGATAACAGCGTGAAACCATCAAAAATTATAGATACGTTTGAGACGTATCAAGCATCCCCAAGCTTAACAGCTGCTCGTCCTCGAGTAGGGAAGTGATAAAGAATGATTTTTTGATGCTTTCATGCTACCTAGCATAAGTGTCCTTTGTAATTCCTCTTATGTGACGTGAATGTTCAGATCCATTAGATTCAAAATAATAGTTTGCTATTGACGTGGAAACAATAATAATTCAAGCAAACTAGCAAAGTAATCATGAACTTTCAAAATAACAAGGCCAAAAGAAAGTTATCCCTACAAAAGCATATAGTCTGGATATGCTCTATCATCATTGCACAATGAATTTAAATCATGCACAATCCCGGTATTGGCCAAGTAATTGTTTCACACTTTTACTTTCTCAAACCTTTTCAACTCTCACGCAATACATGAGCGTGAGCCATTGTTATAGCACTATAGATGGTGTGGAATGTAGTGGAGGTTGCAAGACAAAAAGGAGAAGATAGTCACATTATCTAGGCATATCAATGAGCTGTGGAGATGCTCATCAATAGATATCAATGTGAATGAGTAGGGATTTCCATACAAATGATTCACTAGAGCTACGAGTATGTGAAAGCTCTTAAAGAAAACTAGTGGGTGTGCATCCAACTTGCTTGTTCACGAAGACCTAAGGCAATTTTGAGGAAGCCTGTCATTGGAATATACAAGCCAAGTTATATAATGAAAAATTCCCACTAGCTATATGGTGGTGACAAAACGAGAGACTCTCAATCATGAAGATCATGGTCCTTAATATGCACAAGTGTGGAAAAAGTGGTAGCATTGTCCCTTCTCTCTTTTTCTCTCATTTTTTTATTTGGTGGGCTCTTTGTCCTCTTTTTTTGTGGGCTTCTTTGGCCTCTTTTATTTCCTCACATGGGACAATGCTCCATTAATGATGATCATCACACTTTTAATTCAAAACTTAGAGTAACGATGACTCTATATGGAATGCCTTCGGTAGTGTACCGTGGCAATGATCTAGCATGGCATAGACATCAATGGAAACATCATGCTAGCTATCTTACGATCATGCAATGGCAATGTAGACTTGGTGGCACATGTCATGGTGGTAGTTGCATGGCAATATATCTCAGAATGACTTTGAAAAAGGCATAGTAGGTAGGTATGGTGGCTGTTTTGAGGGAGGCTAATGGTGGGTTTTGTGCACCGGCGAAAGTTGCACGACACTAAGAAGATAGTGATGGTGGAAGGTGAAAGTGCATCTAAACCATGGACTCAACATTAGTCATGAAGAACTCATATACTTGTTGCAAAAGTTTTATTAGTAATCGAAACAAAGCATTCAACGCATACTCCTAGGGGAAGGGTTGGTAGGTCTAAACCATCGCGCGATCCCGACCGCCACGCAAAGGATGACAATCAATATACTAATCATGCTCAGATTTCATCACATAGCGGTTCACCATACGTGCATGCTACGGGAATCACTAACTTCAACACAAGTATTTCTAGATCCACAACACCTTACTAGCATGACTTTAATATTACCATAACCACAACTCAAAACTAATCGAGATGAATCAAACTTCTCTAACTATTCAATGCACATGAAGGTGGAAGTTTTTGTATCTACCCCTTTTGAGACTACTTTCATAGCATAGATCAACTACCAAGCCATGCACCGCTGTGCTCTAAAAGATATAAGTGAAGCACATAGAGCAAAAGTATCTAGCTCAAAAGATATAAGTGAAGCACATGTGCGCTGAATTGTCTACCAAAGGATATAAGTGAAGCTCGACAAAATCACGGTGTGTGCATGTCTCTCTCTCTAGGTTTGCAGCAAGGATGATTGTGACACAACAAAAATAAAAGACTCCTACGATACAAGACGCTCCAAGCAAAAACACATAACATGTGGTGAATAAAAATATAGCCCCAAGTAACGTTACCGATGGATTGAAGACGAGAGAGGGGATGCCTTCCCGGGGCATCCCCAAGCTTAGGCTTTTACAGCATCCTTGAATCTCTTGGGGTGCCTTGGGCATCCCCAAGCTTGATCTCTTAACACTCTTTATCTCTTTGTCCATACGAACTTCACCCAAAACTTGAAAACTTCACAACACGAAACTTAAACAGAAACTCGTGATAACATTAGTACAAGAAAGCAAACCACCACTTCCTTAGGTACTGTAGCAAACTTAAATTCTACTTGTGCTGATGTTGGGTTTCTGTACTTTCAATCTTCCATGGCTAATACCCCCGATACTATCCATAGTTTTATCAAAATAAGCAACCAACACAACAAAAACAGAATCTGTTAACAGCAGACCAGTCTGGAGCAATCTGTATATTTCGTATACCTCTGGTACTTCACAAATTCTGACAATTTACGACAGTCTGAAGAATTTGCGTAGCAATCAGCAGAAAAAAGAATCAACTCAAAATCTTTTACAGAAACAAAAATAAATTATTTTCGTGAGCAGAAAGTTTCTGTCTTTTCCAGCATGACCAAACGATCATCCCCAAGACTAATCATAACGGTTTTGCTTGGCACAAACGCAAAAAGAAACACAAAAAACACAATCATAACAGAATTATGAAAGTGTGGAAAACACAAAACAGAAAAAAAAGGATAGATTCGTTGGGTTGCCTCCCAACAAGCGCTTTTGTTTAACGCCCTTGCTAGGCGAAAGTGATGGAATCACGTATAGTCATCTTTGGTGCTCAAACCATAGGTAGCCCTCATCATAGATTCATAAGGAAATCTTATTTTCTTTCTAGGAGAGTGCTCCATGCCATTCTTTAAAGGAAATTGAAATCCAATATTCCCTTACTTCATATCGATGATAGCACCAATAGTCCTTAGGAAAGGTCTACCAAGAATAATGGGTCATGAAGGATTGCAATCTATGTCAAGTACAATGAAATCCACGGGTACATAGTTCTTATTTGCAACAATAAGAACATTATCGATCCTCCCCATGGGTTTCTTGACAGTAGAATCCGCAAGATGCAAATTAAGAGAACACTCTTCAATCTCATGAAAACCAAGAATATCACATAAAGACTTTGGAATCGCGGAAACACTAGCACCCAAATCACACAAAGCATTGCACTCATAGTTTTTGATCTTGATTTTGATAGTAGGTTCCGACTCATCATGAAGTTTTCTAGGTATAGAGACTTCTAGTTCGAGCTTCTCTTCAAGAGATTTCATCATAGCATCTACGATATGCGCGGTAAAGGCTTTGCTTTGGCTATAAGCATGTGGAGAATTTGCAATGGATTGCATCAAAGAAATGCATTCAAACAAGGAGCAATTATCATAATTGAATTCCTTGAAATCCAAAGTGGGAGTTTCATTGCTACCCAAAATTTTGACTTCTTCTACTCCACTCTCCACACCTTTATCATCAAGATAGGTGGACTCCGAATCATTGGGGTGTTTTTCAACCAAAGTGGATTCATATCCAGCCCCTCCATAAGTAGGTTTGACACGCGAAAACAAAGTTTCAAGAGGAGACACACCAAGTACTTTAAGATCTTCGTGATTTGCATCACTAGAACGCACCCTTTTAAACCATTCATCTCTAGCGCGAATTTGGGCGGTTCTTTCTTTGCTCTCATTCATGGAGATATGCATAGCTTTCAAAGTTTCATCCAAGTTGACCTTGGGAGGAGCGCATCTAACTTTCAAAGCATCAATATCACAAGACATCCTATCAACGCTCTTAGCCAAATCGTCTATTTTGAGTAGTTTTTCCTCTATGGACGCATTGAAAATCTTTTGAGAGTTGATGAACTCTTTGATATTACTCTCTAAATCAGAGGGTAATTTGTTGTGATTTCCATAAGTGTTGCCGTAGGAATTGCCATAATTGTTAGAGGAGTTACTAGGAAAAGGCCTAGGAACATAGTTTCCTCTAAAAGCATTGTTGTTGCCAAAATTGTTCCTACCAACAAAATTCACGTCCAAACTAGCGTTGCTACTCTCAATCAAAGAGATGGTGGCATGTCATTAGGATCTACGGTAGCGTTTCTACTAGCAACCAAATTCATCAACTCGTCCATCTTAGCACTAAGCGAGTTAATCTCTTCTATAGCGTGCACCTTTTTGCTAGTAGGCGACTTTTCAGTGTGCCACTGAGAGTAGTTGGTCATGATATTGTCTAGGAGTTTTGTAGCGTCTCCTAACGTGATTTCCATGAACGTTCCACCTGAGGCGGAGTCCAAGATATTGCGAGAAGCGAAATTCAAGCCAGCGTAAAAGATTTGTATAATCATCCACAAACTCAAGCCATGAGCGGGACAATTTCTAATCATAAGCTTCATCCTCTCCCAAGATTGTGCAACGTGTTCATGATCAAGTTGCTTGAAATTCATGATATTGTTACGT
Organism: Hordeum vulgare subsp. vulgare; assembly: GCF_904849725.1. Taxonomy (NCBI): domain Eukaryota; kingdom Viridiplantae; phylum Streptophyta; class Magnoliopsida; order Poales; family Poaceae; genus Hordeum; species Hordeum vulgare. Next base: position 621,206,837 of record NC_058519.1, on the reverse strand, counting down.
AAGGAGATGATCTTAGCCGGCGGAAAATACTTGGATATGTAAGCATCTTTGCACTTATCCCAAGAATCGATACTATTTTTAGACAAAGAAGAAAACCAAGTTTTTGCGCGATCTCGCAACGAGAAAGGAAAAAGTTTCAACTTAATCACGTCATTATCCACATCTCTTTTCTTTTGCATATCACAAAGCTCAATGAAGGTATTGAGATGGGATGCGGCATCTTCACTAGGAAGGCCAGAGAATTGCTCTTTCATAACAAGATTCAGCAAAGCTGCATTGATTTCATACGATTCCGCACTAGTGGCGGGAGCAATCGGAGTACTAATAAAATCATTATTATTAGTGCTCGAGAAGTCGCAAAGTTTGGTGTTTTCAAACATGATGTCTTCAACAAACAAACAAGCACACAAGCAAGCAAGAAAACCGGCAAAGGCGAAAGAAAACGGCGAAGGCGAAAGGCGACGAAAACGGCAAATGTGAAGTGGGGGAGAGGAAAACGGGAGGCAACTGGCAACAAAAGTAAATGCAAGAGAAGAGTTTGTGAGACCTACTTGGATAGATCTTGATTTCTCCTCCCCGGCAACGGCGCCAGAAATACTTCTGATGTCAGTTGTGCTTCCCTTGCAACGACGCCAGATATACTTCTGCTACCTCAAAAAGATCTCCGGCAACGGCGCCGGAAATTGTCGTGTTGACGGCACAAGGAATCCTTGAGTTGCGGCTACGCTTTAAGGGACTTCCTAGGCAAGTATGCAAAGGATTTCCCCCGTGGCCTTGGAGCCTTGCGTTGGTGTTCCCTCGAAGCGGAAAGGGTGATGTAGCACAACGGTGGTAAGTATTTTCCTTAGTTTGAGAACCAAGGAATCAATCCGATGGAGGAGTATCTCAAGATCCTGCACAAACACAAAAACTTGCTCCCAACGCTATGAAGGGGTTGTCAATCCCTTATAGATTGTTTGCCAAGTGAGAACTGAAAGCAACAAAGTAACAAAGCAAAGTAAAAGCGGAGGTGTAAACGATGGATGTGAATAGACCCCGGGGCAGTAGTGTTTACTAGTGGCTTCTCTCATGGAAGCAAGTAGACGGTGGGTGAACAAATTACTGTCGAGCAATTGATAGAACTGCGCAAAGTCGTGACGATATCTATGCAATGATTATTTCTATAGGCATCAGGTCCAAAACAAGTAGACCGATCACAGTCCGCTGGAAAGGCAGGATGCATATAGATGCTATAGTTGAGGAGAAGGATGGTTTCAAGTGGCGTCTTACAGGGATCTATGGGGAGTCGCATACGGATAGGAAGGTGGAGACGTGGAGGCTGCTGCGGACTCTTCATCACCAACTAGCGCTGCCCTGGGTCTGCTTGGGCGACTTCAATGAAATTTTATTTAGCCATGAAAAACAGGGGGGGTCCCGCGTGATCATAGAATGATGCAGAACTTTCGGAATGCTCTAGACTTTTGTAATCTGCATGACCTTGGTTTTGAAGGTGACGTTTTCACCTGGAGGAATAAAAACTACCGAGTTGATGGATATATCCGAGAGCGTTTGGACCATGTTGTTGCTAACCCGGGCTGGTGTACCCGATTTCCAGCGTATAAAGTCACGAATGGGGATCCTTATCACTCTGATCACCGCTCGGTGTTGTTATCACGGGATGGAAGCCCGAGAGTGCAGCGCTTGGCTGTCGGTCCACGGCTACCACGCTTTGAGGCGAAGTGGCTGCTCGAAGAGGACTATGACAGTATTGTGGAGAACGCATGGGGAAAGGCTATGAACCCTACTGTTAAGAACAGACTAGCGGAGGTCATGGGAGCCCTTAGCAATTGGAATCGGGAGGTGTTGGGGGACTTAAGGAAGCGGATGAAGAAGATTAAAGCTGAGTTGGAGGCCATGCGAAAGGAACCGATCTCGGATCACCAAGTCAGAAAAGAACAAGCGCTGAGTTTGAAATTTGAACGCCTTGAAGAGCAGGAGAACCTAGTATGCCGTCAGCGTGCACATGCTAATTGGCTTACTAAGGGTGATCGTAGCACACGGTATTTCCACGAGTATGCATCGGAGAGAAAGAAGCAGAATTCCCTAACACGGCTGAAAAGAGAAGATGGAGTGGTGGTGGAGCATGTGGAGGGCATGAAAAGCCTCATTACTAACTATTTTACCTCCTTATTTACCCCCATGGCAGGTGTGGACGCGTCCTCTATTCTTGAGCACATATCTCCCAAAGTTACGCCCCTGATGAATGGTGTACTGACTGCGGAGTTCACCGCGGAGGAGGTCAAGGAGGCGCTGGACAGTATTGGTGATCTGAAAGCCCCTGGTGTGGACGGTCTACCTGCGATTTTCTACAAACACTACTCGCACCTAGTTGGTGATGATGTGACCCGCGAGGTGTTGCATGTGTTGCGAGGCGGCAGCTTACCGGAGGGATGGAACGACACCCTAGTGGCTCTTATCCCCAAGGTTCAAAACCCGGAAAGGATGAAGGATCTACGCCCGATTAGCGTTTGCAACGTAGTCTATAAGCTAGTGTCTAAGGTGTTAGCTAATAGACTCAAATGCATCTTGGGGGAAGTTATCTCACCAAACCAAAGTGCCTTCGTGCCAGGGAGGCTCACCTCGGATAACACTATCTTAGCATATGAGATGACACATTTTCTGAAGAGGAAGAGGTCGGGAAGCAGTGTCTATGCTGCTCTTAAGCTGGATATGAGCAAAGCCTATGATCGTGTCGAGTGGGACTTCCTGGAGACGGTGATGACACGGCTAGGGTTTGCCCCAAGTTTCGTGGGACTGATCAGTAAGTGTATTCAAACGGTGCGATTCCAGTTCAAGGTCAATGGGGAGTATACGGAACAGGTGATCCCGGGTAGAGGACTGCGCCAAGGTGACCCGATCTCGCCGTATCTCTTCCTCCTGTGCCCTGAAGGAATTTCGGCTCTATTGCAACAAGCTAAGGATACTGGTCAGCTTCATGGGATCCAGGTGGTTCCAGCCGCGCCAACGGTCAGTCATCTCGTCTTCGCGGACGATTCACTATTGCTGTTCGAGGCCACCCTGGAGATCATTGAGGTCATTAACAAGATACTGCAAGTGTATGAGCGTGGCTCGGGGCAAATGATTAACAGGGACAAGTCTGCAGTGCTTTTCAGCCAGAATGTATCGCACAAGCGGAAGCATCAGATGCTAGCACTGCTTGGTTTAAACTCGGAAGGGGAGCATGGAAAGTACCTTGGTTTACCTAGCTATGTCGGGCAATCGCGACGAAAGTGTTTTGAATACCTTAGGGACCGTATTTGGGAGATCCTGAAGGGTTGGAAAATCAAGCTACTGAAAAAGGCAGGGAAGGAGGTACTTAGCAAAGCTGTAATTCAGGCGGTGCCCACATATGCTATGGGATGCTTTGATCTTACGGAAGCATTGTGTGATAGTATACGTCAGATGGTGTGCCAGTTCTGGTGGGCAAACCAGGATGAAGAGGACCGGCACCATTGGGTAAGCTCGGAGAAGATGATGTTACCTAAGGAGCAGGGGGTTTGGGCTTTCGGGGCCTACACTCCTTCAACATGTCTCTGTTTGCACGCCAGATTTGGAGAATCATCCAGTGCCTGAATCCTTGTGTGCCCGTGTCCTCCAAGCGAAGTACTTCCCTCACGGTGACGTGTTGCAAGCTACTACTCAACCTGGTATGAGCTATGTGTGGAGGAGCCTGCTGCAAGGGATGGAGGTAGTGAAAGCTCGCATGATCTGGAGGGTTGGATCCGGCGATAATATCAACATCTGGTCAGACCCTTGGCATCCCTCTAGCGACACCCGTCAACCTCGCACCTTACAGGGACCATATGTGCTGACGGAGGTATCCAAACTCCTTGATCCGGCAACTAATACATGGGACGAGCAGCTGGTGTGCCAAACTTTCTGTCCTGCCGATGTCAAACTATCCTTAGCATCCCCATATGTGAGCATTACGACGACTTTGTAGCATGGCATCCTGATCCAAAGGGCATGTTCTCGGTGCGGTCGGCATACAGGGTGCACATGAAGATCCAACGAAGATCGAGAGGCCGACAAACGGGTGAAACTTCAGTAGACCAGGGGCAAGAGGCGAGATTCTGGAAGGAGTTGTGGCAGACCCGGTGCCGAGCCCGTGTCCATCATTTTATGTGGCGCCTATCACACAATAGCCACCCGCTACTCCATAATGTTGAACGCCTCGGAGTGGAGCTTGATACGAAATGCCTCATGTGTTGCCGCCTACCTGAGGATGGAGCCCATCTCTTTTGAAAGTGTAAACAGGTGAAACAAGTATGGAGGGTGGGAACTATGGAACGGATACGGCGAGAGCTGCTGATGTGCCACAATCCAAAGGACATGCTGACCACCATCTTCAGATTGCAGGAAACGCAGAAATTGTGGGTGATTTGCCTTCTATGGAGTTGGTGGTCGGAGAGGAATAGTGTAAATCATAAAAAGGGGCGACGGTCAGCAGAAGTGTTGGGAGCACTGATCAACTCCACGACCAGGGAATGGGTGGAGTTTCTGGGGAAGAAACAACCCAAGCCGAAGTGTATGGAGCGATGGAAGCCTCCACCTGAAGACGTTATTAAGATCAACCTGTACGCCGCTTACAATGCCAGCACTGGAGATGGAGGCTGGGGCGCTGTCGCCCGTGACCATGAAGGAGCCATGGTCGGTTTGGCGGCAGGGCGACTAGCCCACCTGAGAGACCCGCTCCAAGCAGAAACAGAAGCTTTGCGGCATGCGATCGATTTTGCTGAGGATCAGGGGATGGGTCGGGTTATCTTCGAGACGGACTGTTCCAACCTCCAGCAGGCTATTTCCTCTACTTCACAGGATCGGGGACCATTGGGTATCCTCTTCCGTGAGGCTAAATTCCGTCTGCAATTCGGTTTTATGGAGTGGCAGGTTGTGTACTCTCCTCGTATGTGTAACACCGCAGCGCATGTGCTGGCGGCGCGTGGTATGGTGGGAGCCTTTGATAGCCGAGTGTGGCAATCTAACTTCCCGAACGATGTAACTCGTGTTGTGGCCGCTGATTTGGCTGGTCCACCGTAATATTGGAATGCAAGGTGTTCCACTTCCAAAAAAAAGACGAGCCTTTGGGTACGACTGGCAACTTGCAGATCGTGTCTTGAAGGCGTGCTCTTGCCTCCTGATCAGCATGTATGTTTCTCTTTTTTCCAAATGACTCAAGAAAGGGATGTCTATATATTATAAGCAACCGAATCTGAATTATCATTTGCATGTTGTTTTAGTTGGTGGCAAGGGAGATTTATTAGTGAAACCGATAGTGGTAAGGCGAGTGAAAAAATACCGTTGTTGTGTGGTCCCGTGTGCACCGCCATTGCTCCATTTTTTGCTAAACCTTTAGTACCAATTTTCTTAGATTTTTTTCTGTCACCACAAGTTCCTGTTCCAAGGAAATCCAATCTAGACGCCCATTCCAACACCTAACCGGAGGGGAGTCCATCATGGGAGGCGTCTTCATCAAACTTGTTGTCTTCATGACCATGTGTATGAGTCCATAATAGTAGCTAGATCTCTATCTCTCTCTCTCCTCAACCAAAATTCCCGTGAGGTGTCTCACATGATCGGGATCCATTTAATGTAATACATGGTATTTTTTTTGGGGGGGGGAGAGATTATGGATTATCACTTTATGATCACGTTGTTATACATATTGAAATTTAATCGATGCCTAACTATAATATGTTCACCGCACTACACTTGTATGCTTATGAGAGATGCCACTAGTGTATCTATGCCCCCTCGGCCTATTATCTATTAGTGAAACCTTCATCAAAATTACTATATTTTGACGTATTGTTTATTTTATTGTATCTATCTACCAATCCCTACCATGATGTGTAATTTAGAAGCTTTACAACCTTCTTGACGTGTTGGGGACAAGTTTGTGTTGTGTTCTGTGTGCAGGTATCAGTGACTTTGTTAGCTGAAAGAACTCTTTCTGGTTTGATAAACCTTGGTTCTCTACCAAGGGAAATACTTATTGTTATGTTTGAAATGATGTGGATTCCTCCTAGAGGGGGAGGGGTGAATAGACGCTTTAAAATAATTATGGTTTAGGCTAGAGCAAATGTGGAATATAACTAGCGTTTAATTCTCAAGCACAAAACCTAAACCGACTAGGATCACCTATGTGCACCAACAACTTATCCTAAACAAGACACACAACTAAGAGATAGAAAGATATATAACATGAAATAATATGACTATCACAAAGTAAAGTGCACAAGTGAAGGACTTAGGTATGAGATAACCAAGGCACGCGAAGACGATCATGTATCCTGAAGTTCACACCCTTACGGATGCTAATCTCCGTTTGAAACGGTGTGGAGGCACAATGCTCCCCAAGAAGCCACTAGGCTAGTGTAATCTCCTCACGCCCTCGCATAATGCAATATGTCGTGATTCCACTAAGTGACCCTTGAGGGAGGTCACCGAAACCGTACAAATGGCAACCCTTGGGAGTGCTCACCGAACTCGTACATTTTGGCAACCCTTGGTGGTGGTCATCAGAACCCGTAAAAATTGCTCGGGGCAATCCCAACAACCTAATTGGAGACCCCGACGCTTGCTCGGACCTTTACACCATAATGATTGAGCTCCGAGGCAGCACCAATCATCTAGGGCGCCAAAGCACCCAAGAGGAACAAGCTCTAGGGTACCAAGCACCTAAGAGTAATAATATTTTCAACTTTTCACTTCCACGTACCACCGTGAAGAACTCAAACCGATGCAACTAATGCAATGGAAAGACCACATGAAGTTGTCAAGTCCCTCACTGCCAAATCCCACCACAATAACAAAGCTATGGAGGAATATGAGAGGAATAATAAGGAGCTCACAAAGAACTACAAAATCTAGATCCAAGGGTTTCCCCTCACATAGAGGAGAAAGCGATTGGCAGAAATGTGGATCCAGATCTCCTCTCTTTTTTCCCTCAAAAAGGAGAAAGAATCATTGGAGGGATTGAGAGTTAGTAAGCTCGAAGAAGGTAAACAATGAGGGGAAAACATGAGATCAAAGGATAAGATACATTGGGAAAGAAGACCCCCTTTTATAGGCCTCCCCAAATTCAACCGTTATGCCCATAGTCTCCACACAAGCGATACTACCGCTCCGGAGAGCGGTACTACCGCTCAGGCGGTAGTACATGTAGAGCACGACAATGACATGGAGCAACGAGGCGGTAGTGTCGCCAGAGCGGTAATACTTCTCTTCCTAGCGGTACTACCACTTATACGTGATAAGAGGTACTATCACTCGAACTACCATTCTACTGTCGCGCAACCCGACACAAAAAGTTGAAACCCCAGAAGCAACGGTACAACGCGCGGCATTGGTCAGTGGTACTACCGCCCATAGGTGGTAATACCGCTTGTGTAGTGCGGTACCACCGCTAATAGGAGTAGACGGTACTACCGCTTGGGACTTCTAGGACACATGCATAAAAAACAGATGGAAATAATAAAACCTAAACTGCCATAACTTTTGCGTAAGAGCTCTAAATTGAGAAAACTCAAGCTTGTTATATTAACAAGCGACACTAGAAAAATGCCAATGATATAGAGATGTGAAACCTCTATGAATGAACAGCCGACAAAAATTCCAACATCAAAAACATCATAGAAGATGCATATGAAGATGACCATAAGCTCTAAAACTGACAAAGAGAAACACCAAAAAGGAACCAAGAAAGATGATAATGCCAAGAATGCACATGTTTCAGCTCTCAACAAACGATACGATCAAGTTACTCACTCGAGAGCACCCTTGATAGTACGGTTGTCGATCCTATAACCCGATCTCCCAACTAGCACCATGAGACCGGTAAAATATAAAAATCTATCAAGGTCGACCTTTGCCTTGCGCATAGTCTACTTGAGCTACATGATGACGATCTTTTCCTCCTCAACATGGACCACCTTTCTTGATTGCACCGGCTCAATGAAAACTAGTAGATTGTCCCCCCCCATACTCCACTATGGGTGAGCCTCTCTTCGGCACATCTTCACGTGTCCATTATCACCATAATGGACAACAAGCTTCAAGCATGTGATCTCTTTGTGATGCTTCACTTAAAATTGCACACTGCAATCTTGATGACGATCACCACTCGATGTCATCCTCCATGGATTGTTTGGAATCTTCCTCTTCATGCATGCCCATTGAGTGTTGTTTGGAATCCTTACATCATCAATTTTCAACACTTTCTGAGTTCATTTGGTAATTTTCATGCATTTACTGATTTTTTTGAGCTAAATGGCCCAGAAATTGAAAAGCACTACAAAAGAACTCTGAATAGGTTGCAAGTTGGCATGGTATCATCATTTCACTCACATAGCATGTGCTAAAAAGTTGAGAGGGTTGCGGCAAAAACTGGATGCACTTCGTGTACAAAAGTTGAGGGAGTTGTTTATAAGCGCTTGTGCGCTGACCCTCTCGAGCTCCTCTCAACTGTAGGCTTCCGAGCCTAATTTGTTACTACCTGTGGGCCTATTGGGCCTTGTGCGGGCCTGTATCCTAGCCCAAATATCTGGTTGGGTTTCTAGTCGTATTCAGGCGGTGGTGGTCTAGTAGGTGGCCTTCTATTAAAAAAATCTAGTTTTTTGTTTCGTTTTTCACTTAAAGAATCTAGTTTTTTGTTTCGTTTTTCAATTTATTTATTTTATTTTGTGAATAACTTTACTAAAAATTAGATTTTTGAGTGATTCTTTTTCTTGCTATTTAATATTACTGTGTTTTTATCATTATATTCAATTCGGTAGGTTTTAGGTTATTTTAGATGACTGTTTTAATCAAAAATAGATCTGTTACAAAAGGGATTTTATTTTTTGAACTTATTTGAACTCAAGACTATTTGTATATATATGTGGTCAAAATGTATGATACCATGAAGTTATAAAGGGATAAACCATTCAAAAGTAGCAAATGAAGTTAGAAAGGGCTAAACCATTCAAATTTGGAAACTATAATGGCACAAACAAAAACTAGATATATATAAAGTGGTCCAAGCAGTATATAATGATACTAATCCAAACAGTACATAATAATAGCTAGCATAGATATATATACAAGTGTTCGTCGTTGTGAACACTACTCGTCTGAATCGTCTGAATCAGAATGTCCACCTGTTCTGAGGTGATGTTGGCCATAGTTGATGACTCGAATCTTGCGGTACAACTCGTATGAAATGTATGCATCTTTTGTTTCATACTTAATGTTGATACGGTCAAGTGGGGTCCTCTCCCAAAGTCTGTGTTGAGACTTTGGGAATTTGGTCTTCATATCACCATACTCCTGTCGATCAAGGCGACTGCCATATGAGCCATTGAAATCCTGTCATGTCGAAGCCTGAATTCATGTTGGAGATCAATGAGGCAATCAGCTGTAATCTCAATACTGAAGTTCTGCCTCATCTTCAGCTTGTCGTTCCTTATGTCAACGATAGCAAAATTTATGCCACTGCGAAGGAATTCCATGACTTCTGGACAATACTTGTCACTACTGCAACAACAACAAAATTAAAATGGAACAAATGTTACATACTGCTGCAACAAGGAACAATGTTTGACTACAACTAAAGAGAAAATTATCTTTAGGATTCAAATGGAACATATTGCTATCCTATGCAATTTTCATATCCTATGAAATATATATATATATATATATATTGTTGGAATTATGCCCTAGAGGCAATAATAAATATGGTTATTATTATAATTCCTGTATCAAGATAATCGTTTATTATCCATGCTATAATTGTATTGAATGAAGACTCATTTACATGTGTGGATACATAGACAAAACACCGTCCCTAGCAAGCCTCTAGTTGGCTAGCCAGTTGATCAAAGATAGTCAGTGTCTTCTAATTATGAACAAAGTGTTGTTGCTTGATAACTGGATCACGTCATTAGGAGAATCACGTGATGGACTAGACCCAAACTAATAGACGTAGCATGTTGACCGTGTCATTTTGTTGCTACTGTTTTCTGCGTGTCAAGTATTTATTCCTATGACCATGAGATCATATAACTCACTGACACCGGAGGAATGCTTTGTGTGTATCAAACGTCGCAACGTAACTGGGTGACTATAAAGATGCTCTACAGGTATCTCCGAAGGTGTTAGTTGAGTTAGTATGGATCAAGACTGGGATTTGTCACTCCGTGTGACGGAGAGGTATCTCGGGGCCCACTCGGTAATACAACATCACACACAAGCCTTGCAAGCAATGTGACTTAGTGAAAGTTGCGGGATCTTGTATTACGGAACGAGTAAAGAGACTTGCCGGTGAACGAGATTGAAATAGGTATGTGGATACTAACGATCGAATCTCGGGCAAGTAACATACCGAAGGACAAAGGGAATGACATACGGGATTATATGAATCCTTGGCACTGAGGTTCAAACGATAAGATCTTCGTAGAATATGTAGGATCCAATATGGGCATCCAGGTCCCGCTATTGGATATTGACCAAGGATTCTCTCGGGTCATGTCTAGATAGTTCTCGAACCCGCAGGGTCTGCACACTTAAGGTTCGACGTTGGTTTATGCGTATTTGAGTTATATGGTTGGTTACCGAATGTTGTTCGGAGTCCCGGATGAGATCACGGACGTCACGATGGTTTCCGGAATGGTCCGGAAACGAAGATTGATATATAGGATGACCTCATTTGATTACCGGAAGGTTTTCGGAGTTACCGGGAATGTACCGGGAATGACGAATGGGTTCCGGGAGTTCACCGGGGGGGCAACCCACCCCGGGGAAGCCCATAGGCCTTGAGGGTGGCACACCAGCCCTTAGTGGGCTGGTGGGACAGCCCAAAAGGGCCCTATGCGCCTAGGAAAGAAAATCAAAGAGAAAAGAAAAAAAAAGAGGAGGTGGGAAGGGAAGGAAGGACTCCCACCCACCAAACCAAGTCCAACTCGGTTTGGGGGGGGGGAGCCTTCCCCCTTGGACTCGGCCGACCCCCTTGGGGCTCCTTGAGCCCCAAGTCAAGGTCCCCTCCCTCCCACCTATATATACGGAGGTTTTAGGGCTGATTTGAGACGACTTTTCCACGGCAGCCCGACCACATACCTCCACGGTTTTTCCTCTAGATCGCGTTTCTGCGGAGCTCGGGCGGAGCCCTGCTGAAACAAGGTCATCACCAACCTCTGGAGCGCCGTCACGCTGCCGGAGAACTCTTCTACCTCTCTGTCTCTCTTGCTGGATCAAGAAGGCCGAGATCATCATCGAGCTGTACGTGTGCTGAACGCGGAGGTGCCGTCCGTTCGGTACTAGATCGTGAGACTGATCGCGGGATTGTTCGCGGGGCGGATTGAGGGATGTGAGGACGTTCCACTACATCAACCGCGTTCACTAACGCTTCTGCTGTACGATCTACAAGGGTACGTAGATCACTCATCCCCTCTCGTAGATGGACATCACCATGATAGGTCTTCGTGCGCGTAGGAAATTTTTTGTTTCCCATGCGACGTTCCCCAACAGTGGCATCATGAGCTAGGTTCATGCGTAGATGTCTTCTCGAGTAGAACACAAAAGTTTTTGTGGGCGGTGATGTGTGTTTTGCTGCCCTCCTTAGTCTTTTCTTGATTCCGCGGTATTGTTGGATTGAAGCGGCTTGGACCGACATTACTCGTACGCTTACGAGAGACTGGTTTCATCGCTACGAGTAACCCCGTTGCTCAAAGATGAGTGGCAAGTGTCGGTTTCTCCAACTTTAGTTGAATCAGATTTGACCGAGGAGGTCCTTGGATGAGGTTAAATAGCAACTCATATATCTCCGTTGTGGTGTTTGCGTAAGTAAGATGCGATCCTACTAGATACCCATGGTCACCACGTAAAACATGCAACAACAAAATTAGAGGATGTCTAACTTGTTTTTGCAGGGTATGCTTGTGATGTGATATGGCCAACAATGTGATGTGATATATTGGATGCATGAGATGATCATGTTGTAATAGTAAATATCGACTTGCACGTCGATGCTACGGCAACCGGCAGGAGCCATAGGGTTGTCTTTATACTAACGTTTGTGCTTGCAGATGCGTTTACTATTTTGCTAGGATGTAGCTTTAGTAGTAATAGCATGAGTAGCACGACAACCCCGATGGCAACACGTTGATGGAGATCATGGTGTGGCCCCGGTGATAAGAAGATCGTGTCGGTGCTTTGGTGATGGAGATCAAGAAGCACGTGATGATGGCCATATCATGTCACTTATGAATTGCATGTGATGTTAATCCTTTTATGCACCTTATTTTGCTTAGAACGACGGTAGCATTATGAGGTGACCTCTCACTAAAATTTCAAGACGAAATTGTGTTCTCCCCGACTGTGCACCGTTGCTACAGTTCGTCGTTTCGAGACACCACGTGATGATCGGGTGTGATAGACTCAACGTTCACATACAACGGGTGCAAAACAGTTGCGCACGCGGAACACTCGGGTTAAGCTTGATGAGCCTAGCATGTGCAGACATGGCCTCGGAACACATGAGACCGAAAGGTCGATCATGAATCATATAGATGATATGATTAGCATAGGGATGCTTACCACTGAAACTATACTCAACTCACGTGATGATCGGACTTGAGCTAGTATAAGTGGATCATGAACCACTCAAATGACTAGAGAGATGTACTTTTTAAGTGGGAGTTTAGCAAATAATTTGATTATGTTAAACTCTAATTATCTTGAACATAGTCTAAGTCCACTTTGAATATATTTGTGTTGTAGATCATGGCTCACGCTACAGTCATACTAAATTTTAATACATTCCTAGAGAAAGCTAAGTTGAAAGATGATGGAAGCAACTTTGTAGACTGGGCTCGTAATCTTAAGCTAATCTTACAAGCTGGGAAGAAGGATTATGTCCTTAATGCTGCGCTAGGAGATGAACCACCCGCTACGGCTGATTAGGATGTTAAGAACGCTTGGTTAGCACGTAAGGAGGACTACTCAATAGTTCAATGTGCAGTCTTGTATGGCTTAGAACCGGGACTTCAACGTCGCTTAGAGCGTCATGGAGCATTTGAGATGTTCCAGGAGTTGAAGTTTATCTTTCAGAAGAACGCCCGGATCGAGAGGTATGAGACCTCCGATAAATTCTATGCTTGCAAGATGGAGGAAAACTCGTCTGTCAGTGAACATGTGCTCAAAATGTCTAGGTACTCAAACCGTCTAGCTGAGCTGGGGATTGAACCCCCGCAAGAGGCTATCACTAACAGAATCCTTCAATCACTGCCGCCAAGCTATAAAGGCTTTGTGTTGAACTACAACATGCAAGGGATGAACAAGTCTCCCGGCGAGTTGTTTGCGATGCTGAAAGTCGTAGAGTCTGAACTCCGTAAAGAGCATCAAGTGTTGATGGTGAATAAGACTACTAGTTTCAAGAGAAACGACAAAGGCAAGAAGGGTAATTCGAAGAAGAGCGGCAAGCCTGTTGCCAATCCGACGAAGAAACCCAAAGCTGGACCTAAGCCTGAAACGGAGTGTTACTATTGCAAGGGTATGGGTCACTGGAAGCGCAATTGCCCCAAGTATCTGGCAGATAAGAAGGCGGCCAAAGAAAAATCAGGTATATTTGATATACATGTTATTGATGTGTACTTAACCGGCTCTCGTAGTAGTGCATGGGTATTCGATACCGGTTCTGTTGCTCATATTTGCAACTCGAAACAGGAACTACGGAATAGACGAAGGCTGGCGAAAGATGAAGTGACGATGCGCGTAGGAAATGGTTCCAAGGTTGATGCAATCGCCGTCGGCACAGTTTCACTTCAGTTACCATCAGGATTAGTGATGAACTTAAATCATTGTTATTTAGTGCCTGCGTTGAGCATGAACATTATATCTGGATCTTGTTTATTGCGAGACGGTTACTCTTTTAAGTCAGAGAATAATGGTTGTTCTATTTCTATGAGTAACATCTTTTATGGTCATGCACCTAATGTGAGAGGATTGTTCATATTGAATCTTGATAGCGATACGCATATACATAACATTGAGACCAAAAGAGTTAGAGTTAACAATGATAGCGCCATATTTTTGTGGCACTGCCGCTTAGGTCATATTGGTGTAAAGCGCATGAAGAAACTCCATGCTGATGGACTTTTGGAGTCACTTGACTTTGATTCACTTGACACGTGCGAACCATGCCTCATGGGCAAGATGACTAAGACTCCGTTCTCCGGAACAATGGAGCGTGCAAGTGACTTGTTTGAAATCATACATACCGATGTGTGTGGTCCGATGAGCGTGGAGGCACGCGGCGGATATCGTTATTTTCTCACCTTCACTGACGATTTGAGTAGATATGGTTATGTCTACTTGATGAAGCACAAGTCTGAAACATTTGAAAAGTTCAAGCAATTTCAGAGTGAAGTGGAAAATCATCGTAACAAGAAGATCAAGTTCCTACGGTCTGATCGTGGGGGTGAATATCTGAGTTTCGAGTTTGGTACTCACTTAAGACAATGTGGAACTGTTTCACAGTTAAGACCGCCTGGAACACCACAGCGTAATGGTGTGTCCGAACGTCGTAATCGTACTCTATTAGAGATGGTGCGATCTATGATGTCTCTTACTGATTTGCCGTTATCGTTTTGGGGTTATGCATTAGAAACAGCTGCATTCACTTTAAATAGGGCACCATCAAAATCCGTTGAGACGACACCATACGAACTATGGTATGGCAAAAGGCTAAAGTTGTCGTTTCTTAAAGTTTGGGGATGTGCTGCTTATGTCAAAAAGCTTTAGCCTGAAAAGCTGGAACCCAAAGCGGAAAAGTGCGTCTTCATAGGTTACCCAAAAGAGACAGTTGGGTACACCTTCTATCTCAAATCCGAGGGCAAAGTGTTTGTTGCTAAAAACGGAGCTTTTCTCGAGAAGGACTTTCTCTCGAGAGAATTGAGTGGGAGGAAGATAGAACTTGACGAGGTTGTCGAACCTCTCATCCCTCTGGATGGTGGCGCAGGGCAAGGGGAAACCTCTGTCGTTGCGACGCCGGTTGAGGAGGAAGTTAATGATGATGATCATGAAACTCCAGTTCAAGTTTCTGTCAAACCACGCAGGTCGACGAGACCACGTGCTGCTCCAGAGTGGTACGGTAATCCCGTCTTATCAATCATGTTGTTAGACAACAATGAACCTGCAAATTATGAAGAAACAATGGTGGGCCCAGATTCCAACAAATGGCTAGAAGCCATGAAGTCCGAGATAGGATCCATGTATGAGAACAAAGTGTGGACTTTGGAGGTACTACCTGAGGGCCGCAAGGCTATTCAGAACAAATGGATCTTTAAGAGGAAGACGGACGCTGACGGCAATGTGACCGTTTATAAAGCTCGACTTGTGGCAAAGGGTTTTTCACAAGTTCAAGGAGTTGACTACAATGAGACATTCTCACCCGTAGCGATGCTTAAGTCCGTCAGAATCATGTTAACAATAGCTGCATTTTTCAATTATGAAATCTGGCAGATGGATGTCAAAACGGCGTTCCTTAACGGTTTCATTAAGGAAGAATTGTATATGATGCAACCCGAAGGTTTTGTCGATCCTAAGAATGCTAACAAGGTGTGCAAGCTCCAGCGATCCATTTATGGACTGGTGCAAGCATCTCGGAGTTGGAACAAACGCTTTGATGAGGTGATCAAAGCATTTGGGTTTATACAAGTGGTTGGAGAATCTTGTATTTACAAGAAAGTGAGTGGGAGCTCTGTGGCGTTTCTAATATTATATGTGGATGACATATTGCTGATTGGAAACAACGTGGAGTTTTTAGAGAGCATAAAAGATTACTTGAATAAGAGTTTCTCTATGAAGGACCTAGGAGAAGCTGCTTACATTCTAGGCATTAAGATCTATAGGGATAGATCAAAACGTCTGATAGGACTTTCACAAAGCACATACCTTGATAAAGTTTTGAAGAGGTTCAAAATGGAACAGTCCAAGAAAGGGTTCTTGCCAGTTTTACAAGGTACGAGATTGAGTAAGACTCGGTGCCCAGCAGCTGATGAAGACAGAGAGCATATGCACTCCGTCCCCTATGCTTCAGCCATAGGTTCTATAATGTATGCAATGTTGTGCACTAGACCGGATGTTAGCCTGGCCATAAGTATGGCAGGTAGGTTCCAGAATAATCCACGAGTGGATCACTGAACAGCGGTCAAGAATATCCTGAAGTACCTGAAAAGGACTAAGGAGATGTTTCTCGTGTATGGAGGTGACGAAGAGCTCGCCGTAAAAGGTTACGTCGATGCAAGCTTTGACACAGATCCGGACGACTCTAAGTCGCAAACCGGATACGTATTTATTCTTAATGGGGGTGCGGTAAGCTGGTGCAGTTCCAAGCAAAGCGTCGTAGCAGATTCTACATGTGAAGCGGAGTACATGGCTACCTCGGAGGCGGCTAAGGAGGGTGTCTGGATGAAGCAGTTCATGACGGATCTTGGAGTGGTGCCAAGCGCACTGAATCCAATAACCTTGTTCTGTGACAACACGAGTGGCATTGCCTTAGCAAAGGAACCACGGTTTCACAAGAAGACCGGACACATCAAACGACGCTTCAACCTCATCCGCAACTACGTCGAGGGAGAGGACATAAATATATGCAAAGTGCACACGGATCTGAATGTAGCAGACCCGCTGACTAAACCTCTTCCACGGCCAAAGCATGATAAACACCAGAACTGTATGGGTGTTAGATTTATTACAATGTAATTCACATGATGATGTGAGGGCTAGATTATTGACTCTAGTGCAAGTGGGAGACTGTTGGAATTATTCCCTAGAGGCAATAATAAATATGGTTATTATTATAATTCCTGTATCAAGATAATCGTTTATTATCCATGCTATAATTGTATTGAATGAAGACTCATTTACATGTGTGGATACATAGACAAAATACCGTCCCTAGCAAGCCTCTAGTTGGCTAGCCACTTGATCAAAGATAGTCAATGTCTTCTGATTATGAACAAAGTGTTGTTGCTTGATAACTGGATCACGTCATTAGGAGAATCACGTGATGGACTAGACCCAAACTAATAGACGTAGCATGTTGATCGTGTCATTTTGTTGCTACTGTTTTCTGCGTGTCAAGTATTTATTCCTATGACCATGAGATCATATAACTCACTGACACCGGAAGAATGCTTTGTGTGTATTAAACGTCGCAACGTAACTGGGTGACTATAAAGATGCTCTACAGGTATCTCCGAAGGTGTTAGTTGAGTTAGTATGGATCAAGACTGGGATTTGTCACTCCGTGTGACAGAGAGGTATCTCGGGGCCCACTCGGTAATACAACATCACACACAAGCCTTGCAAGCAATGTGACTTAGTGAAAGTTGCGGGATCTTGTATTACGGAACGAGTAAAGAGACTTGCCGGTGAACGAGATTGAAATAGGTATGTGGATACTGACGATCGAATCTCGGGCAAGTAACATACCGAAGGACAAAGGGAATGACATACGGGATTATATGAATCCTTGGCACTGAGGTTCAAACGATAAGATCTTCGTAGAATATGTAGGATCCAATATGGGCATCCAGGTCCCGCTATTGGATATTGACCAAGGAGTCTCTCGGGTCATGTCTACATAGTTCTCGAACCCGCACGGTCTGCACACTTAAGGTTCGACGTTGTTTTATGCGTATTTGAGTTATATGGTTGGTTACCGAATGTTGTTCGGAGTCCCGGATGAGATCACGGACGTCACGAGGGTTTCCGGAATGGTCCGGAAACAAAGATTGATATATAGGATGACCTCATTTGATTACTGGAAGATTTTCGGAGTTACCGGGAATGTACCGGGAATGACGAATGGGTTCCGGGAGTTCACCGGGGGGGCAACCCACCCCGGGGAAGCCCATAGGCCTTGAGGGTGGCACACCAGCCCTTAGTTGGCTGGTGGGACAGCCCAAAAGGGCCCTATGCTCCTAGGAAAGAAAATCAAAGAGAAAAAAAAAGAGGAGGTGGGAAGGGAAGGAAGGACTCCCACCCACCAAACCAAGTCCAACTCGGTTTGGGGGGGAGCCTTCCCCCTTGGACTCGGCCGACCCCCTTGGGGCTCCTTGAGCCCCAAGGCAAGGTCCCCTCCCTCCCACCTATATATACAGAGGTTTTAGGGCTGATTTGAGACGACTTTTCCACGGCAGCCCGACCACATACCTCCACGGTTTTTCCTCTAGATCGCGTTTCTGCGGAGCTCGGGCGGAGCCCTGCTGAGAAAAGGTCATCACCAACCTCCGGAGCGCCGTCACGCTGCCGGAGAAATCTTCTACCTCTCCGTCTCTCTTGCAGGATCAAGAAGGCCGAGATCATCGTCGAGCTGTACGTGTGTTGAACGCGGAGGTGCCGTCCGTTCGGTACTAGATCGTGCGACTGATCGCGGAATTGTTCGCGGGGCGGATCGAGGGACGTGAGGACGTTCCACTACATCAACCGCATTCACTAACGCTTCTGTTGTACGATCTACAAGGGTACGTAGATCACTCATCCCCTCTCGTAGATGGACATCACCATGATAGGTCTTCGTGCGCGTAGGAAATTTTTTGTTTCCCATGCGACGTTCCCCAACATATATATATATATATATATATATTCTCCCACGGTTTTGCAAATATGCAACAAGCTAGACATATTGCATATTGCTATCCAATGAAACCTAGAGAGATCACTAGCTATCCAACGGAACCTAGAGAGATCACTAGCTATATGCAATTTTCATAACTATGACATATCATATTGCTATCCAATGAAACCTAGAGAGATCACTAGCTATATGCTATTTTCATAACCTTGGATCAAAGAACACCGCATAAAATTGTTTCACTACAACTAAAGATAAATTGATCTTTATAGGATTCCAAAATGGAACATATTGCTATCGATCCTATGCAATTTTCATATCATATGAATTGATCAACAAACCCTCAATTAACTATCCAATGGAACATATATAGAAACTGCATATTGCTATCAAATGGAACCTAATGAAATCACTATATATATGCAATTTTCATAACCTTGGATCAAAGAAAGCCTCAAAACATACCTCGCTCGTTGGAAGATCAAGACATGGTGTTTGAAACATAGTTGGATGACGGCAACACCTCGTTGATCTGCTGTGTACTCCAGGTCAAGCCCCAAGAACTTCTCATGATCCACTGCGGCGTCAAGCCATCGTCCCTTCAACTGTCTAAGAAAATGCGGCACCTCCCTGCTGTCGTTCGTGTACACGACATCGAGCTTGGTCTTGCCATGTGCGAGCACCTCTCCGAAGCGAGTTGGCATGGTGGAAGAAGAGAAGGGAAGAAGAGAGGGGAAGAAGAGAGGAAGAAGAGAGGAGAGCGAGAGAAGAGAAGAACAGAGAATGGCGAGAGACTCTGCTTCGGTTGTGCTTTCCATCACTAGAAACGACGCGGGAGGCAAACCGTTTGGGCCTTTAGTCCCGGGTTGAGCCACCAACCGGGACTAATGGGTGATACGAACGGTTGCCACCACCACTTCGTCCCGGTTTGATATACTAACCGGGACTAAAGGGGGATACGAACGGTCCACCTGGTCCCGGTTTGACCCACCAACCGGGACTAAAGGTGGATACGAACGGTTCCGGCCTATTGGTCCCGGTGCGTGTCCGGAACCGGGACCAAAGGGTTGACACGAACCGGGACCAATGGCCCACGATGCACGGCTGGCGCCCTAGACTCACGAACCGGGACCAATGACACCATAGGTCCCAGTTTGTGGGTGAACCGGGACTAATGGGATTGCAGGCCCTGGACCAAAGCCCTCTTTTCTACTAGTGGGTGCTGGCCCTCAACATCGTCACCAGGGTCATCGCGGCTGATCTTATAGCACAGCGCATCGCATACCGGGCATGCATTCAAATTCTTGTACTCCTCAACGCGGTAGAGGATGCAATCATTAGGGCATGCATGTATCTTCTGCACCTCTAATCCTAGAGGGCAGATAACCTTCTTTGCTTCGTAAGTACTGTCGGACAATTCGTTGTCCTTTGGAAGCATCTTCTTTAACATTTTCAGCAACATTTTAAATCCCTTGTCAGATACACCATTCTCTGCCTTCAATTGCAGCAATTCCACTGTGGTGCCCAGCTTCTTCTTGTCATCTTTGCAATTTGAGTACAACAATTTCTTGTGATCCTCTAACATGTGCTGCAACTTCAACTTCTCCTTTTCACTTGCGCAGTTTCTCTTTGCATCAGCAATGGCCCGATCAAGATCATCAGCGGGCTCATATGGTGCATCTTCTTCATCTTCTTCCCCCATTGTAGTACCATCGTATTCAGGGAACACATGATAGCTGTCATCATCCTCTTCTTCTTCATTCTCTTCCATTAAAACCCCCCTTTCTCTGTATTCAGGGACAAATATCAAGACCATGGCACTATGTATAAAAAATATACAAGTAAGAAAACTATCTAAATCATATAAATAAGATTTTTTTTATAAAAAGGATAAGAATAAGAGGCTCACCAAGGTGGTGCCGACGACGGGATGGTGCAGGCGATCAACGGTGGTTAGGACGGGGACGGGAAGGCACTAAGTAAACCACACCGACGCGTATGCAAACTAAGAAGTTAATTTGAGATCAAATTGCATAAAATCAAATAAACTCCCATAAAATTACTCCCAAACTAAAACCCACAAATCACTATACTTATAGAGCATTGCATGAGTTAATCTATCAATGAGAGATGAAAGGACAAAGTTGTTAACCTTTGTGAACACTTGAAAAGATGTGGTGTCGCGAATCTTGACAAATCTTAGCAAAAAATGGAGGATGAGCTCAAGCTAAGTGGAAGAACACAAAGGAAAATGAAGAAAACAGAGAAATGAGCTCGGTCTGGACGAACGGTTTATATAGGGACATCTTTAGTCCCGGTTGGTTATAAAAAACGAAACTAAATGGCTACCTCTAGTCTCGGTTTGTGATACAGTCCTGAACTAAATGGGCTCGTGGGGCCCCAGCCTGATGCCAGTTGCCCGTGCACCCGACCACTCCTACATGTTGGATCGAGGACTAATGGTCATATTAGTTTCGGGTCGAAATCAAACCGGGACTAATGATCCAAATGTAAACTTTTGTTTTTTACTAGTGTAATTTTTTTTTTTGATCAAGTATGTTCATGTCACCGAGGAGGAAACCCAACACTCAATGCGTGGTGTCAATACTCGGTCGGGGCGGGGATCCCCGCGGGAAGAAAATACCGGCCGGCGGAGGTAGCGGAGTCGGGATGGGCGTCACGGTGACAGCATGAAGTGGGTGTCACGGTGACGGCATGAAAGTGCCCCGGCAGGCCGGGTTTCTCCCCGTTGCCATCTTGCAGCATCAGCTCATATTATCTTCGCATTATCCGGTAACAAATGGGAAGGTTCTTTAATCGGTTACAGCACGTGCTTGATGATTAGTTTTGAGTACATATAGAAGGTAAACCTACCGGCAAAAATCAATACTCCTACTTTGGCTGTCATTCCTAGGTGGCGCGCACAAAATCAATACTTTGGCTGTCATTCCTACGTACCGGCCGGCATGGCGGCAGCGCAAGGCGAGCAGCGGCCGCTGTACAAGGACCCGTCGGCGCCGGTGGAGGCGCGCGTGCGCGACCTGCTGGGCCGCATGACGCTGCGGGAGAAGGCGGGCCAGATGGCCCAGATCGAGCGCTGCGTGGCGTCGCCTCGCGCCGTCGCCGAGCTCGGCGTCGGCAGCATCCTCAGCGGCGGCGGCAGGCCGCCCTGCGACCGCGCCTCCCCGTCCGACTGGGCCGACATGGTCGACGACATGCAGCGGCTGGCACTCTCGTCCCGCCTCGCCGTCCCCATCCTCTACGGCATCGACGCCGTCCACGGCCACAACAACGTCGTCGGCGCCACCATCTTCCCCCACAACGTCGGCCTCGGGGCCTCCAGGTACCCACCCGACCATGTCATTCCTTTACTTCGTCGTACATGCTCCGTTGACTTCCTGCGTCCAGGGATGCCGAGCTTGTCCGAAAGATCGGCGAGGCGACGGCGCTCGAGGTTCGCGCCACCGGCATCCACTGGGCATTCGCCCCCTGCGTCGCCGTGAGTCAAACTCGAATTCAAACACCTTTCGCCGGATCAACTAACTGCTGCTGCGCCTGCGCGCTGTCCGTTGAGCTGCAAGAAAAAGGACTGATGTGTGGTGGCGGGCGATGTATGTATAGGTATGTAGGGATTCGAGGTGGGGGAGATGCTACGAGAGCTACAGCGAGGACCCAGAGATCGTGCGCTCCTTCACCACCATCGTCGCCGGCCTGCAGGGCCAGACACCGGCTGACCACCCCCATGGCTACCCGTTCCTCCATTCGGTCAGGTACTTAATCCAGTTTTCCCGTGCTCAGGCGTCAGGGCCCCGCTGTTTGAATCAGAAAATTTACAAAAATTGTTCGCCACTATTCCGATCAGAATTCACTGGATTTTAAGAGAAAGGTGTGATAGCTCCCGGTCCCTGACACCCTTTATGAACAGTAAAATCAAAAAAATGAAAAACAAAATCAAAAATTTCTGAAACTTTGCAGCATCAACGATGATCAAACTTTATAGGTTTTTACAAGTTTTCATGTCAAAATATCATGTAGAGAAAGATGTACAAACAAGTTTCAGATTACAGCTAAAAAGTGCTCAAAACTTCAAGCATTGAAATATTTTCCGTGTGTAGAGCTCCTCGAATAGTTTTTTGGCATGAAAACTTGCAAACACCTACAATTTTTCATCATCTTTGATGCTCCAAAGTTTCAGATTTTTTTATTTTGTTTTTTATTTCTTTTGATTTTACTGTTCATAGAGGGTGCCTAGGCATCCGGAAGCTAAAAATCCACTCTCGGATTTTAATTATCCTTGTATCTAACTTAATTTTTGTTTGAATCTAGCCTGAAATTTCAAGCTTAAGCACCTACCCAAATTTCGTTGAAATTTCTAACACCCCGGCTAGGATTGAGTAAGCCTGGGCATGAGGAGCCCAGCCCAATGGCCCGAACCAGAAGCCCGGAGCTTAAGCCTGGCTTGGGCTCCAGTTCTCTGTGTGAAGCCTGATACCAAGCCCGAACCTAAAATCTACGAAAAAAATGTATAATAACATTTACATTAAAAAACTAAGTACAGTGCTTATCATTTACTTCCTCCGTTCCAAAATAAATGTCTCAACCTTAGTATAATTTTATATTAGACCTAATACAAAATTAAGACACTTATTTTTGGACGAAAGGAGTATAATTTTGAGCTGGTATAGTCCGGGCTCGTGGTTGGAATATTTGGGTCGTGCATTTATTTTTGCATATGTCCACAAACTTATTGGTAGAAATGGATAATTCTCGAAAACAAATTATAGAAATGAGTCCCTCCTCTTTGATTTGCAGGGAGAATGTGCTTGCTTGTGCCAAGCACTACGTAGGAGATGGTGGCACCCATAAGGGGATCAATGAAGGGAACACCATTTGCTCTCTAGACGATTTGGAAAAGATTCACATGAAACCTTACCCTGATTGTATAGCTCAAGGGGTCGCAACGATTATGGCATCCCACTCTCAATGGAATGGGGAACACTTACATGCTAGCCACCATTTGCTCACAGATGTTTTAAAGGGCAAATTAGGCTTCCAGGTAATTGGTACTATGGTGTTTTATTAGTTGGTAGATTGATGCTAGCTTTTGATATGAACAACATGGGTAAGCTCTTGTTTCACAGGGTTTTGTGGTGTCAGACTGGGAAGGTGTTGACCATCTTTGTGAGCCTCGAGGGTTTGATTATAGGCATTGCATTGCACAATCAGTCAATGCCGGAATGGATATGGTATTATTCAATAAATGGTCATTACAAAACATACTATGTAACAACCACTTGTTTGCACTTGTTGAGCAATCTACAGATTATGATACCTTTTAGATTTGAGAAATTCTTGGAAGATCTTGTGTTCTTGGTGGAAACGGGGGAGATACCATTATCACGAATTGATAATGCCGTTGAGCGGATTCTAAGAGTTAAGTTCATATCTGGAGTTTTTGAGCATCCATTTTCAGATCCAACTCTACTCGACGTAATTGGTTGCAAGGTAAAATGCATGTTCCGACATCTATGAATATGTTGTTATTGTTCTTGTTGTCAATTCTTCTCACACTAAACATCACTCACCATATACAATATGTGGACGTCATTCTTGTTCGCTTTGGACTAAATATCTCATATAGGATATCACTCACCATATATGATATGCATGCGTCAGGAGCATCGTCTGCTAGCACGTGAGGCTGTTCGAAAGTCTTTGGTACTTCTGAAAAATGGCAAGAATAGGGAGGATACTTTCCTCCCCTTAGCCAAAAATGCAAAAAGAATACTCGTCACGGGGACACATGCTGACAATATTGGATACCAGTGTGGTGGGTGGACGATAGCTTGGAATGGAGACAGTGGGAAGATTACTCTTGGTAAGAAATAAGTTTAACTCCCACATAATATATTGCACATGACCTTTCGTTTCAAGGGGACACTTACCATTATCGATTTCATGTTAAACAAATCGTTCTCTCTAGGAAATCTAGGTTGGATGTCTAGTAGTTATGAATAAATTATGACCCATTTCAAGTGCCATGATGCATATACAACAGCAAAATTGTTATTTCGAAATTGAAGTATAAGATGTTTGCATTGGAACATATTGTGTGGTGGCTCTTTCAGAATTGTTTAATTTTATTTATTAAAAGTACATTATAGTTTAGTTTGGACTATCATTTAGAAGCTAATCAAACTATATATCAAAACCAACAGGTACAAGCATATTAGAGGCCATACAAGAATCTGTGGAAGTGGAAACTGAAATTGTGTATGACGAATGCCCAATAGAGGCTACCATTGAAGCAGGAAATTTTTCCTATGCTGTTGTTGTAGTTGGTGAGGATCCCTATTCAGAAAGTGTGGGAGATAGAACCGACCTTAGTATCCCATTCAATGGTTCGGATCTGATTACTCGTGTTGCCAGTAAAGTCCCTACCCTAGTGATTCTTATTTCTGGAAGACCATTAGTTATTGAGCCGCAGGTTCTTGAGAAGGTAGATGCTCTAGTTGCTGCTTGGCTGCCTGGAAGTGAGGGAACGGGAGTTGCTGATTGTCTCTTTGGAGATCACGATTTTGTGGGCACGTTGCCTGTAACTTGGTTTAGATATGACGATCAACTGCCTATAAATATTGGGGATGCTAATTATGATCCATTATTTCCTTTTGGATACGGGCTGAAATGTTCAAAAGCCATGGAGATTTAGCATGGAATATTATCACATATGTTTGTTGTACAACTGAGTATTGGGTTATGTACAAGAGAAATAAATTTATCTTGTCGAGTACATGGTATAAGGTGTTCATGACATAATTTTCTATTACTACTTCTACTACAAGTATATCATTTTGAATACTTGAATTTTATAAAACTTTATTGTTTTTTGTTCTATTTACTTGATTTTTTTATTCTGGTTTCCCCATTCAAAGTTTTACATAGATAAGACGTGAATGAAATATATGAGTATGTCATCATGTGAAAAAAATGTGTCATTGTTGAATAATGTAGTCGAACCATTTTTTTGGAATCGCCTTTTCTTTGGATGATAGGAACACATGTAAGTACATCAAAATGGATCCATATATAACCCCACATGACAGAAATGACCAATTCACCGAAAACGAGTGGATCAAAG
This sequence comes from Hordeum vulgare subsp. vulgare, assembly GCF_904849725.1. NCBI lineage: Eukaryota > Viridiplantae > Streptophyta > Magnoliopsida > Poales > Poaceae > Hordeum > Hordeum vulgare. Next base: position 621,181,047 of record NC_058519.1, on the reverse strand, counting down.
AAATAAGATGCATTGGGCAATTGGGTTTGACTAAGAACTTACAAGTGTACCCCTGCCTCTTGATGCCATTTCCTATTTATTTTTCGGAATGACTCAAGAAAAGGATGGATATATATTATAAGCATCTAAATCTGAATTATGATTTAAATTCTTTTTGATGCAAGGGAGACTAAGTAGTGAAATTGGTAGAGGCAAGGCAGAGCGGCGCGACTAGGTACAAATCGCTACCAGATAATATGGCCCTTGGATTTGGTAGAGCATTGACAAAGTCAACAGTTAGTCCTTTCTTTAAGCTATGGACCATAAAAAATTGTTCTATGGTTTCTCTGTATAAATAAAAAAAGATCATATATACATAATAAGGAAGAGGATGAAGAAAACAAAGTACAAGAAAATCATCCAATGTCGGTCCTACGGATCATCATGATAAAAATAGAAAATCAATTCTAGACACCAACATCAAAAATGGGAATCGATCCACCTCTACAAGCCCTCAACATATTTGACCTTGATCATATGATCTAGCAAAGTAAATCCCTAAGTGACGAATTTCTAACTAGTGATTGTCGGGACTTCATTTTTTAATATATTTTTATTTCGTTGCCCAAAGTATTCCAACATCCCAGGATAATATTGTCCCATTATGTTTTATCTGATTAGTCTCTTTATGATGCCATTTTTGGTTCATTTTAAAACATGACTAATGTTTGAATAGAAAGATAATGATTGATGCAATATGAATAATATTTGAACAGAAGTGTAACAATCACATCCAACAAAATATTGCAATCAATCTCTCATTCAAAAAACCTATATTTGGGCATGCATCCAATTAATCTTTGAATACTGGTTGTATTAAATTAAATGTAATCATAAATTTCCTTTTAAATTCATGTTTGGATATGCATCTAATTAATGTTAGTCTCTTATATTGATGGCTATTTAACCACCCTCATCTCCCTTGTTTCAGAACCATTCACATCGTGAGTTCATTAGAGTCTCGCAGAAATGGACTTGTTATCTCAAGATCTAAAAACTCATGAACCAACAAACAAATTTTCCATAGGAGAATTCAAAATTCTTCAACACTTTAATTATTAAAACATCCTCCAAAACAACTGTCTAGTCTTTCTCTACCACGAGGAGGAAGCCTTGCATAAAAGTTACTAGCATTACGAAAAAACTCTTGCTAGTAATTTTTTCCCCATCATAAAAGCTTTAGCCATGCTCTCTCCCTCACGAGGATAAAATTTCATACAAAATTCACCACTTAGCTCCTCACATTCATAACGTAGGGATTATCAACAAAACGATACCATTTTAGAGCTTCACCCTCCAATGAGTGGGGGAATAATTTCTTTTTCAAGTCACTACGAGATAACCCACTAACTTTAAGGATGAAATATATTTCTCCAAGCAAGCGAAGATGATCATTATGGGTGATCTTTCTCATTTCATGCATAGTGGTTAGCATTGACATTTTTATATAACCAATAGGTACTCTATAAACATCTTACTTTTTCTTTAATAGGTTCCTCACAAAAGTTCTTACCAAATGGTAGGGAAGTTCCAAGTAGAGTACCACTAACATATGAAGCCATAGTAAAGTATCTGGCAAAAATAAAATTTGCATGCAAAGCAAACAATTTCCTTAGCACTTTCAACTTATCCCCATAAACGGTGCTAGAAAAGTGTTTCGATGTCCCGCAAATATAAGGAAACAGTTTTAGATATTATTGATAAGTAAAATTATCGACCCCACGATGAACAGAAGGAATTAGTAAGCACAAAAATATCAATGATTCATTGTGAGTACTAAAAAGTGTAACTTGTAGGGGTTGTGAGGGTGGAGTTGCAAAGTAAAGTAAACAACAACAACAAAAGTGAAATAGTGCAGTAAGTTGCATAATCCTTAATTGTGACAATGGCAAACCAGTTCTATTACTCATGGTGATCAAACATTATCGAGGTCGATAGGAGTATTGTGCGGTTCTTAATTCACATGCTTTGTGAGTTTCGGGCCATGGGTCCAATTGTTTTGCGAATTGTTGTTGTAGGGGATTTGATACGTCCATTCTACATAACTATTTGTTAACAAATTTGACCATTTTTATACATGCTTTACACATTATGACTTCATTCTTATACCTTTTTCTCTTAATTTTTTCGTTTAATGGAGGACGAGAACTACCGAAAAAGCGACAATAAAGCACCAAAATGAAGTCCAATAGAGTTTTTCTAAGGTAGAAAAATATGGTGAAAAGTATATAAGTCGGTTTCTCATGGGAAGAGAGCTAGGAGCGACGAAGATGAACTAGGAGGCCCCCTATGGTGCTCAAGCGGCCCCACCACGCGACATGGCCTTGTGATGTGAGCCACGTGTATGTGGGGACCACAAGGCACCTCCGCGTGTGCCCGACATCCCTCGTCATATTTTACCCTAAAAATCCGAGGAATAAGTATCAAGATTTTTTGTCGCCACCATTTTCTAGGTTGAAGCTCAGAGTCAGACCTTTGGCTCCTAAAGGATTGATCTGTGTGGATCCTTGCCCTCCCCGTGGGGGAAATATAAGCCATCGACATCACTCCATTCATCATGGGGATCATCATCACCATCTCCATTATCATGCATATCCATCCCTACTTTGCGATCTATGAGCTATTACGTCATATTTGCTACTGGGATCACTTCCTGGTGTTGATTACTTCTCTTTAATTGATGCTTAGTGATTACTTCATACAACGTAAATCTTTATTTTGAAATTACCGAAATGAGTGCATTTTTAATAGAGTAATGATTTAATTTTTTGCATGTTATCTTCACACCTGCGACGTCAGTCCATACGTGGTTAGCACTGCAGCATATGCTAGCCATTTGGAAACGGTTGCCCGCAGTTTGTTCAACTTATTTGGTTGGCATGGATGAGTTATGTAATCTTATTTTCGATCGAGATGGTCATGTGGTAGTCATAGTTAGTGTCTGGGCCTACTTTTTGTTTAATAAAATGATTGTATGTGTCGCTTGATCTAGAGGCCGAAGTTATTACCTTTAAAAAAACTAGGGTCCACCAAAAAAAATTATCAAGGCAATACAAATTAAAATCAATTGAAGTAGGTGAAAACAACTATGTGAAATTCATGTTGTCCTCGAGAACTATTTGATCAGCGGAGATGGACCGTGAAATGAAGGGGTTGCAAGGGGGTGGGGTGTGCAAAGTCCGCAACGAGTCTTTAAGGATGGGAGGGGGGATGCGGAGGAGACTTGGCAGGTGGCAACGATTCGTCATGGATGAATCACTCAAGAGGGGTGTGTGGGGAGGAGCGGGGCTCCATCTCAATTCTTATCCCCAAAACTCTAAAAGCATATAAATCAAATCGTCATAATAACTATCATTACGATTATGGCCAAAAATACATTCTACCAGCGAGGCTCGATTGCCATAATTTATGGAGTGCCCTTGATATTTGGCATCCCCAGCGCCATATACGCGATTTGAGGTTAACTTTTAGAGCGTGCTCCATATGGTAGTTACATGTGGTTCCGTACGACAGAAAGAATGGTTCACATAGTCCCCATCTCACATGAGATCTTTACATTAATCAGGGAAAACAAATATTCCATTGACACATGGGTCCCGTAATTGTGGAGGAAGCCATATGGAGGCTTTGTGTTTCTGCATCACCACATTCACACTCCATATTTCATATAGAGCGTGATATGGAGGATGCATAAGGCGAATCTGCTACAGTTGTCATAAAGTCAATTACATGGGTGGTGCTTAAACTTCACACAAACAGTCATTTTGGTGCTATAATTTGCGGCATACATTGAACTAGTGCAAAAAAATTGGCTCGGACGTGCAAATATGATGCTGATCGCATTTAGATACGAGATCGCTGCTAACTTGGCACGCCAACATGGCATGAAGCCCGTTGTAGCGTGTGTGGCCTGTTTTCTATGAAAAAACCCTCAAGCAAATATATTTCTTACAAAAACCCTTGTTAACACAAGCAAATGGCATTTCATTTTCCGACTCTATGAGATGTGAGGCCCGCCTGTCGGTATGTGAAAATAAATACCATAGAGGCGGCATCCAAGCCACTCCACCATTCACGTTGCAGCGCCTAATATCAATTGTACTTAATGTAGTATAAGGAAGACGTATGTGGGGTTTATTTGTGCTGCAAATAATACGGACCATTTTCCACGCACTAGTTCTTAAATATATTGATAAATGTAAGTAATAAAAATAAAACTTAAATATTCATGTGTTTTAACTATTATACATATAAACAAATATTAGTAAGTAAAACCATTTAAATATACACCCATGTATTATACTCCCTCTGTCCTAAAATAACTGTCTCAACTTTGCACTAGCTCTAGTACAAAATTGTACTAAGCTTAAGACACTTATTTTGGGACGGAGGGAGTATAAAAATGTTTAGTAAGTGCGGACATTTAAATAATTGTTAAATAGAAATATTTAATGAAACCAAAAATACACTTACACTTTATATTTTAATTTCAGAAAATGATGAATACAAAGATTTAGTAAATACTGAGAATATTAATTTTTGTATAGCTTTCACTCATGATTTATATTCATTTTTTATAATTTAAATATTAGCCATGAATAAGTAATCATATGAATTTTCAGATTATGGATATTTCAATTGTACAAACACTGAACTATAAAAATGTTCGCATAATTATGGAAATGTTTGTACGATTAAAGGAATATTCCTAAATTATAATGTTAAAAATATTTGCATTGGTTCTAAATTACATGAACATAGCAAAAGGGCCCGTTCTAAATAACACAATTTTGTGAATTTTCGTGTACATTTTATGCTATTTTCAACCATTTAATAAAAATTGTGAACATTGTTTAAACAATTTTCCTGAATTGGCGAACATTTCTAGAATTGACAGGATTTAAAAAAAAACATTGGAACAATTTATGAAATTCGCGAACATTGTATTTGATTCGATGGCCATTTTTCTGATTTGGCGAACATTTTTGGAAATGCATATTTATTTTTGAATATTTATGAATTGTATGTCCTGAAAAGTTTTTGAATATTTATGATATTTTTCTATTGATTAAATTTTTTTGAATTGGTGTTTTTTTCAATTTCATTAACATTTTTAATACACGAAGTTTAAAAACATTATGGACAGTTTTTTATTTCCCTAACACTTGTTTAGAAAATTTCAAACATTTTTCAAATAAGCAAACATTTTATTACGTATCAAGTATACTTTATAAATCCACAAATATTTATGATTGACTAAACATTTTTTTTCAAAACTCTGAGTTCTCCCAAGTTATTTAAATTAGACAAAAAAGAAAATGGAAAAAACTTAAAATGAGAGAATGAAATTTATAAAACAGTACACCCCGACATGGGCCGGCCCACACTGGCTTGCTGCATCGTCTGCCAGCATGCTTAGAGCAGTATAGCATGTTGCTACATGGGTCGGCCCAGTGAAAAGATTTCCCTGTTTGAAAGGTTTTTTGTCACTTATAGATTGCAGGTCGCTGCTGCGTTGGGCGTGGGCAAGGTCTCGTCCGTTAGATCGAGGCAAGATCGATGGACGAGCGGGCAGCGGATAGATCGCGTGGATCAACCGGTGGGAGGTAAGAGTTTTCCTTTTAGAGCACTGCTACACGTTCGCCGGTTGATAAATCAATTAGATCGACTGCCTCGGCAACTATCAGATGTCGTTCGAAACAACCGTCTGATCTACCGTCCAACCTAGGATCTTTGCAACAACTACTTTATTGCGCTTAGGGGCTTTGCAACAAGGACCTTGTTGGAAGGTCCGCCGAGGCAACAGTTGGATGTAACTGTCCACACCGTAGGCTAGAGCATAGACGGAACTGTCCACGCTTGGGTGTGCATCAGCCGGCTCAAAGGTAGAGTTTTCCATAATATTTTATATCTTTGGGGCAAATTAATTGACGTATCGCCAGAAGCAATAGTCATTTTATTATTAATTAGAAATTCAAAAATTAAAATTAAGTAAAGGTATTAGGTATTAGGTTTAGGTATAAATATCAATTTTTTAATTTATAAATATTATTTAAATATATTAGTTCTTCAATAATTCGTGAACAATTATGAAAACTAAGTTATTTGGTTTGTATGTATATAATTTTTGCACCACATGAATAAATAAATGTTATTTTTTACAGAGATTAAATTTACATACCTTTTAAAACAACAAAAAAATAAACGGGGTGCAAATGGGCGCACTGATGGTCACACGTTTCAGCTCCACGAGTGCATATGTTGTGCATTAAAACTAGAAGTGTGGGGTGGCTTTGGCCGACTGTGTGCGACGCATGGTCGCGGGTTTAACACATTTATATTTTGTTTTTCTTTAATTTTCACACTATACTGCAAAATCCATCGATCATACATGCGGAAAAGAGTTAAAATGACAACTCACCTACGTGCTTCTCGTGTGAGAATTAAAAACATAGAGGTCTTTTCTGCACGAAAACAGGTCGCACGCCCTGCTCTCCACGGTTCCGATCACTGATAGAGGGGCCCACACCACGGTAGCGTGTCAAGTCAGCGCCGATTTCGTATCCAAATACGATTTGCATTGTATTTGTATGTCCGAGCTAAAATTTTGCACCAATGCGATGTATGCCGCAAGTTCTAGCATAAAAATAACCGTTTGCCCCCAAGTTAAGCATCATCGATGTAATTGACTCGTTGACATAACCACTCCCATACATATCTTTCTGATCATTCCGTTCTTTGCGTTTTGCACAAATGTTTTCTTTAAGTAGCATGAACAGGGAGCATGTTATTTCCCTGGTCCGTCGCCATCGTAATTCTGTTGCTCATAGCCTTACCCAGTTGGGCCATAATAACTCTGGTACTGCTCTTTGGTTGAGGTATGTTCCTCAAGAGATTCATTCAGTGTATCAGAACGATTGTAATAATTCCCATGGTTAAGAAATGAACTCTCTTTTTTTGGAAAAAAAGTAGCAAACTCAAAAACAACCACCACCACCCTAGTCGATGGGTGGGACAACAACGCAGATTGATCCCGCACCACCTTTGAGTGCCTCCTTGCGTGCTCCTTCGTTCATTGCTTCCATTTCCTTTTTTGATTGAAGCGTTTGTAAGAGATGACTGAACCTGCCAAGTATTTTCACTTGGTGTCTTGGTGAACTACATTCACAATTGCCCTTGATCTCTAAAAGAACCAAATATCCATTGCAAAGATTTTTAACTGAACAAGGGTGCTCAATGGGTGTTGTTAACTTGTAGAATATTAATCCAAGAGCATGACTGTTGGCTCTGCACCTGTGCCTGCTCTCAAGTAAGGTGTCTGTTTCAGTTTTCAAAGGCGTCGATTTCAGTGTACAATCGTTTTATGTCATCAGTTAGAGAACAGCATTCAGAGCCGTATCAATCTGCAGACCGTCACACAAACACACATGCCCTTAAATTGTTGTAAAGCAAACTCGGGTTACCAAAGACAACTTCTATGATTCAATAAAGTTACAGGAGTTTGGTAGCTTACACAAAAGAGCGAGTTAGTGCCTGTTCGGTTTCTCTCCGCTCCCTCAACTGTGCAGGCTACAGCGTATTTTAGAGGAGCGGCTCAAACTGAGCTCCACAGTTCCGCGGAGTGGAGCGGAGGGGAAAGATTCCGAACAGGGCCTTTAATATGCAGTGTACAGGCAAAATTGCTGACAACTCCTTCAGTAATTTTGCCACTACCTTCTTTGCTGATTTTGAACTTAACAGTTCATTTGTAAGAGATGATTGAACCTGACAGGTATTTTCACTTGGTGAACTACATTCACAGTTACCCTTGATCTCTAATAAAAGACGTAATATTTATTTCAATGTTGGTGTTTATTTTATTTAAGAATCAGCACTCAGTATTACTCATTGTCAGCATGAGTGTCAAGCTGAACACAGTCATACAAAAGTTCAGGAACCTGATACATCTAGGTCTTTAGAGCATCTCTAGTAGAACCCTCAAACCCTTAAAAATAACCGCTCTTTTACAGTTTTCATCGGAAAAACGGCGTAGACTAGAACCCTTAAACCCGTAAAAAAAATTAGAGGTCCAACCCTCAAACCCCTTCCCAGCCTGTAGAAGTGAGGGTTTGGGGGGGGGGGGGGACTGCCCCCCAACCCGCACTCATTTTCCCACCTCGCGCGGGAGGCAGTTGGTTCCCCCGCGCGAGAGGAAATTGCTCGTCCGCATCTCGCCCTGCCGCCGGCCCGCGCTCCGGCCGCCGCCCCTCCGCGCTCCGGCCGCCGCCCCGCCGCCCCTCCGCCCCCCGGCCGTCGACCCGCCGCCCCTCCGCGCCCCGCGCCCCCGCCGTGGCCTCGTCGACCCGCCGCCCCGACGCATCTCGCTCCGCCGCCGCCCCGCGCTCCGGCAGCCGCCCCTCCGCCCCTCCGCGCCTCCGCGCCCCGCCCACTGCCCCGCCGCGCCCCGGCCGCCGCCCCTCCGCGCCCGCCGTCGTCCGCATCTCGCCCCGCCGCTGCCCCTCCGCCCTGGCCGTCGCCCCGCCGCCCCCACGCTCCGGCCGCCGCCCCGGCCGCCGCCCCTCCGCTCCCCGTGAGATTTTTTTTACTTTTTTAGTTTTAAATTTTTGCTTCATTGGCACTAATTGTAGCCACTTGGTATGTAGATGGACTCGTTGTCGGATTCGTCGGATTGGTCGTCATCCGACGATTCGGACATTGACGAGTTGTTGCAATACGACGACGTCGAGATGATGAGCCTCCTCGTCGACGTGCAAGCGTTTGAAGACCGCTTGAAGCTTTTGGATCAGAGGAGAGGGTCAAAGATGGGGCGACTCACCATCTACCGGAACCGCGCTCTCGGACACGAGCATTTGATGCGAGACTACTTCGTGGAGGTACCTACATACCCTCCTCGTCTCTTTCGCAGAACGTACCGGATGAGACGTAGTTTGTTTGTGAAGATTGTCGCCGATTGTGAGGCTGCCTCGTATTATTTTACACGTCGTAGATCCGCCGCCGGTATCATGGGGTTTAGTGCATATCAAAAGATATCGGCGGCAATGCGGGTACTCGCTTATGGCATACCCGCGGATTATACCGACGAGTATCTTCGCATTGGGGAAGATACAACCACGGAGTCCGTCCGTAGGTTTGCCAAGTTGGTCATCCGGTTGTATGGTGAGCAGTATCTTCGGGCACCAAACGAGGAAGATACAAAGAGATTAATGGAAATGAATGAAAAAAGGGGATGGCCGGGGATGCTTGGTAGTCTTGATTGCATGCATTGGAGGTGGAAAAATTGCCCAAAGGCATGGCAGGGAATGTATTGCGGTAAAAGCCGTGATGCTACCATTGTTCTTGAGGTCGTAGCATCGGAGAACACATGGATTTGGCATGCATTCTTTGGGTTGCCGGGAACACTCAATGATATCAATGTCCTCAATAGATCTCCTTTGTTCAAAAGATTAATTTCTGGGGATGCTCCAGCTTGCAACTACAAAATCATGAACAATGAGTACTCAATGGGATACTATCTCACCGATGGCATCTATCCCGAATGGACAACTCTTGTGAAGTCCATCAAGGAGAAAAATGTGGTGCCCTTAACAAGAAAACAGGCTCATTTCACCAAGGCACAAGAGGCAGCCCGCAAAGATATTGAGAGAGCTTTCGGTGTTTTGCAAGCAAGGTTTGCCATAGTTCGGGGTCCAGCAAGGTTTTGGGACAAAAAAACCTTGATGAACATCATGAAATGTTGTGTGATTCTACACAACATGATCCTAGAGGATGAGAGAGGGTTAAACCTCCCTTGTTTTTATGACAATGTTGGTACCCGTGTGCAACCGGAAAGAAACCCTTCTCGCATACAAGCTTTTCTTGAAGCACATCGTGAGATTGAGGATGGAACCACTCATGGTCGGCTCCGGGATGATCTAGTAGAGCACCACTCGCATTTGGATGGGCGGCGCATTGGCCCATGATGTATCTTTGTTTTACTTTTCTATGTCCTATTTGATTTGAACAATTGTTGTAATTTGCTCAAACATTGTTGTAATGATTTGAATGATTATTGTTTTATTCGGTGTTGTAATAATAACTAGAATGATTATTGTTTTATGTCAAAGGTGATTGAATTTGTGATATGTCATATGATGAAATGTGATGAAATGTGTGATATATGAAATGACAGTTTTAAGGTTTGGGGTTGGGGCAAAGACTAGAACCCTCAAACCCAACCCTTATAACGGAATATTCCGTTATAAGGGTTGGGTTTGAGGGTTCTAGTCTTTGCCCTTGTTTTTCAACCCTTAAAATGTCAAAAATGAGCAATTCTCAACCCTTAAAACTGGTTTTACATTTAAGGGTTTGAGGGTTCTACTAGAGATGCTCTTACAACATTAGCGAGAGAAGCTAATTTTGCCAATGCAAGTTTTCCAGAAAAGAATGTTCGACAAAGTGCATTCTTATTACATTGATTGCATAATAAGTACAGTGGATGGATGACAGTACTGGAGAAAGTGGAATCCATCTACAATCATCACTGGCTGGTGCTGCACCAATTCAGAACTCAGAAGTCGAGCAAGCCTGAAAAATCGAAGGCTTTGAGCGCCTTCTTACGTGCTTCTTCGTTCATTGCTTCCATTTCCTTTTGGTGGTGATGGGGTCATAGTCCTAGGGTAGGGTCATAGGCCTGTCCTACAGGTCCTACCCAAGGACTACCCCACGCAAGGGACAGGACCTTAAGTATGCCCGACTGTATTAAGGTGCCCCCATCATCCAGTCGGTAACGGGCCCAGAATCATCCAGTCGGAGACTAAGACTCGGAGGACACCGGACCTACCGACTGGATGCACTCGGTGCGTCGTAACCTCCCTGGAGGGAAACTGTCGTACGTTTCCGGGTGCATTAACTAGCATTTATAGCGTACGTTACCTGTAACGCATGCATTAAATCGCCACTACTCCACCCTTGAATCATAACCGTTGTGGAGGGCAGCGCACTCTATATAAGCCGCCCTCCCCCACTGGTAAAAGGGTTAGAAAAACATTGTACTCCATATTACACTCGGTAACAAGCTCCAGGAGCACTGAGACGTAGGGCTATTACCTCCACCGTAGAGGGGCCTGAACTCATACAACCTCGCCGTAGCTAGGACTCTGCCCATCTCATTCGTACCCTACACATCTACTGTCAGGCTTTTACCCACGACATTTGGCGCCCACCGTAACACATCTCACTCGCCGCAGTAAGCGATCCCGCAGTCCGCGTCTCCAACGTTGGGTGCAGCATGCCCGAGCACGCCAGATCGCGTCCTCTCAGGTGGCAGTTCTGGAGTCTGTTGTAGTCGCCCCACGCTCCCAGTGCTTGGACTCGGTTCCGACTGAGCTTCATACCGAGTACGTGGGTCGTGGGCCTGCAGCAGAAGTACACATGGCCCACTCCCATGAAGATCCTCGTCAAGCCGACCGAGGTGAAGTTGGCGAAGCATCCGGTGCGCGTCGTCCGCCTCGTCGTTCTGCCAGCCGACACACTCGGCGAAGCAACGTGGAGGTGTTCCGCACACCTCTCCTCAACCTGGCCGCGGCTGCCCAGATTGCCGATTCCCTCAAGCCGACTGATTCAGAGGTAGGAAGGGGAATCGAACAAATCCGAGCTCTGTTGCGCATGGCGCAGCAGCAGAATTCGGCAGTCTCCCACTCACACAATCGGATCCACAATAGTTCCGTCCATGCAAACACGCATAGATCGGTTCACAGCCCTGGATCTCATCAGTATCGCCGTCGCTCACGCACCCTGCGGGTCCCGGCATCATGATGATCGGCATTTAGTCGGCGACACTTACGACCCAAGACCCGACGCAAGGGGCCGAATCGCTCAGCGAAGAGTCGACAGGGGTCGAGCCCACCGCGATGGCCGCGATATGGACCGTCCGAGTGGAAGCAGGGCCATCGTATCTGGCCCCGAGTGTTTTAGTCGAGCCATCCGCTCGGCTGATATCCCGTCCAACTTCCGATTGGCTGCGGGAATCGGTAAATTCTCAGGAGAGTCCAAGCCCGAAACATGGCTAGACGACTACCGAGTGGCGGTCCAGATCGGAGGAGGAGACGACCATGTCGCTATGAAGCACCTCCCTCTGATGCTCGACGGCTCGGCCCGAGCTTGGCTGAACCAGTTGGCCCCCTCAAGCATTTACAGTTGGGCAGATCTAGCCCGAGTGTTCATCAGAACCTTCGAAGGAACGTGCAAGCGCCCTGCAGGTCTTGTGGAGCTTCAGCACTGTGTCCAGAAGCCGAATGAGCCCTTGCGCGACTTCATCCAGCGATGGACGACTCTTTACCACACGGTGGAGAACGTCACCGAGCATCAAGCAGTTTGCGCCTTCAAGGCAGGCGTGCGGTACAGGGAGCTGTACTTGAAGTTTGGTCGAACCGGCGACATCTCCATGAGCAAGATGATGGAGATAGCAACTCGCTATGCAAATGGCGAAGAAGAGGATCGCATCCGGAGCGGTAAACACAAGACAGTCGGCGATGCCGACGGAGGTAACACTCGGAAGCAGAAACCGAAGGTTCCGCCCACACCGCAAGCAGAAGCTGCAGCTGTAACGAGCGCCAAATTCAAGGGCAAAGGGAAAGCGCAGTTCACCCCCAAGAAAAAGCCTTTCAACAATCCCATCCTGGACCAGCCTTGTCCAATCCATACGAACATGGATGAGGAAGGTAACCCCATATACGCAAAGCACACCACTCGGCAATGCCGTCTCCTGATCCAGGGGTTCAGCGAAGGGCAGCCGAGTGAGAAGAATCCTGAACAGGATGAGGAGGACAAGGAGGATCCGTTCCCCCAAGTCCATGCAACCCTCATGATCTTCGCTGACGTCGAAAGCAAGAGTCGACTGAAGCTAGTGAACAGAGAAGTCAACATGGCCGTTTCGACTGCCCCCAAGTTTCTCAAATGGTCTCAGACTGCGATTACCTTCGATCAGTCAGATCATCCAACACATGTCCCCACCCCAGGAAGGCAGGCTCTGGTCGTCGACCCGGTGGTGGAAGGAGTCCGACTGCACAAAGTCCTAATGGACGGCGGCAACGGGTTGAATATTATGTATGCCGACACTCTCAAGGGGATGGGCATTCCGATGTCCAGACTCAGCGAGAGCAATATGCAGTTCCACGGAGTCGTCCCAGGGCGGAAGGCCAAATCACTCGGCCAGATCGCATTGGAGGTCATCTTCGGCTCCGACAAGAACTTTCGCAAGGAGAAGCTCACGTTTGAGGTGGTGGACTTCCAGAGCGCTTACCATGCAATTCTGGGCCGCCCGGCATATGTGAGTTTCATGGCACGACCGTGTTATGTGTACTTGAAGTTGAAAATGCCCGATCCAAAAGGCGTTACCACCATCACCGGCAACCGCCAGCGAGCCGAGGAGTGTCTGCAAGAGGGGTCGAGGATCGCCGACCAGCAGATGGATGTACTCGAGCTCGAAGAGTACAAGAAGACAGTCGACCCCGTCGACTTAATGCGCTCAAAGAAGCCAGCTTTTGAGTCCGCGTTCCAGTCGGCGGGAGAGACTAAGAAGGTCAGCATTCACCCGACGGACGAGTCTGCCACCCCGACGAACATCTCCACCACCCTGGATCCCAAATAGGAAGCCGAGCTCACCCAATTCCTCCGTGAGAACTGGGACATCTTCGCATGGAAGCCATCTGACATGCCGGGTGTACCTAGGGAGTTGGCTGAGCACCGACTGCACGTGGATCCCGCTGCTCGGCCCGTCCGAGAGCGCCTGCGCCGGTCCGCCGCGCACAAAAGGAAGGCAATCGGAGAAGAGGTGGCTAAGCTGCTAGCTGCCAGATTCATTCGCGAGGTTCACCACTCCGAGTGGCTCGCCAATGTAGTCATGGTGCCCAAGAAGGACAAGTCACTCCGAATGTGCATTGACTTCAAGCACCTCAATAAGGTCTGCCCGAAAGACCATTTTCCGCTCCCCCGCATAGATCAAATTGTCGATTCGACTGCGGGGTGCGAGCGTTTATCATTTCTTGATGCCTACTCGGGTTATCATCAGATTCGTCTGTATGGTCCCGATGAGTTGAAAACAGCTTTCATCACCCCATTTGGGTGCTTTTGCTACATCACCATGCCTTTCGGTCTGAAGAATGCAGGAGCTACCTTTATGGGCATGATCCAAAAATGTCTCCTCGACCAGATCGGTCGCAATGTGGAGGCATACATGGATGATATCGTAGTCAAGTCCCGCAAAGGTTCCGACCTGCTGACTGACTTGGCAGAAACATTCGCCAACCTTCGTAGGTACGATATCAAGCTAAATCCTACCAAGTGTTCATTCGGTGTTCCCAGCGGAAAGTTACTCGGTTTCTTCGTTTCCGAACGAGGGATCGATGTTAACCCCGAAAAGATCGGGACCATCGTCCGAATGGAGAGGCCGGTCAGAATACATGATGTTCAACGACTCACAGGTTGCTTAGCAGCTTTGAGCAGGTTCATCAGTCGACTCGGTGAAAAAGCACTTCCTCTGTACCGACTCATGAAGAAATTAGATACCTTCGAGTGGACAGACGAAGCCCAAGTCGCGTTCGACGACCTCAAAGTCCTATTTTCCACCCAGCCGGTTCTTACTGCTCCGCTCAGTAAAGAGCCCCTTCTTATGTATATCGCGGCTACAAATCAAGTCGTCAGTACTGTTCTTACAGTCGAGCGAGAGGAAGAAGGCAAAGCATACAAGTTCAGCGGCCAGTGTACTACGTCTCCGAAGTCCTGACACCTTCCAAGCAGAGGTATCCCCATTATCAAAAGCTTATCTATGGGATCTATATGACTGCAAAGAAGGTGGCTCATTATTTCCAAGACCACTCGGTATCTGTCATTTCTGATGCTCCATTGTCGGAAATTCTCCACAATCGGGACGCATCAGGCCGAGTGGCGAAGTGGGCGATGGAGATGTTGTACTGCGACATCAAGTTCGAGGCCAAGAAAGCTATTAAGTCTCAAGCCCTGGCTGACTTTATAGCAGAATGGGTAGAACAACAGCAACCGACTCACATCTACTCGGCTCATTGGACAATGTTCTTCGATGGGTCTAAGATGTTGAATGGATCCGGCGCTGGTGTTGTGATCATATCACCAAAGGGTGACAAGCTCAAGTATGTGCTTCAGATACACTTTGATTCCTCTAACAATGAGGCAGAGTATGAAGCTCTTCTCTACGGATTGCGCATGGCCATCTCACTCGGCGCCGTCGCCTGATGGTCTACGGCGATTCAGACTTGGTGGTCAACCAAGTGATGAAAGAGTGGGACGTA
The DNA here is from genome assembly GCF_904849725.1 of Hordeum vulgare subsp. vulgare. Classification (NCBI taxonomy): domain Eukaryota; kingdom Viridiplantae; phylum Streptophyta; class Magnoliopsida; order Poales; family Poaceae; genus Hordeum; species Hordeum vulgare. The sequence goes on along the minus strand of NC_058519.1, from coordinate 621,165,706 downwards.
AGGAACCCCACTATGACAACCTACTGCAATGCAGTCAGGAAGCTGGAGAAGAAGTTTGAAGGTCTAGAACTTCATCATGTTCCAAGACTGAAGAACCAAGCGGCGGACGAGTTGGCGAAGCTCGGATCCACTCAGAGACCCGTCCCGAGTGATGTCTGCCTCGAGCACCTCCATCTTCTTTCAGTCAAAGAAGATCCCTTCACGGAAGAGCCAGTACAACCCAAGAGCGCAACAGACCCGACTGAAGTCGATGTGCCTGCTATGGTTGATCTGGTCACAGAGATTCTGGTAATCATTCACGATTGGACTGTGCCGATTATGGCATATATCCTAAGGCAAGAACTTCCAGAAGATGAAGTCCAAGCCCGACAAATAGTTCGCAGGTCGAAGGCGTTCACTGTCATTGACGGTCAATTGTATAAGGAGAGTGTTTCAGGCGTTCTCCAACGTTGCATTTCCCCAGAGGAAGGGCAGTTGATCCTAGAGGATATCCACTCGGGAACCTGCGCCATCATGCTTCTTCAAGAGCAATCGTCGCCAAGGCGTTCAGGGCTGGATTCTTCTGGCTGCAGGCTAACGAAATGGCCAAAGCTATGGTCGATCGATGCGAAGGTTGTCAGTTCTACTCCAACAAGTCCCACAAGCCAACATCTGCACTAAAGACAATCCCACTTGTGTGGCCGTTTGTAGTTTGGGGATTACACACAGTCGGACCATTCAAGACAGGCCAAGGAGGCTACACACATCTGTTGGTGGCATTCGACAAGTTTACAAAGTGGATAGAAGCCAAGCCCATCAAGAAACTCGACGCCTCCACAGCCATGAAGTTTGTCAGAGACATCATCTCCAGATTCTGAGTGCCTCACAGCATAATCACGGACAATGGGACAAACTTCGACTCGGACAGATTCATAGGTTTCTGCGCGAGTCAAGGTATCCGAGTGGATTTTGCTTTCGTAGCACATCCGCAATCCAATGGACAAGCTGAGCGTGCAAATGGACTTATCCTTCAAGGTTTGAAGCCTCGACTCTTGCGAGAGATAGGACATGCTGCTGGTGCGTGGGTAACCGAGTTACCTTCAGTACTTTGGGGCCTCCGCACCACTCCGAACAGATCAACAGGGCGATCACCGTTCTTCCTCGTCTATGGAGCAGAAGCGGTCCTTCCGAGTGACCTGCTTCACAATGCCCCGCGAGTCGAACTCTTCTCCGAAGCCGAAGCAGAACAAGCAAGGCAAGATGGAGTCGATCTTCTAGAGGAGGAGCACGAGATGGCACTTACTCGCTCAACAATTTATCAGCAAGATCTGCGACGTTTTCATGCACGACATGTCAGAAGCCGCACGTTCCAGGCTGGCGATTTGGTGCTCCGAGTGGATCAGCAAAGACCACACAAGTTGGCTCCGGCCTGGGAAGGTCCTTTCATCATTTCAAAGGTGCTGAACAACGGGGCATACAAACTCTACAACATTCAGAAGGAGACCGACGAACCCCGCACGTGGAACGGAGACCTCCTCAAGCGTTTCTATACGTGATCGCCGACTGAAGCAGTGTAACGAACAAGTTTTGGAGAAATAATATACAGCAGTTTCAATTTCTTTTGCAGATTCAGAGTTCTTCCGTGGTTGCAGACTACGGTCACACAAAAAAAAACTTAGCTGCGATCCCGAATCGCCTAAGTAACACCTACCTTCGAGTGTGCACTTCACGTCGCACTCGGGGACTTAGCTGCAATCCCGAATCGCCTAAGTATTAACTTCCTCCGAGTGTGCACTTTACGTCGCACTCGGGGACTTAGCTGCGATCCCGAATCGCCTAAGTATTAACTTCCTCCGAGTGTGCACTTTACGTCACACTCGGAGACTTAGCTGCGATCCTGCATCGCCTAAGTATTAACTTCCTTCGAGTGTGCACTTCACGTCGCACTCGGGGACTTAGCTGCGATCCCGAATCGCCTAAGTAACACCTTCCTTCGAGTGTGTACTTTACGTCACACTCAGGGACTTAGCTGCGATCCTGCATCGCCTAAGTATTAACTATCTCCGAGTGTGCACTTCACGTCACACTCGGGGACTTAGGTGCGATCCTGCATCGCCTAAGTATTAACTATCTCCGAGTGTGTACTTTACGTCACACTCGAGGACTTAGCTGCGATCCTGCATCGCCTAAGTATTAACTATCTCCGAGTGTGCACTTCACGTCACACTCGGGGACTTAGCTGCGATCCTGCATCGCCTAAGTATTAACTATCTCCGAGTGTGCACTTCACGTTGCACTCGGGGGCTTAGCTGCGATCCTGCATCGCCTAAGTATTAACTTCCTCCGAGTGTGCACTTTACGTCGCACTCGGGGGCTTAGCTGCGATCCTGCATCGCTTAAGTATTAACTTCTCCGAGTGTGCACTTCACGTCGCACTCGGGGACTTAGCTGCGATCCCGAATCGCCTAAGTAACACCTTCCTTCGAGTGTGCACTTTACGTCGCACTCGGGGGCTTAGCTGCGATCCTGCATCGCCTAAGTATTAACTTCCTCCGAGTGTGCACTTCACGTCGCACTCGGGGACTTAGCTGCGATCCCGAATCGCCTAAGTAACACCTTCCTCCGAGTGTGCACTTCACGTCGCACTCGGGGACTTAGCTGCGATTCTGCATCGCCTAAGTATTAACTATCTCCGAGTGTGCACTTCACATCGCACTCGGGGGCTTAGCTGCGATCCTGCATCGCCGAAGTATTAACTTCCTCTGAGTGTGCACTTTACGTCGCACTCGGGGGCTTGGCTGCGATCCTGCATCGCCTAAGTATTAACTTCCTCCGAGTGTGCACTTCACGTCGCACTCGGAGACTTAGCTGCGATCCTGAATCGCCTAAGTACTAATAGCTCCTCCGAGTGTGCTCTATACGTTACACTCGGGAACTTAGCACTGATCATGAATCACCTAAGTCCTAATATTCTACGAGTACACATTAAGTGTTCAACTCCAAACAGCATTCAAGCAAAAGAATAAGTGTTTTCGTTGTGACTCCAACAGTCTAGAAACGATAACAGACTCGGTGCGGATCAAGCTTACCCGCACCGATCTAAAAGTATGACGGCCAACAGAAGTGGCCAGAATATCTTACAGACAAACACTCGGCATACCGAGGATAGAGTTCGATCATGAGTCAGCTGGGCCCGCGTCAGGACTGGAGAGTTCCACAAAGGTATCCAGGTCGATTCCATCAGCAATGCGGGTCGCAGTCTCCAGGAATGTCTCCATGAAGTCTTCGAATTGAAGCTTCTTCGTGTTGGCGACTTTCAAGGCTTTCAGCTTATCTTCCCGCACTTCTTTGCAATGGACTCGGACTAAGGACAACGCCACATCAGCACCGCAACGCGCTGCCAATTTCTTCCAAGATTGCACTCGGGCCGGAATCTCCCCCAGTCGCCCCAACAGAGTCTCCATCTTCTCCCGCGACTCGTCTTCCGGCCAAAGCTCTTTCTCAATGCGGCCGAAGATTTCTTTCAGTCGGTTGATGAACGGACCCACTTTGCCTACGCGGATATGAGCCCGGAGTAGATTCCGGTTGGCGTCCTCGCTGAGTGGCACATTGTCCTTCATGGATCGTTCCACGGCCGCCGCTTCAGCTTCGGCGTCACCACAAAAATCTGCAACAAACGAGCAAATAGATATTACAAACCGAGTGTTCGTCACAAGATACAACCACTCGACAAATCATCAGACTTACCAGCCAGACGACTCATCATCTGGACAGCCCAGTCGTTCACATACTTCTCCTGAGCTATCCATCGTTTGTTCCGAGCAGCCATTTGATCGTACACTTCGGTCCTCTGTTTCTTCAGCCTCTCCACCTCCGCCACCAACGCCCTGTTTGCCTCCAGCGCCTCCTCCAAGGATTTCTCTCGAACTTCCAGCGCGTTCTTCATACCAGCCATGGCGAGCGTTGCGGCTTCTAGTTCACCAGCATATTGGTTCTTCTCAGCCCTCAAGGCTTCATAAGCGGTCCCCATATCACAAGTTTTCTACAACATGAAACAAAGGGTTATCAACAACTTTCTCAATACACACTATGTTCTTCAGACCCCTGCCGACGCAAGCAGTCGACAGCGGTCTCGGGGACTACACCCAGTGGGTTCACTAAGAGTGACCCCACTGGCATGCACCTCAAGCAGGTGTGCCCTATTGAGGTGCACGTTTTCACCTACGCCTCCGAGGCTAAAGCTACTCCACCTGTGTGCAGTTTACTCTAGGGAACTCTTACCGCAAGAGTGCTCCGACTGCAGTAAGTACTTGCACTCAGAAATCTTGTCTACGGACACGACAACAATAAAGACCAAATGTATAAAGACAACTGTCGGTGCAAGCACTCGACAGAAGTCTCGGGGACTACACCCACTGGGTTCACTCAGAGTGAACCCATTGCAAACAGCAGGCTACGACAACACCCAGTGGGTTACCAAATAAAAGTAAGTACTTACTAGACTACTTACTCGGATGTCGTCGCGCAGCTCCAAGCTCCGCTGGTACAAAGCCGCAACGGAGTCATAAGCCCTCTTGGCCTCCCCGGTCATCAGCTCTGCTTGGACCATGGCTCCCTTGGCCGCTCCCACCTGCTCCTCTGGGACACACCTAATGCTGAATTCAACATTCGACGAACCGAGAATCGTGGGAAGATCCTGGGGCATCCCAAGATTCGTCCCAGTCGGTTCGTCGCCCATCGGCACTGGTTCGGTCGGTGGAGGCACTTCAGTCGGTGGAGCGTCGGCGGCAGGGGCAGCAGCAGGAGGAGCAGCCTCAAGGACAGGCTCCACGACAGGCTCCACGGCCGGGTCGGCTCTCTCTTGCCCGTCTTCGTCCGGGTGAATCACCCCTGACAAGCCGAATGGCACGACGATTCAGAAAAAGAAAAGGATAGTACAGTCTACAGGAATAAAATACTCGGCTCTCTTACGACATACCCGGCTGAGACGAGACGACGTTGTCTGTGTCCATGGGGTCATCCCCTTGGCGGACCGGAGAGGTTGTAGAAGTGGCGACCCTGTCAAGTGAAGCCCATTCGACTTGTAAAGCGGGAGTTCAATCGGGTAACATAAAAAGCCGAGAGTTGGATTCACTTACGTGGATGTGACGGGGATGGAAACCCTCATGCATGGCAGAGCCCTCCGAGGTTTGGGCCCACTCGGTTTCGGCACCCTGGAAGATTGGCTTGCAGGCTCAGCGGGGGCGTCCCTGGACCTCTTCGTGCCTCGAGCACTCGGGACCGCCGTGTTGGAATTATGCCCTAGAGGCAATAATAAATGTATAGTTATTATCATAATTCATGTATCAAGATAATAGTTTATTATCCATGCTATAATTGTATTGAATGAAGACTCATTTACATGTGTGGATACATAGACAAAACACCGTCCCTAGCATGCCTCTAGTTGGCTAGCCAGTTGATCGATGATAGTCAGTGTCTTCTGATTATGAACAAGGTGTTGTTGCTTGATAACTGGATCACGTCATTAGGAGAATCACGTGATGGACTAGACCCAAACTAATAGACTAGCATGTTGATCGTGTCATTTTGTTGCTACTCTTTTCTGCGTGTCAAGTATTTATTCCTATGACCATGAGATCATATAACTCACTGACACCGGAGGAATGCTTTGTGTGTATCAAACGTCGCAACGTAACTAGGTGACTATAAAGATGCTCTACAGGTATCTCCGAAGGTGTCAGTTGGGTTAGTATGGATCAAGACTGGGATTTGTCACTCCGTATGACGGAGAGGTATCTCGGGGCCCACTCGGTAATACAACATCACACACAAGCCTTGCAAGCAATGTAACTTAGTGTAAGTTGCGGGATCTTGTATTACGGAACGAGTAAAGAGACTTGCCGGTAAACGAGATTCAAATAGGTATGCGGATACTGACGATCGAATCTCGGGCAAGTAACATACCGAAGGACAAAGGGAATGACATACGGGATTATATGAATCCTTGGCACTGAGGTTCAAACGATAAGATCTTCGTAGAATATGTAGGATCCAATATGGGCATCCAGGTCCCGCTATTGGATATTGGCCGAGGAGTCTCTCGGGTCATGTCTACATAGTTCTCGAACCCGCAGGGTCTGCACACTTAAGGTTCGACGTTGTTTTATGCGTATTTGAGTTATATGGTTGGTTACCGAATGTTGTTCGGAGTCCCGGATGAGATCACAGACGTCACGAGGGTTTCCGGAATGGTCCGGAAACGAAGATTGATATATAGGATGACCTCATTTGATTACCGGAAGGTTTTCGGAGTTACCGGAAATGTACCGGGAATGACAAATGGGTTCCGGGAGTTCACCGGGGGGGGGGGGGCAACCCACCCCGGGGAAGCCCATAGGCTTTGGGGAGACACACCAGCCCTTAGTGGTCTGGTGGGACAGCCCCAAAGGGGCCTATGCGCCAAGAGAAAGAAAATCAAAGGAAAAGAAAAAAAAAGAGGGAAGAAGTGGGAAGGGAGGGGGACTCCTCCCACCAAACCAAGTCCAACTCGGTTTGGGGGGGGAGTCCTCCCCCCCTTGGCTCGGCCGACCCCTTGGGAGTCCCTTGGACCCCAAGGCAAGGTCCCCCTCCCTCCTCCTATATATATGGGGCTTTTAGGGCAGATTTGAGACGACTTTCTCACGGCTGCCCGACCACATACCTCCATAGTTTTTCCTCTAGATCGCGTTTCTGCAGAGCTCGGGCGGAGCCCTGCTGAGACGAGATCATCACCAACCTCCGGAGCGCCGTCACGCAGCCGGAGAACTCTTCTACCTCTCCATCTCTCTTGCTGGATCAAGAAGGCCGAGATCATCGTCGAGCTGTACGTGTGCTGAACGCGGAGGTGCCGTCCGTTCGGTACTAGATCGTGGGACTGATCGCGGGATTGTTCGCGGGGCGGATCGAGGGACGTGAGGACGTTCCACTACATCAACCGCATTCTCTAACGCTTCTGCTGTTCGATCTACAAGGGTACGTAGATCACTCATCCCCTCTCGTAGATGGACATCACCATGATAGGTCTTCGTGCGCGTAGGAAAATTTTTGTTTCCCATGCGACGTTCCCCAACAGTGGCATCATGAGCTAGGTTCATGCGTAGATGTCTTCTCGAGTAGAACACAAAAGGTTTTGTGGGCGGTGATGTGCGTTTTGCTGCCCTCCTTAGTCTTTTCTTGATTCCGCGGTATTGTTGGATTGAAGCGGCTTGGACCGACATTACTCGTACGCTTACGAGAGACTGGTTTCATCGTTACGAGTAACCCCCTTTGCTCAAAGATTACTGGCAAGTGACGGTTTCTCCAACTTTAGTTGAATCGGATTTGACCGAGGAGGTCCTTGGATGAGGTTAAATAGCAACTCATATATCTCCGTTGTGGTGTTTACGTAAGTAAGATGCGATCCTACTAGATACCCTTGGTCACCACGTAAAACATGCAACAACAAAATTAGAGGACGTCTAACTTGTTTTTGCAGGGTATGATTGTGATGTGATATGGCCAATGATGTGATGTGATATATTGGATGTATGAGATGATCATGTTGTAATAGAAATATCGACTTGCACATCGATGGTACGGCAACCGGCAGGAGCCATAGGGTTGTCTTTATACTAACATATGTGCTTGCAGATGCGTTTACTATTTTGCTAGGATGTAGCTTTAGTAGTGATAGCATGAGTAGCACGACAACCACGATGGCAACACGTTGATGGATGACCATGGTGTGGCACCGGTGACAAGAAGATCGTGCCGGTGCTTTGGTGATGGAGATCAAGAAGCACGTGATGATGGCCATATCATGTCACTTATGAATTGCATGTGATGTTAATCCTTTTATGCACCTTATTTTGCTTAGAACGACGGTAGCATTATGAGGTGATCTCTCACTAAAATTTCAAGACGAAATTGTGTTCTCCCCGACTGTGCACCGTTGCTACAGTTTGTCGTTTCGAGACACCACGTGATGATCGGGTGTGATAGACTCAACGTACACATACAACGGGTGCAAAACAGTTGCGCACGCGTAACACTCGGGTTAAGCTTGACGAGCCTAGCATGTGCAGACATGGCCTCGGAACACATGAGACCGAAAGGTCGATCAAGAATCATATAGTTGATATGATTAGCATAGGGATGCTTACCACTGAAACTATACTCAACTCACGGGATGATCGGACTTGGGATAGTGTAAGTGGATCATGAACCACTCAAATGACTAGAGAGATGTACTTTTTGAGTGGGAGTTTAGCATATAATTTGATCAAGTTGAACTCTAATTATCTTGAACATAGTCTAAGTCCACTTTGGATATATTTGTGTTGTAGATCATGGCTCACGCAAGTGTCATCCTGAATTTTAATACGTTCCTAGAGAAAGCTAAGTTGAAAGATGATGGAAGCAACTTTGTAGACTGGGCTCGTAATCTTAAGCTAATCTTACAAGCTGGAAAGAAGGATTATGTCCTTAATGCTGCGCTAGGAGATGAACCACCCGCTACGGCTGATCAGGATGTTAAGAACGCTTGGTTAGCACGTAAGGAGGACTACTCAATAGTTCAATGTGCAGTCTTGTATGGCTTAGAACCGGGACTTCAACGTCGCTTTGAGCGTCATGGAGCATTTGAGATATTCCAGGAGTTGAAGTTTATCTTTCAGAAGAACGCCCGGATCGAGAGGTATGAGACCTCCGATAAATTCTATGCTTGCAAGATGGAGGAAAACTCGTCTGTCAGTGAACATGTGCTCAAAATGTGTGGGTACTCAAACCGTCTAGCTGAACTGGGGATTGAACTCCCGCAAGAAGCTATCACTAACAGAATCCTTCAATCACTGCCGCCAAGCTATAAAGGCTTTGTGTTGAACTACAACATGCAAGGGATGAACAAGTCTCCCGGCGAGTTGTTTGCGATGCTGAAAGTCGCTGAGTCTGAACTCCGTAAAGAGCATCAAGTGTTGATGGTGAGAAAGACCACTAGTTTCAAGAGAAACGGCAAAGGCAAGAAGGGCAATTCGAAGAAGAGCGGCAAGCCTGTTGCCAATCCGCCGAAGAAGCCCAAAGCTGGACCTAAGCCTGAAACAGAGTGCTTCTATTGCAAGGGTATGGGTCACTGGAAGCGCAATTGCCTCAAGTATCTGGCAGATAAGAAGGCGGGCAAAGAGAAATCAGGTATATTTGATATACATGTTATTGATGTGTACTTAACCGGCTCTCGTAGTAGTGCCTGGGTATTTGATACCGGTTCTGTTGCTCACATTTGCAACTCGAAGCAGGAACTGCGGAATAGACGAAGGCTGGCGAAAGACGAAGTGACGATGCACGTAGGAAACGGTTCCAAGGTTGATGCAATCGCCGTCGGCACAGTGTCACTTCAGCTACCATCGGGATTAGTGATGAACTTAAATCATTGTTATTTAGTGCCTGCGTTGAGCATGAACATTATATCTCGATCTTGTTTATTGCGAGACGGTTACTCTTTTAAGTATGAGAATAATGGTTGTTCCATTTCTATGAGTAACATCTTTTATGGTCATGCACCGAATGTGAGAGGATTGTTCATATTGAATCTCGATAGCGATACACATATACATAACATTGAGACCAAAAGAGTTAGAGTAAACAATGATAGCGCCATATTTTTGTGGCACTGCCGCTTGGGTCATATTGGTGTAAAACGCATGAAGAAACTCCATGCTGATGGACTTTGGGAGTCACTTGACTTTGATTCACTTGACACGTGCGAACCATGCCTCATGGGCAAGATGACTAAGACTCCGTTCTCCGGAACGATGGAGCGTGCAAGTGACTTGTTGGAAATCATACATACCAATGTGTGTGGTCCAATGAGCGTGGAGGCACGCGGCGGATATCGTTATTTTCTCACCTTCACTGACGATTTAAGTAGATATGATTATGTCTACTTGATGAAGCACAAGTCTGAAACATTTGAAAAGTTCAAGCAATTTCAGAGTGAAGTGGAAAATCATCGTAACAAGAAGATCAAGTTCCTACGGTCTGATCGTGGGGGTGAATATCTGAGTTTCGAGTTTGGTACTCACTTAAGACAATGTGGAATTGTTTCGCAGTTAACACCGCCTGGAACACCACAGCGTAATGGTGTGTCCGAACGTCGTAATCGTACTTTGTTAGAGATGGTGCGATCTATGATGTCTCTTACTGATTTGCCGTTATCATTTTGGGGTTATGCATTAGAAACAGCTGCATTCACACTAAATAGGGCACCATCGAAATCCGTTGAGACGACACCGTACGAACTGTGGTATGGCAAAAGGCCAAAGTTGTCGTTTCTTAAAGTTTGGGGATGTGATGCTTATGTCAAAAAGCTTCAGCCTGAAAAGCTGGAACCCAAAGCGGAAAGGTGCGTCTTCATAGGTTACCCAAAAGAGACAGTTGGGTACACCTTCTATCTCAAATCCGAGGGCAAAGTGTTTGTTGCTAAGAACGGAACTTTTCTCGAGAAGGAGTTTCTCTCGAGAGAATTGAGTGGGAGGCAGATAGAACTTGACGAGGTTGTCGAACCTCTCATCCCTCTGGATGGTGGCGCAGGGCAAGGGGAAACCTCTGTCGTTGCGACGCCGGTTGAGGAGGAAGTTAATGATGATGATCATGAAACTCCAGTTCAAGTTTCTGTTGAACCACGCAGGTCGACGAGATCACGCGCTGCTCCAGAGTGGTACGGTAATCCCGTCTTATCAATCATGTTGTTAGACAACAATGAACCTGCAAATTATGAAGAAGCAATGGTGGGCCCAGATTCCAACAAATGGCTAGAAGCCATGAAATCCGAGATAGGATCCATGTATGAGAACAAAGTGTGGACTTTGGAGATACTGCCTGAGGGCCGCAAGGCTATTCAGAACAAATGGATCTTTAATAAGAAGACGGACGCTGACGGTAATGTGACCGTTTATAAAGCTCGACTTGTGGCAAAGGGTTTTTCACAAGTTCCAGGAGTTGACTACGATGAGACTTTCTCACCCGTAGCGATGCTTAAGTCCGTCAGAATCATGTTAGCAATAGCTGCATTTTTCGATTATGAAATCTGGCAGATGGATGTCAAAACGGCGTTCCTTAACGGTTTCCTTAAGGAAGAGTTGTATATGATGCAACCCGAAGGTTTTGTCGATCCTAAAAATGCTGACAAGGTGTGCAAGCTCCAGCGATCCATTTATGGACTGGTGCAAGCATCTCGGAGTTGGAACAAACGCTTTGATGAGGTGATCAAAGCATTTGGGTTTATACAAGTGGTTGGAGAATCTTGTATTTACAAGAAAGTGAGTGGGAGCTCTGTGGCGTTTCTAATATTATATGTGGATGACATATTACTGATTGGAAACAATGTAGAGCTTTTGGAGAGCATAAAAGGTTACTAGAATAAAAGTTTCTCTATGAAGGACCTAGGAGAAGCTGCTTACATACTAGGCATTAAGATCTATAGGGATAGATCAAAACGCCTGATAGGACTTTCACAAAGCACATACCTTGATAAAGTTTTGAAGAGGTTCAAAATGGAACAGTCCAAGAAAGGGTTCTTGCCAGTGTTACAAGGTACGAGATTGAGTAAGACTCGGTGCCCAGCAACTGATGAAGATAGAGAGCATATGCGCTCCGTCCCCTATGCTTCAGCCATAGGTTCTATCATGTATGCAATGCTGTGCACTAGACCGGATGTTAGCCTGGCCATAAGTATGGCAGGTAGGTTCTCGAGTAATCCAGGAGTGGATCACTGGACGGCGGTCAAGAATATCCTAAAGTACCTGAAAAGGACTAAGGAGATGTTTCTCGTGTATGGAGGTGACGAAGAGCTCGCCGTAAAAGGTTACGTCGATGCAAGTTTTGACACAGATCCGGACGACTCTAAGTCGCAAACCGGATACGTATTTATTCTTAATGGGGGTGCAGTAAGCTGGTGCAGTTCCAAGCAAAGCGTCGTAGCAGATTCTACATGTGAAGCTGAGTACATGGCTGCCTCGGAGGCGGCTAAGGAGGGTGTATGGATGAAGCAGTTCATGACGGATCTTGGAGTGGTGCCAAGTGCACTGGATCCAATAACCTTGTTCTGTGATAACACTGGTGCCATTGCCTTAGCGAAGGAACCAAGGTTTCACAAGAAGACCAGACACATCAAACGACGCTTCAACCTCATCCGCGACTACGTCGAGGAGGAGGACGTAAACATATGCAAAGTGCACACGGATCTGAATGTAGCAGACCCGCTGACTAAACCTCTTCCACGGCCAAAACATGATCGACACCAGAACTGTATGGGTGTTAGATTTATTACAATGTAATTCACATGGTGATGTGAGGGCTAGATTATTGACTCTAGTGCAAGTGGGAGACTGTTGGAATTATGCCCTAGAGGCAATAATAAATGTATAGTTATTATTATAATTCCTGTATCAAGATAATAGTTTATTATCCATGCTATAATTGTATTGAATGAAGACTCATTTACATGTGTGGATACATAGACAAAACACCGTCCCTAGCATGCCTCTATTGGCTAGCCAGTTGATCGATGATAGTCAGTGTCTTCTGATTATGAACAAGGTGTTGTTGCTTGATAACTGGATCACGTCATTAGGAGAATCACGTGATGGACTAGACCCAAACTAATAGACGTAGCATGTTGATCGTGTCATTTTGTTGCTACTGTTTTCTGCGTGTCAAGTATTTATTCCTATGACCATGAGATCATATAACTCACTGACACCGGAGGAATGCTTTGTGTGTATCAAACGTCGCAACGTAACTAGGTGACTATAAAGATGCTCTACAGGTATCTCCGAAGGTGTCAGTTGGGTTAGTATGGATCAAGACTGGGATTTGTCACTCCGTATGACGGAGAGGTATCTCGGGGCCCACTCGGTAATACAACATCACACACAAGCCTTGCAAGCAATGTAACTTAGTGTAAGTTGTGGGATCTTGTATTACGGAACGAGTAAAGAGACTTGCGGGTAAACGAGATTGAAATAGGTATGCGGATACTGACGATCGAATCTCGGGCAAGTAACATACCGAAGGACAAAGGGAATGACATACGGGATTATACGAATCCTTGGCACTGAGGTTCAAACGATAAGATCTTCGTAGAATATGTAGGATCCAATATGGGCATCCAGGTCCCGCTATTGGATATTGGACGAGGAGTCTCTCGGGTCATGTCTACATAGTTCTCGAACCCGCAGGGTCTGCACACTTAAGGTTCGACGTTGTTTTATGCGTATTTGAGTTATATGGTTGGTTACCGAATGTTGTTCGGAGTCCCGGATGAGATCACGGACGTCACGAGGGTTTCCGGAATGGTCCGGAAACGAAGATTGATATATAGGATGACCTCATTTGATTACCGGAAGGTTTTCGGAGTTACCGGGAATGTACCGGGAATGACGAATGGGTTCCGGGAGTTCACCGGGGGGCAACCCACCCCGGGGAAGCCCATAGGCTTTGGGGAGACACACCAGCCCTTAGTGGGCTGGTGGGACAGCCCCAAAGGGGCCTATGCGCCAAGAGAAAGAAAATCAAAGGAAAAGAAAAAAAAAAGAGGGAAGAAGTGGGAAGGGAGGGGGACTCCTCCCACCAAACCAAGTCCAACTCGGTTTGGGGGGGGAGTCCTCCCCCCTTGGCTCGGCCGACCCCTTGGGAGTCCCTTGGACCCCAAGGCAAGGTCCCCCTCCCTCCTCCTATATATATGGGGCTTTTAGGGCAGATTTGAGACGACTTTCTCACGGCTGCCCGACCACATACCTCCATAGTTTTTCCTCTAGATCGCGTTTCTGCGGAGCTCGGGCGGAGCCCTGCTGAGACGAGATCATCACCAACCTCCGGAGCGCCGTCACGCAGCCGGAGAACTCTTCTACCTCTCCGTCTCTCTTGCTGGATCAAGAAGGCCGAGATCATCGTCGAGCTGTACGTGTGCTGAACGCGGAGGTGCCGTCCGTTCGGTACTAGATCGTGGGACTGATCGCGGGATTGTTCGCGGGGCGGATCGAGGGACGTGAGGACGTTCCACTACATCAACCGCGTTCTCTAACGCTTCTGTTGTTCGATCTACAAGGGTACGTAGATCACTCATCCCCTCTCGTAGATGGACATCACCATGATAGGTCTTCGTGCGCGTAGGAAAATTTTTGTTTCCCATGCGACGTTCCCCAACACGCCGGAGCGGCAGGTGGAGCACTCGACAACGCGGGGGGAGCCGAAAGGACGACAGGCTCATGTCGACGCTTACTCCGCTGTTCTGGCGGTGGGGGCGGTGAGTCGCGCTCTTCGTCTTCTTCCTCCTCCTCGCTGTCCTCCTCCTCCGACTCCCTGCTGTCGGAGACATATTCAGCGCTCTCCACGCTCCCCTCCTGGCTACCTTCTTCCTCCTCCTCCTCCGGATCCCCGTTCGAGACAGGGGAGGACCAGTTGGTCCATTCCTACATAAGATTCAGTCGGAAACATTAAGCATCACACGAGGATATAAATGAACGACTGAAATCAAAACAGTTCGATATATTCGGCTAATGCTACTCACCTGATTCGGTGGCGGGTTGTCCGCGCTGTAAGGCGCCACTCGACGAGCTCCTTTAGGGTTCTCGCAAGGTCCCGTGATTTGGAGCACTATCGAGGTCACCTTCTCCTCGAGTATGCCCACCGCGACGGTCCGAGTGGAATCCTCGGGCCCTGTGTAGAGCCACATAGCGTGGTGGCGAGCTTGAAGAGGCTGGATCCGCCGACCGATGAAGACTTCCAGCAGGTCAATACCGGAGACCCCCCTTCTGACAACATCCACGAGTGCCTCAACCAAAGGCTGGATGTCGTTCTTCTCAGTTTTCGAGAGGGCGAGTTGCTTGGGCGGAGCAGGACGGTCTAGACTAAATGGAGGCAGCCCAGTCGACGCGTTCGGGCAGGCTATATCCTGGCAGTAGAACCACGTCGACTGCCAGTTCCTAACCGACTCACTCAACTACAGAGCAGGGTAGCTGCTCCAACTCTTCTTTTGGAACCCTAAACCCCCGCAGAGCTGGAGGAGATGCGTCTTGTCATCCGACTGACTAAGGCGTTTTATGGTTTGGGAGCGGGCGGAGAAGATGTATTTGAATAAACCCCAATGGGGGGGACAACCAATAAAGCATTCACATAAAACGATGAAGGTGGAAAGGTGGACGATGGCATTCGGAGGGAAATGATGGAGTTGTGCACCAAAATGATTCATGATACCCTTGAAGAAAGGGTGGGGGGCAGAGAGAAACCTCGGTGAACGTGGCTGAGGAGCAAGACGCGCTCCCCCTCCCGTGGCGCCGGCTCAACCTCGTCATCCGCCGGCAACCTCCAAGACTTATGCATGAGCTGGCCGTGCTCTACCAGCTCCAGCAGGTCCCCCTCCGTCACTGTGGAGGGGAGAAAGTCTCCCTGGATCCATCCCGCTGGCAATGGCCGCTGCCGCCGCTGAGCAGCCGCCTTCTTGCCCTTCTTCTTCCTTACCTCCATCTTGCTGGTCTGGCCCTTGGTCATGGCGGCGATGGCGAGCTTTCGAGAAGGATGGGAAGGGAAAGGTGTCTGAGCACAAGAGGTGGCGAGGAAGACGGAGCAAGCAAGAGCAGAGGATTCGGCGAGCGTAACCGAAGGGTCTCGTCGGCCAGAGTTAAATAGAACACCGACTGGGTCGCTGGCGAGCGGGCCCGAAATCTTATCCGCCCAACCAGCCGCGGCGATATCGGCGGAAGAGTTGAAGGTGCGAGGATCGAGGAGTCAGGCGCTACTCGAGCGCGCTGACGTCGCCCCCGCTAAGCGCGCGGAACCCGAAATTTGAGATCCCGGAAAATCCACCGTTGTCAGTTGACCGGTCGTGTCAAAAGATGTCGCGACGGCACTCGGTTCTCGACAGTCCGTTCCACAGAACACATTCACTCGGATCATTGGCCAGGAGAGATAGAATGGATAGAGGCAAGCAACGCCCAAGCCGAACCTAGTCCAGTCGGATCTGAGCATCGAGCACTGCTTTGACGTTTCAACCCCAATCCATTCGGGGACTAATGATGGGGTCATAGTCCTAGGGTAGGGTCATAGGCCTGTCCTACAGGTCCTACCCAAGGACTACCCCACGCAAGGGACAGGACCTTAAGTATGCCCGACTGTATTAAGGTGCCCCCATTATCCAGTCGGTAACGGGCCCAGAATCATCCAGTCGGAGACTAAGACTCGGAGGACACCGGACCTACCGACTGGATGCACTCGGTGCGTCGTAACCTCCCTGGAGGGAAACTGCCGTACGTTTCCGGATGCATTAACTAGCATTTATAGCGTACGTTACCTGTAACGCATGCATTAAATCGCCACTACTCCACCCTTGAATCATAACCGTTGTGGAGGGCAGCGCACTCTATATAAGCCGCCCTCCCCCACTGGTAAAAGGGTTAGAAAAACATTGTACTCCATATTACACTCGGTAACAAGCTCCAGGAGCACTGAGACGTAGGGCTATTACCTCCACCGTAGAGGGACCTGAACTCATACAACCTCGCCGTAGCTAGGACTCTGCCCATCTCATTCGTACCCTACACATCTATTGTCAGGCTTATACCCATGACAGGTGGCGCAGGTACTCATCATCCACCTCGACGTAGCCATTCTTGGCGTACTCGGTGCGGACCAAGGCCTGGAATTCCCTGAAATCCTCTCCGATCTCATAGAAAAAGCGCACGACGTCGTAGAAGCGCACCACGTCCTCGTCCATCTCCTCTTCCGGCGAAGGAATCAGGTCAGGGTTGTGGCGCTTCAGGGCCTTGTACTTGGGAGGGAGACGGTCGTCATCCATCTCCTTGGTGAGGATGGAATCGACCTCCTCCTGCGGCAGCCTCGTCATAGTTCTCACCGGAGCCTCCTCACGCCTGGCCGCCGCCACCGCCGGTGTTGCTCCTTGCTCCAACGCAGAGCAGTCGATCCCGACGGCTTTCCTTTTGTTGGATCACAACTTCGATGGAGATTCGTCGCCTTCCGGCGCCTCCTCTGCCTTCCTTTTGGTTCCGTTCTTCTCCTTCAGATCGTCACCATGCTGCTGGCACCGCTTCAGCACAACACAGTACTCATCGCCGGCGGTCACAACTGCCATGGCCGCCATGCGGCTGGTGGTGCGCCTCTTGGCCGAAACTTCCTCGCCGGTTGTCGATCTCCCGCGATTCGCCTCGACTAACCGACCTCGGCGCAGAAATTGGGGAGATTTGATCGAGGAAACCTAGCTTCCAATTTGGTAAACCCTTCCGCCCGGCGCTCGGCGGGTCGCACGTGCAAGCGCGCCTACCTGTCACGTGCATGCAATATTTTTTCATTAAATTTACTGCAACCATTTGTTATTTTGATACAAACGTTTTTCATGCAGCTTTTTTTTCGTCTAAATTTGTTACAACCATTGTTCATATTTGCTACAAAGCGTTTTTTATTTAATACATTTGTTTAGTAAAAAAGCTGCATATACGTTTGATTGCAACTCGAGTTTGTTGAATTTTTGCTACAACCGGCGTTTTGACTTTTGCTATAATCGTGTTATTTTTTGCTACAACCGGTATCATTTTTTGCTGCAACCGTTCACTAAAAAAATTACATACACGTCACGTAGATATTTGCTACAACCGGCGTTTGACTTTTGCTACCACGCATCATCTTCTTTGTTTTTTTTTCTACGATCACGTAGATATTTTTTTTGCCACAATTTCTTTTTGTTGTAACCGTTGATGAAAATTATTGCATAGCGTCAAAATTTATTGTATCAAGAAAAAAATATAGCATCAAAATCTAATGACGCGACCGCCTACAACTGACAGATTAGATGGCCGGATGCGGCCGGCCGAATCTTTCAGCCGGCGCACCGATGCAGAGTATCGCCCTTCTAATTTGGGGTGCTGGGACAGATGATGTCTGGGCATTATAAAGGCCGAAGCTCCGGTCGATGACGACGAATGGGAGCCGAATTCGAGCTCGGATTGGAGTGACCGAAGCTGAATTGATTTGGGTCCGTGGTTGCCGCGTCGCCATAAAAAAAGGCGAATTTACGAAACTCATTTCTAAGATGCACTTGATATCACGAACGTCTGTTCCAATACCGATCGATGTCTTTTCAGTATTTCTCACCATTTGCGTCTGTATATTTTCCGTATTGGAGACACACCCACCCCACGTCAATCACTGCTGTTGTGAAATTTCGAACGACTTTTAAAGTTGTCTCTGCTTCAATGTGGGCATAGTCATCAATGCACCGCCGAACACCCATATGCAATGACTCGAACAATCGCAATGTAATTCATCAAAATACGCCTGCTTATAGAACATCTAACCCCTCATATCCGTCTCATACGTCCTGATAGACCGTCCGTACTATCTGGTCATCAAAAATTAACCCAGGCGAACTTCCTAAACGGGACTCAAACGCCCGGGCTGTCCGACACCCCTCATATGCAGCCTAAATATGAGTGGATATGGGGAGCCCCGCGTGCCTTGCACGCCCGCCTAACAGGTCTGGCCCATCGTCGACCCCACCGCCGCATGTGTTCCAATAGCGATCTATGTCTTTCCAGTATTTCTCGTCGTATGTGCCCGTATATTTTTCGTATTGGAGTCACACCCGATTTCAATCATTGCTTTTACGAATCTTCGAATGGCCTTGAAGGTTGTCTCTTCTTCAATGCACACATGGTCGTCAATTACACCGATGGAACACCCATATGAAGGACTCAAACAACCACAATGCACTTCATCAGAGGGCTCATACTTATCCCTCTGCATGCATTCCTTCTAAGCTTAAACCAATTACGGTTCTTCTCCATGGCTTTTGTAATGGTGAGAAAGAGACTTGTGAGCATCCGAAAGCGGCGGCGAAAATACTTCTTTGGATAGGCTGGATCAGGGTCAAAATAATCTCTCATAATCTTGGCATGTCCCTTCGCTCTATCACGGTTGAGTTGTATCCGACCAAACTGTGATCCTCTTCTTGGCCGCCGAATATCATCGCTGAAAATTATGTCGACGTTAATGTGTAAGTCATCATCACCTTCTTCATCCTCCAACGACGCTAACAAAAAAAACTCACCTAGGCAAACATGGAACACTTGCTAAACGATGGAGGTGTATCGGTCGGCTAGAGATGTTAAGCCCAAACTAGCAGGCGCTAAGGCGTGGGGATGACTGGCAAAGGTGTAGCAGCACAATGAGATGTCGGGTAGCCAACGAGAAAGAGAATAGAAGGCAGTGCTCGACGAATCGATAGATGCGACGGCGTTTCCACTCGACTCCTACGACGGCCATGTCCGGCAAACGACTCGGACTCAAGCACAATGATGGCGACGGCCAAGGGAGGCAATACAATCGACGAAGGCGGCGATTAGTCACCGGTAGGTGCGCCGACGATGATGCAGTTGGGGGTGTCGAATAGAGGCTACAAACTTTACTCAGTCGTGTCGATGCTGAGAAGATGTTTGGAAAGCAGACTTGTGTGAAAAGTTTCAAGCATGCCATTTCATAACATGCTACTTTTGATTTAACTCCCAACCCTGGAGCATTGGAACCAAGATTAGGCCTAACCGTTTAAAATTGGATTTAATGAAGCATCGATTGAAATTGGAGTACGATCGATTGGTTGAAGGAATTACAACATCTTCGGTTGTAAAGTTTCGGATGAGCGCTTAGGCCAAGCAACAGTTACCAAGTTAGGGAATTTGTCAACTTGAACTCCGTTGATCTTTGGAGTAGATCGTGATTTGGAGTAAATCATAATTAGGAGTTTACGCGGCTGATGAGTAACTTTTTCCTCTACTATACACTTTAGACGATTGGCTAAGTGCCGGTTAAAGAAGTAAAATCAAAATTATACTCATCGGACAAGATTTAAGGGATGGGCTAAAGATGACTTTATTCCCTGCTGACAATAAACTTTGGTTTGGTAGTACTAGTACAAAGCTCTCACGTGCTACAGCACTCCCTGGCCCCACCGCCATCCAAGAAACCAAATGGGTTCCCACTAGGAACAAAAGACCGCGACTCCTCACCCCAGATCCGCCCATCTGCTTGACAGTGTTGCCTTGAGCGACAGCAGTTAATCGGAATGGAAGTGATCATCAGCTGCTACTACTACTACTACTAGTTTAGTGCCCGTGCGTTGCCACGGGACAACAAACTCATATCGTTTATCATCATTATTGATCTTCGCCGTTGACTCAACCTCGCTAGTTGTCTCACCACCACCATTGAACGCTTGATCTACCCTTGCTCCCCTCGTCAATAGCTCAAGAGAGGATCGTCGTCCTCCCATAGCCCTAACAACCTGTGCGGGACATAGTATCATATGTTCATATTTAACATGCAAAATAAAAGGCTAGATAGACATACATCTAGAATATGCAAAATAACAGTTTCTTAATCTAGCCAAGAAATTTGATAGCCGTGATAGATCGATCGTGTAAATACCTCCGTTCTTATGCTAAAATATACACCAATATATAGAAACAAAAATTATAAAGTTGCGGGATAAAAAGCAATCCTACAACCGTGAACACTCTCAGTCTCACTTTCTCCTCACTGCTCACCCCTCCCCCTTTCAGCTAGCCACCAACCATGCTTCCCCATGCAGCCGCCGACGCGTCATGACGCGCATCAGAACGGCGTGCGAGGCACCCATCACGGCCCAACTTTCCACAATGCGCCTCTGAACCCTCCCTCCTAGCTACGCAGTTGTGAGCTGAGATCGAGGGGGAGGGGGTGCAGTGCTCCATTGGAAGCGCGCAGTCTGGACGACGTCATCCACCGCGCGGCGGCCCTGCCCCATGACCCCGCCGCAACAGCGCCACGCCGGTCTGAATCTTTTGTGGCAACACCCAGTGCGCGTCGTGTCCAGGAGACCCTTCCACAAACCATGTTCGCTGGGATGGGCGGGGATCGACCAGGAGTGGATCGCGTGGTGCACCACGACGCCGACGACTTCTCTTCGCCACCTAGCTCTGCTCCCCTCCCTCTGCTCACGATCAAGATGCACATGGATCTTATTGATGTTTAAGAACGTGTTGGAATGTAAGGATACCGACATGCTAAATCTTATCATAGAGCTACAAAAAAGCAGCTCAACAGATAATGTTCCTTTAGTTCATATCGAAGTATTTATTGTCTTGAAAGACTCATCCTTTCATAGTAGAGATATGAGGAGCTCACTAAAGGCAAACTCAGCTCGAATTTGGGTTCTTCATAAGTTATTTGATACATAGTTCCTTATCCATGTACTTCTAATGAGTGATTCTATGGAACTGAAGTCTAAGTCAGTTTTCTTAAAGCTATATCATGATATTAGACAATGCAAAGCATGTATACTCAAAATTCGAACCACGTACGCTAACCACAATCTTAAAGAAAACTACCCCTCTTGCCATGCTATGATGTTAAATATACAGTAATGAGAGGACATCATTCAAATTGTAACATCACCATCATTCAAACTCTTCTAGCATGTGAACTCTCTTCTCACCATCCACACATACTATAAAGATATGTCTTCGTACATTTAACACTCATCATGTAAGCTCATCGTGACACAAGAGCTTCCACGCCAGCTATCTCGGGGTGAAGTTAAACAGGTCACATGAGGACCAAAAATATAGGTTTCGATTTACATGCGTGTGTCTATTGCTGAACACACATCGGAATTCTGGCACTACCACAACAGCATGTGTCATGGCAGCTAACACTTGCATCTCCAGGATTCAAACTACCTTCGCGATCACCTCTGAACCTCTCAGAACAGCACCTCCCACATCATGAAATCTGGCAGCTCACCCCTGTTTCCTCTCATTGAAATCATCTCATTGGCAATGGACCTTCAGAGATGGTGTAGCCGGTTCTGCACATTGTGTTTCATAGAGCAAAATCTTTCCGCGGCATGAGAAATGTGCATCTCCCCCCAACTTAGGGTCATGGCTGTTGGTGTCTTTCCAAACAAAATTAAGTCCTTTAAGTTGGGTTCAGGATAAGAACACTCACACAAATAGTCAGATTTCCAATTTGGTTTGACTAATTCTGAAACCCTACATGCTAATCCCAATCCCCTCCACCTGCCACCCAATCTACTCATTTACTCCTCCGTCTGCCGAGTTAACGAAAAGAAAAATACCTGATCCACATGGATCAGGGAGAAAGTGGACGTCCTGAGCCACGGCTCGACTCGTTGCCTTCACTAACGCCGTATCCTCCGTTTACATCCAGGCCCACAGCACAAGTGTATTCTTTCATTTTCTAATTTAGTGAAGCACTTTTATCTCTACCAGCCATTTAATGCGTCGCATCCCAACATGCAGATCAACTGTCAAGATAAAGAGCAAAGGTGCGCTCACGAGCAGAAACACCGCGTCCACCAACCAGCTGCAATAAAGAGTTTGAAAAACCTAATGCATCCGAGATTTGCTTATACTATTCTAAACTAATGGTTAGTATAAACAGAGGCAAAGCTTTTGCCTTTTTCCACATGAACCATAAAAACATTTTTTACCACATTTGACGTTACTACATCACATAATCGATTTTTTAAAGTAACATATTCAACAAGCATAACTGCCAAAAGTGAACTCAAACTGTATGGTTAAAAATGACCACTAATAACTTCCACATCACATGGAAATGAATCAACTCATTTTTTTTTAGATTTGACATATCGTGATGGGAGATCTTGGAATATTATGTGCATATTTTGAGGTTATGTTCCATGAGCAAGAGATGGGATAGATAACATAACTAAGGAATCAACTAATGAAATATTCCGATTGTTTTATGGAGAGTTTAAGAAGATTACCTCCTGCTTAAATAAACCGTTTGACTAACAAAATCATGTCATGTGTGAAATTTATTGCACCAAGCACAAATATTCTATGATGAATCAGACACCAAACATTTATTTGATTAGGGGCTAACTCTAGAAATGTCAGCGCATGAGTACATGGCTACATATGCCAATTCTGAAGAAATGAGCTCTTGTAACATTACTTGTTGAGTATGACCAATTTTGCATGTGTTCTCCACGACTCAATGGTCACCACGCCGGACAGCGACCCATCGATGACCCTCACATTGACATCTATCTGTAGCCAATCAACATGGTGGGTAGAGGTTAGTGGCATCAACTAAACTGATGGTCAGATCGCAGGAGCTAGCAGAATCGTGAGTTCACAACCACAGAAACTTATACAAGCTTAAAATAGACTATGACCACAATCATACAAACGAAAAACAGGCTATATTTTGCAACCCATTTCCCCAAGGGTTGCATGTCGGATAGGCTAATCGTTAAAACCAAGGTTGATCCATCATTAACGAAAGCCTTCGTAAATGGTCAAATTCTGTAAAAAATCAAATAAACTATATCCAGAGGACCGTTAACTAACACATCGGGGAGCATTTTGAAGCAGGGGAAATATTATGATTAACATGATTCTCGAGATGTTTTAAAAAAACATGATTCTTGAGAAGTCGAGAATTGTACCTTTTTCAAGCTTGACCTCCTAAAAATAATGAAATCACCAGCTTGCTAGCTCTCTTTGTTGGGTGCCAATAAATCTCACATATAGCCAGAATTCACCAATGATTGCTTGTCCAAAGTAATACAGAAATTCTAACTCTGCTTAGTCATGTAGCTCTTAGGTTTTATTGCCGTGAGTTGAAAAAGTATAAACAGTAAACACGTTACATGCGAGTCCGTGCGTGCGTTGCTAGCTAGTCGATCAATCAATTCACCGATCCATCTCATGGCAAAGCTAGCTAGTACGTTGTTAGCTGATTCAATCCATCTTACAGTAAGTCAGGTTTGCTATGTTTTTTGTTTTTCCATCAAGCGGAAGGGCCAGCCAGGCAGAATACTGGCTTCACAGGAACGGAGACAATCAGACAACAACGTCATTGAAGGAAAGGATCAAGATCTACGCACCTGTTACATTGTCCTTGACGGAGGCATAGGGCGTCAAGTTTGAGCTGTTGGTCTTCTACGCGTTCTCGTACACCATCCGCTGCGCTGCACGGTACTTGCCGTAGCTGCCGGTGATGAGGACGCACACCCTCATCGCATAGTTCACGCCTGCTACAAACCCAAATCACGAAAGCTACTGGCCGTGGAAGACATCTTGAAGCAAGTAGATGGAGGGCGGAGGTGGAGCGTGACTCAACGACGAGAAAGCGAGAGGGCGAGCCACGGCCACCACCGAGCAAACGAGGATTGCCGCGAAGACGACGCCCGTCACGCGACGCCAGACGCGGACCGACCGCAGCCATGTCCAGCATGGCTAGCTGCTGCCGGTGCGACACCTGGAACGCGGCGAATAACTCGTCCGTGAACGGGTCGACCTTGAACCGCCGCATCGCGTTGACCACGTGTGCGTGCCGGACGGACCGATCCTGGACTTGGACCGCGAGGTGGAGGACGAGCTGCTCCAACAGGCTGTACAAGAAGAGAAGCAACTGTCAGAAGAGCTCCAAGCACTGATGCAGCGGGCAATCCAACAGATGAGTTCAATCCAGGAGCACCAATGTCACCAGTTTGCTTCATGAAACAATAAGATATTTGCTTGTGCTCTGGTGATAGATATACTTGTTCGTAAGATAACCAATGTGTATTTTGACAAACTGGTGCGTACCTTATCCACTCTCAGTTACAGTCAAGCTAAGTGAGTTAGAACCGAAATGAAACTGTACACAAAAGTAGAAAGCTAGTAAGCTACAACATTAAAATACACCTCAAACCATAGCAATCCTAACTCCTCACTTTGACCATCAGAGCAATATTTTGAAAAAAATGACCATTTGGAGGTGACTCGGATGAGCCTTTATAAAAATGCAGTGCTAAAGCATGTTTGAGAAATAGTAGCCGTCGACAGATATAGGTAAGAAACAAAATCCAGGCCAAGTTTTTAACATAAGCATAAGCATGGATACTGTGTGAAATATTAGTCTTATTGGATTATAGATAATCTGATAATAAGAGTCAATTCACATGCTACTTTGTAATGTTGATAATATGTCATTTGATACAGATAATTTAACAGCAGTATCAATTGCTACTGCAACATGCTTCATCACACTAATACTACCAACTCAAGTGTCTGCAGTATAATTAAGAAGATAGTTAAACTCGAATATCATGTGGAAACCTTGGCGGAAAATTAAATTTTTGGAGCAATTCATTTGGTTGGATAGTTTACTTGCAATATAAAGCCTTGCCTGAACAACAGTTCATACATTACGATATGTCACATCAGGTGGTCATGCAAGAGCATAATTATGCCATTTTGATTCAATATGTCACAGATCTACAGACCATATCTCACGAAACTCAAAAGCATTGTCTTGACCAAACAGTCAGCATGCAATGCATGGTGCTACTCTCTGTACCTGCATGTGAACCAACATCAAATTGGTAAGACAAAAATTCAAACATGAGGGTGTCCAAGGGGGCAAGTTATGAAAACCACTACCCACATCTCGAGAAGTAAAGCCCTATTTCCATAAAACCAATCATGATACTTATATCAATCATCACCACCATAATTTTTCTATAGGTATGAGCAACAAAAAAGAGCATGTATGGCCTATAGGTATGAACAAGAAAAATAAGCTGATTAGCATGGGAGGAAAGAAGCGGGAGGAGGACGACCATGGAGACGAATTGTTGTTGCTGGAGTTGCAACACCACCGACATGGAGTATGGGGAGGAGGCGAGAAGCACGACGTCGTCCCCCTTCCCCATCCTCTCATGGTCCCTGGCCCATCACCAGCCTTGTTGCTCCTTCCTTCACCTCCGTCCCCTGACTGGTCACCAGCATCGCTACTCCCCCCCCTACACACACATCTGTTCCTCACCTCAACTGTGTAGATCCAGCTACATATCGTCCTCCGACACCTGGGGCGGCAGAGGATGAGGCCTATGGGGTGGGAAAGAGGAGGGCCTTTTGTTTCTGCTGGCGGCCATGGAACAATTGAAGGGGAGGAAGAACAGTACGACACCTGAAGGAAGTGGCGGCACGGGGGCCATGTTTTTGCCAATAGTAAGACTAAACCGCTGGCTCAGTCTGCTAGATATGCTCATAGGGATAAGGCATGCGTGCATGCGTTCATAGGGGTAAGTATATGTACATGTTTGTAAGCATCAGTGTGTGCAAGCGTGAAATATATTATAAGCACATGTGTCAAGACATATCAACATACCATGGTCCTAATATGTGTTGCCGTCTCTCTTTGTTTCGTTTCGTATTTGTAATGCCGAGTTAAAATATGAAGATTGGTGGACTTTACATGTTTTACTCCTCACCCAATAAACAAAAGGCCACCGACTGCATGTTTATTTGCCAAACCTTTTCGTGTGAACCAGAAACCAATAATGATCAACGATCTGTTCAATTATTTGAAGAAGTACCACAATATAAATTGGGAGACTGAAGTTTGAACCTGAAAATGAAATCCATGACACAGAACCTCACCTTGCAGCCGATCGTCAGTATCTCGATACAAGATTGAGCACGGCACCACAATTCTTCTCTTCCTCTCCAAGCCATCACTGTGAGCCACCATGAAAAGTTTCTTGCAACGTGGATATACAATGTTGGAGCTGCAATATCAACATTTGTCTCACTCATCTTCGTACAAAGATAACACCACAATGTAAAAAACACTAAGCAAGAGAATACTCCAGTTGCAAATGTTTGAAGTGTATAGAACTGAAGAAATTATAACCCTTGTCAAGTACCAATTAAGCATCAGAACAAGCTGAACCTAGTTTGTTCATCTACACAAGCGACATGGAAATCATCTCAAGATACAGACGGGCATATACCTGGCCAGGATAATCTCATCGTTCCAAGCCGAGCCCTACATCCGGGCCCTCTCCTCGTATCTGCATCACATACACAAGACCGAACGGCCGATGCTGAGTCAAGATAAGAACCCTCAATCCGAACCAACTCAAATCATATCTATCTAGCCCTCCCTCAGTTCGGGAAAAAAATCTAATCTCGTCTAACCTAAACAAAAGGACCCGAACGAGATCTCTCCCAGGCAAAGGGAGATAACTCCAAAACAAAGGAGGGGATCAAGACGCGGGCGTACCCTAGCCCGAGCCGACGATGATGTTGTTGATGGGGATGAAGATGAGGTTGACGAAGAAGCCGACGAACCCCATGACGACGAACCCGACCGTCGTCCGCGCGGCCACCTTGGTGAACTCTGCGCGCCGAATGAGGGTCAGATCTGGCGAGAGAGGAAAACGGACCGGATCGGAAAACGAGGGGAGCGCGCGAGTGCGCGGGTCCTTACCCTTGCGGTCGGGCTTGTGGCAGCGCTTGACGAGGCGGACGATGTCCTTGGCGAACTCGCGGAGGGGTTCCACGACGGAGTCGACGGCGTCCATGGCTGTCTGGCGGGCGGGCGGGCGAGATCTCGGAGCCGCCGCCCCGTTCAGTTTTCTAAGGATAACGAAGGTTGTGAGAGACGGGGAGGAGGGGATCGTGGGGATGACGTTTTTCGCGTGAAATCTTGCCGCTTGCGCAGGTCGCACTATCACGAGGAAGGTGGGGATTGGTTTTTTCTGTCAACCGGTTTTTTCTGTATTTAACTGACTGGTTTATGGAGGGATGGAAAAAATCGATGGAACTGCTAGGGGAGCTAAAGAGAGGTCGAACCATCTCGTTGGTTGAACCATCACGACGACACATCCCCTCTAATAATAGAGACTAATATTAACCCCACGCAGTTACCTCGCCGGTTAATTTGTCCTTAGCAATCCCGAGGCAAGATAGCAGCTGCCTCTACCACAAGACGAAGAAGCTTCATCAAGCAAGAGCCATGAGCCATTGACACTTTGACAGCACGGAAGACGGCCAGACTCCACGCCTTTTTCGTGTACTAGTTGCTTGGAGAATTACCTTACTGTATCTCGAAGGTTTGATCGGTAACTTTTGTTTGGATCTTGGATTGTAGCGGCGCAGTAACATGGGCAGCGTTTTGGAATTAAGAATGTGTAACATGTGAGCGTGCTTGGATGTGAGGAGGTGAGAGAAAAGGTACGGCTGTTTGAAACTGAGGGCGTCCCCCCGTCGCATGTCGGCTTGGTCTCTGCTTTTGTTTTGGTACAGACAGGGAAATGACAGCTGGTTAATTTAGCAGCGAAGTACTACTGATAAGTACTGTCCCATGCCCACTATCCATCTTTGAACATGGGCAATTATCAACAACAACAAAAGAACATGCACCCAAATCTAACGTAGTATTACAAATGCATTTTAAAAACAAACACAGCCTTACCAATTTCTTTCAAAAACACAGCCTTACCAATGTACGAGTACTACTTTGTACAATACCACTAAAAAAAATCCCTCCATAACTTAATATAGTAAAGTCATTTGTCGTAGACTCTAAAAATGTCTTATACTAATTAGAAAGTTACAGAGTTAGCATTTAGTAAATGCATTTGGCTCTAAAACATTTCCCCTCTTAAATCAAAGATCGATGTAGATACACTGACGACTTGACCAGCATGCCTTAAACAAAGCCACTGCCATAACAAGGAGCGTTGATCCCGAAAGCGGCTACAAATTAATGGCCATTATGCCAACCTTAAACAGAACCCAAGCAAGGAATCACCCCTTTTGCAAATGTGTCAAACTGTCAATCACACGGTCGCCAAAAAAGAAAAGAAAAAAAGAGAGAGTAAAAGCAAACCAAAAAAAAAGAAAAGAGAAAACTTTAATTCAAATAAAGCACAGAAATAGCATCAAGACAACGCAGCGCTCAACTGGCAAGCTCAGACGGAAGAAGATAAAAATTAATACCACGAGAATCAAAAGCTTAAACCAAAAGGGACTCTCACTCTCACACAACAGACCCTAAAAGGGCCCACCACCACCTCCTTTCACCACCTCCCCTACCCTGTCTGTCCCCCTCCTCCCTCTCCATCCCGCCGGAATCTCGCCTCCGATCCGGCGGCACGCCCGCCACCGCCGCCGACACCGGCACCGGAGAACCGCCCCAAAAAGCTCCCCCCCCGGAGGGCGGGGGGCGTCCATGGAGTCGATCATAGCGCGGGCGCTGGAGTACACGCTCAAGTACTGGCTCAAGTCCTTCACGCGCGACCAGTTCAAGCTCAACGGCCGCACCGCCGAGCTCTCCAGCCTCGGTCGGATCCCTCGCCCAAACCCTCCTCCTCGCGGACGCCAATTCTGTTTCTGTTCGTGCCGTCGGTGCTCACCTTTTTTTTTTTTTTTGGTTCTGTCGGTTCTGGGCGTGATTTGGGGGCGCTGCAGATATCAATGGCGACGCGCTGCACGCCAGCCTGGGCCTGCCTCCGGCGCTCACCGTCGAACGCGCGCGGGTCGGGAAGCTCCAGATCACGGTATGGGCGCCTCCTCATTTGTCTGGGTCTCGGCGTCGGTGAGCGGATGGGGGTGAATTGTTCTTTGTAATGCTGTCAAGTTGGGGCTCTGATGTCTGTCGGTGTGGGAAATCGCGGTGAATCTGCGGATTCGGCTGTCATTGTCCTAAATTCTAGTCGTGGGTTAGTAATTTAGACTGATATGTTAATATATATGGACAAGTGATGATTCGAGAGTTATGCTCAGTAGTCTGCTTGGCATTGGTAGGAATTTTTGGCTCTTGTTAATTTCTTCCCTGTAGCCATGGTTCTGTAACTTATAGAGGGGGTGGTCTTGCACTTCTTTTGACATTTCAGTGTAGTCTGTTACTTGCAGTCAACATCAACCTTATGGTCATATGTAGTTCTGTATCACAATTCGCGGTGTATTTTCAGGTCTCACAGTTATATTCTTTTGTTTATGACTACAGCTGCCATCGGTATCAAATGTGCAAGTGGAACCAATTGTGGTCAACATTGATAAACTTGATCTCGTGCTTGTAGAGAAGGACGATTCAGAAAATCTCTCCAGTCCTACCAGGTTATAATTCTTCCGACTTGTGATTCTGTACCGACCATTCAATAACTGATGTTCTTCTTCTCAACTTCTTTATTAGTAATGCCTCATCAACAGCATCAGCTAAAAGCACTGGATATGGATATGCTGATAAGGTTGGTTCCGTTGCACTTGATGTTCAGTAATCAGTACATACATCTTCAAAAACTTTCTGTAAGGCCATATGCCACTCAGAGCTGCTTCTGTTAAATGATGATTATACTGTAAAAATCATCAAGGTAGTTCATTTTATTCGTTGTAACTAAATTTGATCTTTCTAGGCTTTGTGTTTCTGCTTTATGGTTTTTTTTTTTTCCTTTATGTGCATGTCTGCCCCTTTTGTTTTAGCAATAATGGTAATTTTATAATTGTATACAATTGTTTCTGTACTATGGACCGCATGCAAATTTATCAAGCAATTTGCCTTACAAAATCTGAAATACAAGTGGGTTTAATATGCTATACCGGGCTTAGATTGCAGATGGCATGACTGTACAAGTAGGTATCGTGAACCTGCTATTGGAAACACATGGAGGTGCTCGCCGGCAAGGAGATGCAACATGGTATGTTGTGATTACTTGTTTGCATATTCAGTTCTTCTTTTGCTGATGACAAATGGTGGTTAACCTTTTTCTTCTATCTTGAAATGACATTTAGGCCTTTTCTGGTGACTTATTGCATATTCTGTTTTTTCCTATTATTTGTTCCGTGAGTGAAACTGGATGCATTGTTCAATGTGCACACACAGCGATTTTAATTTCTAATTTCTTTTCAGGTCACCTCCGCTAGCTGCTATCACATTTCGTGATCTCGTACTGTACACAACAAACGAAAAATGGCAGGTATTCTTGCTAGATTAAAGTTGCACTTGAACTTGTAAAATCGTCGTTTTCGGCCATCTGATCGAAATATCATGTATATAGGTTGTAAATTTGAAAGAAGCAAGGGATTTCTCCAACAGCACAGGATTCATTTATGTTTTCAAGGTTTGATACTCTCTTAGTTCATCCCAGCAAATTAATGTCTTCTTGTGTTGTTACCTAATGTACTGGGACATAATGACTGAGGACATAGTAAACGCAATTTCTGATCTCCCATATTTTCTGTCCAAATTCACAGAAATTGGAATGGCAGTCACTGTCAGTTGATCTTTTACCCCATCCTGATATGTTTGCCGATGCACGATTTAACTCTTCAAGCAGTCAAGATAACAAACGAGATGATGATGGTGCAAAGCGAATGTTCTTTGGCGGTGAAAGATTTTTGGAAGGAATATCAGGGGAGGCTAATGTGAGTGTCTGGAATATGATTACCCAACTTTGAGAAATTGTTATTTGATGTTGGAAGTTCTGCATGACTTGGCTTGGCTTATAAATTTTGTCGAACATCAGATAACTCTGCAACGAACGGAGCAGAACAATCCACTTGGCCTGGAGGTTCAGCTGCATGTTACTGAAGCTCTCTGTCCTGCTTTAAGTGAACCTGGTAAATGGTTATTGACAATAAAGCTTTAGCTTTTCATTCAGTTCTTGTTTGTATCAGTCACACCTGAAACACATTTTGTCAGGTTTACGGGCATTTCTTCGATTCATGACTGGGGTATCTGCGTGCTTAAATAGAGGAGATTTAGATCCAAAGTCTCAACAGGTTTGATTTTCTCATGTATTTTTTATGATTGCATTCTTTGTAAAAGGATTATCAGACATATCACATATGGATACTCTTTGCATTTTTACTGTTTTCCTTCTCCTATTTTGAACAGCATGCAGAAGCAGCAGGATCTTCCTTGGTATCCTTTATTGTAGATCACATATTCCTTTGCATTAAAGATGCTGGTAAGGACTAGCAACCAATCAACTTCCAGCATGCTATTTATAGACATCTATACTGACTTGTTCATTAAAATTTTATCTGCGCCGACAGAGTTTCAGCTTGAACTTCTAATGCAATCGCTGTTCTTCTCACGGGTACTTTTTTAGCTTGTCAAACTATCGAGTACTGTATGCTTTGCTGATTACTTCATTATTAATACTTTCTTGTCAGAGATTTGTTTTTTGTATTGTATTCCGCAGTCATCTAGTGACATGATGACAACTGTTTTTCTCATTATTTTTAAAGGCTAGCATTTCAGACGGGGAGAGTTCAAAAAACTTGTCTTGCATAAAGGTTGCTGGGCTATTTCTGAGGTAAGATAGGTACCCTGTTTATAGTGACTACTATGCAAGTCATGAAGTTTATAGTCATTTACTTACTCTGTTAAATAAGATGGAAACCCAGTATAATTTATATCTATGCACAGTTAAATTAGATAGGAATCCAGTACAATTTATATCTATGCACTGCTTATGTTTTTTTGGTAATGTTAACTTCTGATATAACAGTGATGGAGATTTTATTCGAGCTATGGATATAATACTCACCTTTGCTGGGTCTCATGTATGAATATTATTTCTACAGGGACACATTTTCTCGTCCTCCATGCACATTGATACAACCATCTATGCAAGCTGTTCCACAAGAACCCTTGCCTATCCCTGATTTTGGTGAATACTGATTATGCCTTTGCTCTTGTACTACTGCTTGTATCATATCAAGTTATCAACCATCTGTGGGCCTAATCTATTATGTTCCTTTATTATCAGGTCAAAATTTCTGTCCTCCGATTTATCCATTTGGGAATCAGTTCTTGGAATTTGCTGCTGGAATTCCTTTGTTTTCGCTTTATTGTCTTCAGACCACTCCTTCTCCATCACCTCCAAAGTTTGCCTCAAAAACAGTCATCACATGTCAGCCTCTTATGGTGTGTCTTCTTAACATTAACAGTGAAACATAATGTTCAACTTTTCTGTCTGATTAAATCTTGCCTGTAATATTGCATTTTAGGTGACGCTTCAGGAACAATCCTGCTTAAGAATTGCCTCATTCTTAGCTGATGGAGTTGTGCCCAATCACAGTGCCACAGTTGCTGATTCCTCAATTAACAGCCTGTCGTTTTCTCTCAAAGAGTTCGATCTATCTGTTCCGCTAGATGCTGAAGAAATTGCAAGGTGCAGTGGAACTAAGACCGCTTGCTCCCAGTCATCATTTTCAGGAGCAAGACTTCATGTAGAGGACCTACACTTCTGCGAGTCACCGTCGGCAAAGTGTACACTGCTAAACCTTGACAAAGATCCAGCTTGCTTCCTTCTTTGGGAATACCAACCTGTTGATGCCAGCCAGAGGAAGTGGGTTAGTAGAGCTTCTCATCTAAGCCTCTCGCTTGAAACCTCTAGTGCTTCAAACGGACAGAGAGTAGTTAGGGACCCCTCTCCAAATGTGTTGAAATGTATCGAATTAGATGCCATTCGATTTGAGGCAGCTATGGTTACCGCAGATGGTAGCCCTCTGATGGATTTGCCACCCCCAGAGGGTGTTGTGAGAATTGGTGTTGCTTTCCAACAGTTCACATCCAACACTTCAGTTGAGCAGTTATTTTTTGTCTTAGGCCTCTATAGTTACTTTGGACAGGTTGGAGAACGAATTTCAAAGGTTAGCAAAGGTAACAGGTCTAGCAAAGATAGTAAGCCGTCAGTTGACAATCTTGAGAAAAAACTACCCAGTGATACAGCAGTGAGCTTAAATATGAATAGCCTCCAGCTCAATTTCTTGGAATACTTGTCAACGGGAGATGTACATATGCCCTTGGTTCAGTTTGGTGGGGAGGATCTCTACCTGAAAGTTTCTCATCGCACTCTAGGTGGTGCCTTTGCAGTCACAACTAACTTGATGTGGAGAACTGTCTCAGTAAACTGTTTGGAAGGAGAAAGTGCTACAGTCCATGAGAATGGCACTGCTGTGGTGTGTGAAAATGGGCATCCCAAGATGAGACCAGTGTTTTGGGTTGACCATCGGAGCAAACCCCAGGCTAAAGATGCTCAGTTCATTGACATAAACATCACTCATGTATTGCCTTATGACATGCGGGATATGGAGTGCCATAGCTTGAATGTATCATCTAAGGTATCTGGTGTCCGTCTCGGAGGTGGACTAAGTTATACAGAGTCTTTACTGCACCGTTTCGGTATTCTAGGGCCCGATGGTGGTCCAGGGGAAGGCCTCTTGAGAGGCCTGAAGGATTTATCTTCTGGTCCACTTGGGAAACTGTTCACACCATCTCACGTCACCGACAAGGAAGGCAAGCATATGCAACTTTCTTGATTGTAAAAGCTCTACTTTAATTACTATTAGTACTGAAACAATATACGGTGAAATGTTCAAGTCCTTATTTCAGATGGTGGATAGAAATCTTTGTTTCTTGTTTTGTTTCTTTTCTTGCATTGTTTGGAAAGTGTTTCTCATCCCCTTGTCCCCTAATGTTACAGAAGCAAGATCTGAAGACAATGACAGCAATTCGAAGTTTGATCTGGGGGTGCCAGATGATCTTGACGTGTCAGTTGAGTTAAGAAACTGGTTGTTTGCACTTGAAGGGACAGAAGAAGTAGGAGATTGGTCTTCCCCTCGCAGTGGTGATCCTATTAGTAGGGAAGACAAATGTTGGCATACAACGTTCAGGAATCTGCACTTGTCAGGCAAAAGCAGTGACCGACCTAACTTGGGAGGTGCAGAGAAAGTGTTGGACAAGAAGGCATTTCCAGTGGAGCGTTTTACGGTATATCCATGACTGCTGTACCTTTGTATTTCAATTTGGTGCTCTCCTTCTCTGTATTCTAATTGGCAGATATTTGGTGGTACTTGCAGGCTGGAATCGAAGGTTTACAGGCAATAAAACCACGCTTGAGAAATCAAATCGTTGGAAATGGAAAATTAAATAATAATCAGTCAGGCAGTGGAAAATTAAACAATAGTCAGTCAGGCCGTGGACTGAACAATACAAGTGCTATAGGTGACCAAGGTGTTGATGTTGAAGCCACTATGGTCATTGGCGAGGATGAAACTGGGGATGCCAAGTGGATGATGGATAATGTAAAGTTTTCAGTTAAAGAACCGGTAGGGGCACTTCTTTCAATATTTATCAAAACCTGTTGGGAATTTACAGCTGTTACCTCAAGTATTTATATCCATTTGAACATGCAGATTGAGGCCGTGGCAAAAAAAGAAGAGCTGGAGCACCTTGCCATGATCTGCAGATCTGAAGCCGATGCAATGGGGAGGATCGCTGCTGGAATTCTCCGTCTCCTTAAGCTTGATAAGTCTCTTGGCCAGGGAACTATAGAACAGCTTAGGAACCTAGGTATGGAATAAACTACTTTGCATGATGCTCTGGGCTTTTGCATTTTTCCATGATGCTCGGGGCTTTGCATTTCTTTTTCTCTCATCTCATGGCGCATTTTTGGTAAAGAAGAAATGAGGTTGCAAGTGTCTTACAAAGCTGCGCTGCTGCAGGAAGTGGAGGCATGGACAATATTTTCTCGCCTAGCAGGCTGAGCAGGCAGAACAGTTTTGGCAGCGTAAGCACCCCTAGGACCCCCAGGACAACAATGTTTCATACAAACACGACTACGGGGTCGAAAGAGGCCCTGGAAGCAACAATCGCTTCGCTACAGAGCGACATCTCGGAATCCAAGGCCAGATGCGCGTCCCTAACCAGCACGGAAGACGAGAGCCGCGCGGAGGACATCAGGCAGCTGACCGACAAGCTGGAGAGCATGCAGTCCCTGGTGACGAGAATGAGAACTCTGATCTGAGCTGTAAATGTGTTGCTCTATTTCTTTGGAGTGTACAGGCTGGGCGGTGGTACAAAACAAAACTGGGGAGTGGCTAATGCCGCACTTTTTTTTCGCGAAATTATTCTTTCGTTTGTGTACATCTATTACAAGTTCCTTGGGGTATAAAGGTGGGTGGTGGAATAACGGGTGGGCAGAAAGCAGCAGCAGAAAATTTTGTAGCTGGAAGGATGCATAAAATGTAGCGGCGTGGTCGAAGTAGTCGTTAGGAAGAATCGAACTGTTATTTGTATGTATGATGATATGCACATAGTGTTTTGGCACATCCGATTTATTTATTTATTTTTGCTTAATATCTGAACTGGAGGTCTGGAGATTGTTTCTGTGGCGTGCGTAGTCAAAGTTTGCGGATGTTCTTACCTGCGAAATACTCCCTCCGTTCCTGAATATAAGTCTTTCTAGAGGTTTCACTAATGAACTATATACGAATGTATATAGACATATTTTAGAGTATAGATTCACTCATTTTGCTCCGCATGTTGACACCTAGTGAAATATCCTAAAAGACTTATATTTAGGTACGGAGGGAGTAGAAAAGTTATGATGAGTTGAGGGCGAATTTCATGCAAGCATTCATCGTTTAGTTCTGTTGTCATTCCAAATTCCCTGCTGGTAAGTGGTGTGTTTAGTCAGAAAGCGTAATGGAAGTGGTCCGAAGGGGAACATATTATCTAAAGTCATTTTCGAAAATTCTATTTACTTATCATAGCAGGCGGGCAAAAACATGTGATTTGTTACGGTACATCATACCAGAACTGCTTTCGTTCCAAAATTCTTATCTTAGATTTGCCTAGATATGAATGTATCTAGTCACGTTTTAGTATTTTGATACATTCATCTCTAAAAAACCTAAGACAAGAATTTTGAGACGGATAGTATTAAGTTAATCCAATGGTCAGCAAAAGTCTGTCAGATTTTGGCTTAAGGACATGTTGGTGGGGTAGATTTATAATTTCCCAAGCCATCTCGATGCTAGCCGTGCCCCCGTTTGGCCAGGTATAGTTGGGTAGGATGTGATAGAGACGAGTAGGGTAGCCACTGAACAAGTGACCGAGTGAGGCGCTCTCTCATCTTCCTCCACCGACCAGTGCGACCACCCACCGTCAGCTCAGCACCGCAGCATTGTGAGCGACTGACACTCGAGGGGGAGCCAGCGACCGCCCAGAAACCCCAGCCCGGCCAATCCCCA
This sequence comes from Hordeum vulgare subsp. vulgare, assembly GCF_904849725.1. Taxonomy (NCBI): domain Eukaryota; kingdom Viridiplantae; phylum Streptophyta; class Magnoliopsida; order Poales; family Poaceae; genus Hordeum; species Hordeum vulgare. The sequence goes on along the minus strand of NC_058519.1, from coordinate 621,128,795 downwards.
AGCTCTCTCTTGCAAACCCTAGCAATGGCGATGCCGCTGTGAATCGGATCTGCTCGGACCGGATCGAAGATGGGTTCTTCCCGAGGTAACCGCAACTCGAGGGCACGGCGGGCCGTGAAGGCCATGAAGCTCCTCGGAATCTCCAGGGAGCAGACCACCCCCGTCCTCAAGCGCCTGGTCGAGCTGTACGACGACAACTGGCAGCTCATCGAGGCCGAGTCCTACCGCGTCCTCGCCGACGCCATCTTCGACGAGCAGGTCCCTCCCTTTCTTCCTTCCTTCCTTCCTGTACCCCCCTGCCGGCATCCGTCCATGCCAGGAACCCCCGCTGCGGCACACTATCGAAGGGGCTGATAAAATGGCTGCTCTGTTTTCAGGCGAACGGCGGCCCAGACAACGGTGGGGATCAGGCGCAGGGGCAGGGGGAGCTGGACCTGGAGCTGGAGGAGACGAGCACCATGCCGGAAATGTTCACGCCGGAGGACGACGACCAGCGCCCTTCCACCTCCCTCGCCGTCGTCCGCAAGGACCCGGATTACCACATCGGCGCGCCACGCTCAAGGGCTGCTCGTTCCAGAGCGAACCCCCTTGGCCCTAACCCAGCTCGAGCCTCTTCGCCTCCACACACCAGAGCGCTGAGCAAGCAGATGCAGATGATGGATGAAGATTTTCAGCAGCCTGTCTTCCTGAGGGAGCCCAAGCCAGAACCTGTCGACATGGATGCAGTCCACTGTCTGAATGTGCAACCTGGCTTGATTCACCGTTCACGCAAGCGCAGCGCGCCCTCCTCGGAGTTTTTGGCGCTGCCTCCGCCTGAACAAACTCCTAAACAGATTTCAGAAGGTTCGCATTGACAATCTGAACTCATTCCTCATTTTGTCCCGGTGCTTCTTTTTTCTTTGTCCAGGCCGACACGTTAAGCATATTGCCTGTCTTTTATTTTCAGATCATGACACTTTGACATTGTCTATGCACTGGGTTGTCGTGTTAATGTTTTAACCAATTAAGCAGCAGTGGCCTTATATCATGCTTAAAAAATACACTTTCTCTTCAGTAAGCCACTTGTGCTTTAGCATCCCTACCACTGAAGATATGTTAAGCACAGAATCAGGATTTGTTAATAAAATTTGTGATATACCCTTTCCGCGTGCATGCAACTGGGATTGCTAGCATCATTTAGAAAACATACACCTTTCAATTGATCGGTTCAGTTTCGTACATTGTTCACCTGGACTCATATCTTCACAAAAATTGCTCCCAACACTGGTTGCAACCTTTGCTTGGTAACTTAACGTGTTAAATAAGGCTTGCTGCACTTTGAGGTTCCACCTGCTGAACCTTTGCTTTAACGTGTTAAATAAGTCTTTAATCAATCACATCTTGCTGTAATTTTTTCCTTCTGAACAATGGTCTTACTCTTTTGAACTTTTAACTTTATATAGGTGATAAAAACAGGACAATTCAGCATTGCAGAAATAGGGAAATGCCTACTTTATCGGTAGAGCCAGCGAACAGCACAATGAACAATGGAATGGGATCTGGAGTTGGAAATATGCAGGAAGTACCTTGTCTAGACGTTGATTTAGCATCATCCCCTAGGGGTGATGTTAAGATGTCTCTAAAATTCAGTGTAGACCCATCAAAGTTCCACATGCCTGATTTAGAAGCAGTTTTCAAGATGGTCGAGAAAAAATGTCTTCACTCTTCTGATTTTTCCATTCATGGCATCCTGACTGAGATGTGCCAGTGTGTTGTCCAACTGGGCACTGAACATACCGTGGAGCATAATACGCAATCAGATATTGTTGGTAATGGCAGCTTGTCAGAGAATGGTATAAATAGGAAACAGAAAGCTAGAGAAGAACCGTTGGTTTTGAAAGGCTTGGAGAGTGGTCCAGCAAATTCAACCCTTGCCCAGCAACACCATTTGGCACTTTCCATATCGAGGATTATCCATGACGTAACTGATATATCCAAGGGAGAAGAAAATTTGAGGATATCAATTATAGATGAATCTGGCAGAGAGAAATGTCCACCTTCCTTTTATTATATGCCTACAAACGCTGTATTCCAGAATGCTCTTGTTAGCATTTCTCTTGCAAAGATTGGTGCTGAAGACTGTTGCTCTGAATGCTTTGGCAACTGCTTGAGGGCACCTGCACCATGTGCTTGTGCAAGAGAAACTGGGGGTGATTATGCGTACACACTAGATGGTTTGGTTAAGCCAGCATTCATTGATGAATGTGTCTCTATGAACCGATTCCCAGAAGAACATCACAGGGTGTTTTGTAAAACTTGCCCGCTTGAGAGGTCTAGAAATCAAGCTTCACCAGAGCCTTGCAGGGGCCACCTTGTTAGGAAATTTATCAAGGAATGCTGGAGCAAATGTGGCTGTAATATGCAATGCGGTAACCGAGTGGTTCAACGTGGCATAAAATGCAATCTGCAGGTTACATTTTATGTTTTTGTGAATGTAGATTGTTGAGGCACTATAATGGCACATTTCCTTTATTTGCCATGTGCAGCATCCTGACTGGTACTTCTATTATCTACTAGGTGTTTTTCACCGAAGAAGGGAGGGCTTGGGGGCTCCGCACACTCGATGATTTGCCAAAAGGCACTTTTATTTGTGAATATGCTGGGGAGATACTAACAAATGCAGAACTACATGAAAGGGCCATTCAAAACATGCAGAATGCTAGGTATACACGTCCAATACTTTTGGATGCTGGTTGGCGTTCCGGAGGGGCGCCGAAGGATGAAGAGGCTTTATGCCTAGATGGAACGTTTTATGGGAATGTTGGCAGATTCATCAATCACAGGTGTGCGCTTGTTCTTAACAATCATGTTTACGATGCTTATTTTAAATGAAGCAAGCAAAGAAGAGACTTAACTTTAACTTATCTTAAAAAAATATGGTTGTGATACTCCATGTAGATGCTGTGATGCAAATCTAGCCATGATCCCTGTTGAAGTGGAGGCGCCTGATCATCAGTATTATCATGTAAGCCACACCTAACAACTTTCTTATGTTCCTGTATGAGGCTCTGAAAATGCCATAAGACAGACACACCAAGTTGTTGTTCTTATTTATTTTTCTTGTTCATAAAACAGGTTGCATTCTTCACAAGCAAGAAGGTGGAGGCTTTTGAGGAACTGACATGGGTATGTGCACTGTATACTTGATATTGATGCAACCTTTGTTCATATAGATGAATGTCTCAATGTGCAAACTCTGTTAACCTGCAAAGGTTAACGAATCTCATGGTATAAGTTGTTGATGTCTAAGTGAGGTTGAGGTTGTTGTTCTGTTTTCAAGGCTTCTCTCTGGATGCATGTATGTCCAGTGATCAGTGCTCGCATCAATGCTAGTATCATGCCTCTTATCGCAACCTATGTGCTTATAACTGTTGGCTTTATCTTTTACTCATCCCATCCCCAAGAATCTGTTTCGTCCACTAGCCCTTTTTGTGAGAAGTAGAAAGTGTATCTGCTGCAAGATGATGAATTCTTTTTAGTTTCGACACTAGAGCTGCAACAGAAGAGGAATGGTTAGTGAGACGCTGTTTCTTGGTTTCAGGACTACGGCATCGATTTCGACGACGAGAGGTGGCCCGTGAAGGCATTCGAATGCCTGTGTGGAAGCAGATACTGCCGGGGAGGTCGGCGTCACCTTCTAAGTACGCGCTTGCTTGTTTGTCATGGCTTGTCCTGGACTGAGTGTTGGCATTTTGGTTGTTTGGAAGGCGTATGGATTAGCCCGGTACTAATTGTTTTGGGGTTGTTTTGCAGGGAAGGAGAGGAGAAGCAGAGCTACCGCGAGATGAGCTGAGGTATTAGATGGTTTGTTGATGCGATGCGATGGTTGTTTGTTTAGGAGGGTTAATTAACTAGCTAGCTAGGGTAATCAATCAGGTAGTAATGTCACAAGCAAGGTGCTGCAGGTGGAAGAATGTATGTATGTAGTAGGTATTTTGGTGTGTGCAATTTGAACAAGGGCTGGGTGGTATGGTTGGCGGAGGAGACGATGGCTCCTCCCCTCCTCTGTGTAAAAGTAATACTATGGGTCAAGTGACCTCGCTCGCCCTTGTTATTAATATAGAACCTGGCACTCAACTAGAAACAATCATGGTGGGCGGAGTTGGTTTGGTTGCTGCCGTGCCCTAAGCAGCAGCACAGCCACAACACAAGCAGCAGCATATTTCCCCCTCTCCTGGGCTGCTGCCCTGCCGGTTCCCTGCCTTCCTACTTGTGTTTTTGGTGCTACCTCCTCTCCTTTTGAAAACGTTGTCAGATCTGTTACTACAGAAGTTTACTAGTAAAAGAAACAAAACATCCCAAATATAGTAAAAATGTTAAAAAATAAGAACAACAACATCCTTGGGCCACTGAACACCCACTTCCGTCACTAGAGCGAGCCGTCGACAAACGGGGAATCTTTGTGCACGAGCCCCTAAGAACCAACATTCTAGAGCCGTAGTCGTCACCGTTGAATTCTTAAGTTGATCTGAAGAACCTGACACCTGAGTTGATCCGAAGAACTAGAGCCGTAGTCGTTGCCGTTGAATCCTTAGGTTGATCTGAAGAACCTGACACCCGAGTTGATCCGAAGAACCTAACACCTGAGTTGATCCGAAGAACCCGATACCAAATCTTGCTGTCACGTATGCACCACGAGAGACACTAATCTTGTCGCCCCGAGCATATTCTTGCTACATGCGCGAATTATTGCAACATGATGATCCATTTATAGATATGTATGAACAAAACAAATTTGAAATAAATGGAAATTCATTAAAAAATATTTAAAATAATTAATTATTTTATATCCATGCAAACAAATTTCAGGGCTCCCAAACTTCCTTAGCTTCCTTTGCTTTGTACTACTAAGGAATGTGCCCGTGTGTTGTAACAGGGGGAAATATTCTTTAACATGACAGGTCTTGATGCAAGTAAATATTGTACGACAAGAGGACAATACATGACAACTCTTGATGAAAGTAAATAGACAAAATAATATTATGTTTTGGTTATAAAGCATATCTTTTGTAGTTAGTTATTAAACTGATAAAACATGTATGCGTCCATGATTGGTCTATTTTATTAGGTTATTGGAGATAAAAGACCGACTGCTATTTGTTGGAGATAAAAGAGGGTCATGAATTTATTGTTATTTATTGGGTTATTAAAGTTGCTCGGCATTGTGTATGGCCGTGTGTGTTAAGATTTCAGATAACACATGTCAACGACACAAGACGACTCGCCCCCTCTTCCATGGAACAGAAGCACAATGTACTCTACGATTCTCCTTCTTTGAGTCATAGGAACGCCGTACTATTAAGAGGGGACCCCTAGTGGAAAGGTTTGGGTGGAATCAATTTTGCACGCACACACTTTATCTCCTTTCCCCTTACCTGCAACTTTGGAGTGGCTCCCGCCTCTGTTTTTATCTCATCTAAGCAAAAGGTCTCTCAGCGGTAGTACCGTTGTGCCTAGTTGTAGTACCGTTGGGCCTAGCGGTAGTACCGCTAGCCCTAGCGGTACTACCGCTAGTGATGGCGGTTGTACCGCTAGTGCTGGCGGTAGTACCGCCCCTGGTCAGCTGTAGTACCGCTCCAGGAGCTTAGTACCGCCTTCCTAGCGGCTGTACTTCGTCGGACCTTTTTGCGAAGACTTTCTTGGCGGTGGTTGGCCCGGTAGTGCTTCTGCACTACCATGGGCCCAGCGGTAGTACCGCTGCAGCCAGCGGTAGTACCGCTGGAATGCTAGCGGTAGTACCGCTGCAGCCAGCGGTAGTACCGCTAGGCTCGGGCTGTGAGTGGGAAAACGGTTGGATTCCCCCCCCCCACTATATAAGGGGTTCTTCTTGCTGTAGAACCCTACCATTGACTCTCCCAAGCTCCATTGTTGCTCCCTAAGCTCAAAAGTGCCCGATCTCTCTCCCTATCCAATCAAACTTGTTGATTCTTTAGGGATTGGTTGAGAAGGCCTAGATCTATACTTCCACCAAGAGAAAAGTTGATTCCCCCACCAATCCCTTGCGGATCTTGTTACTCTTGGGTGTTTGAGCACCCTAGACGGTTGAGGTCACCTCGGAGCCACATTCCATTGTGGTGAAGCTTCGTGGTTTTGTTGGGAGCCTCCAAGCTTTGTGTGGAGTTTGCCCCAACCTTGTTTGTAAAGGTTCAGTCGCCGCCTTCAAGGGCACCTATAGTGGAATCACGGTACCTTGCATCATGCGAGGGCGTGAGGAGAATACGGTGGCCCTAGTGGCTTATTGGGGAGCATTGTGCATCCACACCGCTCCAACGGAGACGTACTTCCTGTCAAAGGGAAGGAACTTCGGTAACACATCCTCGTCTTCATTGGTTCCACTTGTGGTTATCTCTAACCTTTACTTCGTGTATGCTTATGTTGTTGTCTATCTCTTACTTGTCTTAGTTGTTCTTGTTGTTAGCATCATATATGTTCACCTCGTTGTTGCTATTTTAGTGAACCCGTATGTTGCTTACCCTAACTTGTTAAGATTAATTAAAAAGTGGTCGTTGCCTATTCACCCCCCCTCTAGTCAACTATATCGATCCTTTCAGTTGGTATCAGAGCCACGTCTCTTTATTAAGGGTTTAACCACCCGAAGAGTATGGAAGATGATGAGGGAGTTCCCCGTGCACAAACCGAGGGCATGGACTTGACTTCGATCACAAGGGACGACTTGAATACAGCTATGGCCGCACTCAAGACGTCCATGACGAACGAGGTCAAGACCATGCTTAAAGAGTTAATTGAGGGAATTAAAAACTCTCCCGAACCGGCATTGGTGGTTAAACCCACCACCACGGATTCGGAGGCCAATTCCGTTAGGGAAACGGCTAAAGGTATGCAACCTCCCCCTCTTCTCGAAAATGATGGGAATGGGACGTATGCATCTGTTCCACCACCCTTAGTCTATGGAGGACCGGTTCCCACACCGCGTCTTAATCCTGTTGGTCCTCCTCCCAAGCTTGTAAAAGGTGATTTTGCTAACTGGGTATTTTCTATTAAGTCTCATTTGAATCACAACTCAACAAATTGGTGGAGAATCATCAAGCAAGGCTATTATCCCCATGATCCAAGCAACCTCACTCCAAGAGAAGAAGCGGATAATCAATATAATCACTCTGCTTTGTTTATTCTCCAGTCCGCAGTGCCACCTGAAGATCTTCCTCACTTGCGTCCCTTCACTTTGGCCCAAGGACTGTTGGGAGCACATTATGGTGTTGTACAAGGGAAGCTCAAGCATTCAACGATCCAACTATGAAGTGGTACTTGATAAGGCCGATGAGTTTGTGATGAAGGAAGACGAGGACCCTCGTGATCTCTATCGGAGGGTGACTGCTATTGTTGTGGCACTCAAGGACCATGGGAGCAAGGATGTGGATGATACATGGGTCAAGCACAAGTTTCTCAAAGCCATCATGCCTTTCAATAAAGCCATGTCATCTGTCATTCGTCAGCGACCAGACTTCCACTCCTTGTCTTCCACTGAGGTGTTGGATAAATTCATTGCAATGTCAATCATGAACGAGACAGCTGACAATGCACTTGCTCGTGTTCTCTCAAAGACAGCTTCACCCAACCTTGCGTTAAAGGCAAAAGCAACTTTTGAAGAAGAAGAAGAGGATGAGGAAGAGGAGAGCTGCCATGAAGACACGAAGTATGCTTATCATGAGCACATGGCTCTTGCGTCAAGGCAATTCTGGGGCAACAAGAGGAACTCAAGATCCACCTTCACCAAGAACAACTCAAGTGGGTTCAACCCAAGCAACGAGTGAGGACATGCTATAACTGTGGTAACATGAGTCACTTCGTGGCCGAATGTCCCTATGAGAAAAGGGAAGACAACGGGGGCAAGCTCATTCGCAAAGACAAAACCAAGTCATTCCCAATCAAGAACAACTTTGTGAAGAAACCCCACCCAAAGGACATGGTGGCCCTTGAAGAGTACCCTTCCGATGATGATGATGACGATGATGAGTGATATGGTGGCAACGGCAACTGCTGCTATTGCCACCCCCTCTCCCAAGAAGGTGTCTCTCTTCAACGCCCCCAACGAGAACCACATCACCAAGTGCCTCATGGCAAAAGGTATCAATCAGGTAACCCCCATCATTAAGACCAACATCGCTACTGCTCCTTCATTGTTAAATTGTGTTGATGATAGTGATGTTGGGGAACTTAATGAGCATGATCTTGACAAATTTCTGTGCACTATTAAGGGATAATTCAAGAAGCATTTTGTTGCTCTCTTGGAACAAATGGGTGAGGCCAATGACCTCATCGAGTCTCATGAGGAGACCATCTCCGAGCTTCAGGGACATAGTCGTGACTATGCCAATGAAATTGCTGAATTATCTATTGCACTAGAAAAAGAGCGCACTCTTCGTTTGGATCTTGAGGAGTCATACAACGATGACTGTGCTAAAATGCAAAAGAAACTAGATCATGATATTGTTCTTACTCGTATGCTTAAGTCTGAAAAGTATGCTCTTGGGGTTGGCCATGACAGACTCAAAGTGGAGTTTGACACACTTGACAAGGCTCACAAGGTCTTGAAAGATGTTCATTTCTCTCTGAAAGAGTCTCATGATCAACTCCAAGAAAATCTTACCAAGGATATCTCTACTTGTCCTCCCTTTGTGTTAATTGATAATGCTTGTACAACTAATCCTTGTTGTGAGCATGTACATCTTGTGGAGGAAAATGCCAAGTTAAGGAGAAACTTGAGAAGGGCCTTGTGGCATGCATACAAGGTGAGAAGAGCCTGAACGACCTCTTAAGCAATCAAAAGGGTGTTGTAGGAAAGGAGGGACTTGGACTTACCTCCAAGTCAAAAGGAAAAAGGAGGAACAGAAACAAACGATCCCCTACCCTCATGGACATCTTTGTCAAAGAGGGCGAAGGGACTCAGGAGGTGAACAGGAACAAGGTGGACGATGGTAACGGCAAGAAGGGCAAAACCATTCCTACTAACACAGTCGCCAAACTCAATCCTTCCTATGTCTTATGTCGTGCTGGTGATGGGCATGTTTATGCCAGATTTGTTGGTTCTTACTACGAGTCCATTGAGTGGGCTATCTGGGTTCCTAAGACCCTTGTATCTAACATTAAAGGACCCATTAAAAAATGGGTACCTAAAACCAAGCCTTGATCTATTGCAGGAGTTTGCTTCTGGTTGGGTGTCATGGTTGCTCGATAGTGGAGCAACAAATCATATGACCGGAAGCAAGGACTTAGTGGTGGATGTGCATCCTTCTCCATCTATGCCCACCCATGTCCAATTCGCCGATGCATCCTCGTCAAAGGTATTGGGATTTGGTAAGGTGGTCATCTCTCAAGAGTTGTGTGTTGAGAAGGTCATGCTTGTTGAGTCTCTTGCCTACAATTTACTTTCGGTTCGTCAACTTGCAATTATGGGTTTTTCCACTTTCTTTAATCTTGATACTGTGGTCCTCCTATGGAGCAAGACTCTTAAAGTAGCCTATGTTGGATATGTCGAAAATGGTCTTTATGTGGTGAACTTCTCAAAGCGACCTACTAAGACTGCGACGTGTTTAATGGCTAAAGTTGATGTGGGCTGGCTTTGGCATTGCCGACTAGCTCATGTCAATATGAGATATTTGCAAAGTCTTCTCAAAGGGGACCATATTCGTGGACTAACAAATGTGAGTTTTGCTAGAGATCGTGCTTGCAGTGCCTGCATTGAAGGAAAGATTCATGAAACTGCTCATCGTCCAACGACTCTCATTTACACTAAGAGGCCATTGGAGCTCCTCCATATGGATCTTTTCGGTCCTCCATCATTTGATAGTCTTGGAGGCAGAAAGTACTGCTTGGTGATCGTTGATTACTACTCAAGGTACACCTAGGTATATTTCTTCAAAAGGAAGAGTGAGACTCAACAAACTGTCACCAACTTTGCTAATGAAGCTCAACGTCAACATGAAGCAAAGATCTTGATGATTAGAAGTGACAACAACACCAAGTTCAAGAACTACACCTTGGATGAGTTTCTAGGTGATGAGGGAATAAAGCATCAATATTCAGCACCATATACCCCTCAACAAAATGGCGTGGCAGAAAGGAAGAACCGGACTTTGATGGATGCTGCAAGAACAATGATGGCGGAATTCAAATCTTCATATAACTTTTGGGCTGAGGCCATCAACACAACATGTCATGCGTCCAATCGGCTCTATATCCGCAAAGGCTTGAACAAGACTCCATATGAGATTCTCACTGGAAACAAACCCAATCTCAAGTACTTCCGGGTATTCGGTTGTAAGTGTTTCATTCTCAAGAAAGGTGCCATGTTTAGCTAAATTTGATTCTAGAGCACAAGAGGGCATCTTTGTTGGTTATGCTACAAACTCTCATGCTTACCGTGTCCTCAACAAGTCCACCGGGCTCATTGAGGAGACGTGTAATGTGGAGTTTGATGAAAATAATGGCTCCCAAGTGGAGCAAAGTGGTCTTTGTGATGTAGGTGATGAAATTCCTCCCCAAGCCATAAGAAGAATGGGGATTGGTCAAATACTCCCCATTGAGGAACCCCTTGTGGCCGAAGGAGAAGGACAATGCTCTACTCAAGTGGAACCATCATCCCCACAAGCCCCACACGCTTCCGATGAACAAAGAGAAGACTCTCAACAAGTTGAACAAGCTCAAGCTCAAGATCAATTGCCCAACAATGGTGATGTGTCCCATGATATTCAAGCACTTACCCAAGGTTCCGAACCTGCTCATGATCAAGATCAAGTGCAACCACAAGATGCAGACCAAATAGAAGCACAAGATCAAGATCAAGAGCAACCACAAGTACAAGGACAGACAAGTGAACCTGCTCAAGTTGAAAGTCAAGATGATCAGGATACTGTCTCGCAATTCCCTTCTGTAGCACCAACAACCGATGCCAAGGGAGGTTCAAGACGCAAGGGCAAGCAAAGTAAACAAGTCGATGCTCCCCAGTTATCCAATGAAGAACTCTTGGAGCGTCGAGCAACCAAGATTGCGAACAAGCTAAGAGTCAAGTCACATCTTATGAAGAATGTACTTGGCAGTTTAAAAAAAAGGAGTATCCACCCGTCAACAAATTTGGAATTATTGTGAGCATCACGCGTTTGTTTCGTATTGTGAACCTCAACAGGTACAGGAAGCACTCGATGATGAGGATTGGCTTATGGCCATGCATGAAGAACTTAACAACTTCGAGCGTAATCAAGTCTGGGATTTAGTGCCAAGACCAAAGGAGGAACATAATGTCATCGGGACCAAATGGATTTTCAAAAACAAGCAAGATGCCAATGGGATTGTGATTCGAAACAAGGCAAGATTGGTGGCTCAAGGCTACTCCCAAGTCGAGGGTATCGACTACGGTGAAACCTTTGCCCCTGTTGCTCGTCTAGAATCTATTCGCATGTTGCTTGCATTTGCTTCTCATCATAATTTCAAATTACAGCAAATGGATGTGAAAAGTGCCTTTCTTAATGGTCCTTTAAATGAGTTGGTCTATGTCAAACAACCCCCGGGATTCGAACACCCCAAGCTCCCCAATCATGTGTACAAACTTAATAAGGCACTCTATGGCCTTAAACAAGCCCCACGTGCGTGGTATGAGTATCTTACTAAGTTGTTACAAGATCGTGGGTTTGAAATTGGGAAGATAGATCCCACTCTTTTTACTAAGAGAGTTAAAGGGGATTTGTTCATATGCCAACTATATGTTGATGATATCATTTTTGGTTCTTCTAACATTTCCTTCAATGAAGAATTTGCTGCACTAATGACCGAGAAATCTGAGATGTCCATGATGGGAGAGTTGAAGTTCTTCCTCGAATTCGAGATTAAACAAGGCCTAGAAGGGACCTTCATCAAACAAGCCAAGTACACTCAAGACATGCTCAAACGGTTCGAGCTTGAAGATGTCAAGTCGGTCAAGTTCCCCATGCCAACAAGATGCAAACTTGACAGTGATCCCAATGGTAAAGCAGTTTATCAAAAGGTATATCGCTCCATGATTGGATCCCTCCTTTACCTTTGTGCATCTAGACCAGATATTATGTTGAGTGTAGGGATATGTGCACGGTTTCAATCCGCACCAAAAGAAAGTCATTATATGGCTGTTAAGCGAATCTTTCGATATTTGGCTCATACCCCAAACTTTGGTCTATGGTATCCCAAAGGAGCAAACTTCAACCTAGTGGGTTATTCTGACTCAGATTGGGCAGGAGATTGTGTGGAGAGGAAGTCAACTTCTGGAGGATGCCAATTCCTTGGTCGCTCACTAGTAAGTTGGTCCTTAAAGAAGCAGAATTGTGTCTCACTATCATCCACCGAAGCTGAGTATGTGGCAGCTGCAAGTTGTTGTGCACAATTGCTATGGATGAGGCAAACTTATAGGATTACGGTGTCACTTGTGACAAAGTGCCTCTTCTATGTGACAATCAAAGTGCTATCAAGATTTCCCTCAACCCAGTGCAACATAGCAAGACCAAGCATATTGATATTCGCCATCACTTCATTCGTGAACATATCAAGCTTGGTGATATTGAGGTTCACTTCATCCACACTGAAGAACAACTTGCAGATATTTTCACCAAGCCCCTAGATGAAGCAAGGTTCCGGGAGTTAAGGCATGAGCTAAATATCATTGATTCAAATAATGTGGATTGAAGCTAGGCACTTTGCACCTCACTATGCATTCGATCTTGTTCTAGATGTAGGCATGGACATAGGGGGAGTGTTGTTCTCTCAATGAACTCTTCCTCCCCCCATTATGCATAAATTGATCTAGTCTTTCACTTTAGCCATTACCAAATGTCACTTGTGCTTCAAAGACGAGCGTTGGTCATGAACCCAAGGATAATTCTTCGCGGTGTCATACCTTTGTCTTAAACATAGGTGGCCTCGGCCACCGCCCCCACCTTTCTCTCATATGGAAGAAAGGATACAAAATGACGAGTCAGTATATCTTGCTGGTGCTATCTTCTTATTACACTGACTTGTCGTTTGCCCACGTCTTTCTCATGCAATCCTATGTCTTGTTGTGCCATTTGGAGCGGTACTACCGCCAGGACCCCAGCGATACTACCGCTCGGGATAGCGGTACTACCGCCAGGACCCCAATCTACCACGACCTAACTAGGACTTTTAGGGCTGTCTCAAGGGGGAGCGGTACTACCGCCAGGGGGAGCGGTACTACCGCTGGCCCGTACCCCTTGGACTATATAAAGGAGGGGGAGCCCGTTTTTCCTGTCCTCTTTCTTCTTCCTCGTGGCTCTTCCCTCCCCAACCCCGAACTCCCCCTATTTGGATCTCTATCTGTGGAGCCCCTTCTCTCCGTTGAGTTGGAGTGTTTGCTTCACTCCTCCTTCCTCCACCAAGTGCCATTGACTCCGGTAAAGCTCCTCCCTTTATTCTCTTGGTTGGTGTTTTCTTGTTCTAGGGTTAGGAGCATTGGTGATTTGGATCCATGGCTATGGTGTTGTGCTTTGTTCTTGGATGGAACGTAGGAGATATTCTAGGGGAGTGTAGATCCTATGATTCATTGCGTTTATATCGACATGCTCTAGGTTCTTCATGTTTTAGATCAAGCACTTCTTCTCTTATTTTGGATTAGATCTAAAACTTGAATCCTCTTGACTAGGCATGTCTTTATCTAGATGTTATTGAGATCCTCATGTGTTTAGGGTTGTGGTGGTTCTTGTAGTGATTCTATGCAGTAGCCATAGCCCTCGTAATTCCAATCTAGCCGTTCCTACGGGTCTTTTTCTATTCAGATATGAAAGTCAACCCCCTAGCGGTACTACCGCCAGGGGTAGCGGTACTACCGCTAGGACCCCAGCGGTACTACCGCTAGGACCCCAGCGGTACTACCGCTAGGACCCCAGCGGTACTACCGCCAGGTGTAGCGGTACTACCGCCAGGAGGATATTTTTCTTCTTTTCCATTTTCTTGGCAATGTGAGTTTACTTTTATGCCTCTTTTTGTCCATTGCCTTGACTCCTCCTGTCGCTCTTTTTCGGTGTGTGTGTCTTGTGTGTCACAGGTGGTGCTCGCCGCTCGAATCCCCCACGTGACACCCAGCCGAAGCAGTATCGCACTTCAGATGCTCCAGAGGGCTCCACCACTTCCGGTCTGCATCCCAAAAAGAAGTCTTTCAAGAAGACAGCTCACAAGGACAAGGGAATCAATGTTCGCACTATGCCCCCTGAGGATTTTCTGCGGTTCCGCACCCGCAATCACTATCTAGAAGAGAAGGCTCATATCAAGGATGTCGAGCATGTTTGGTCACGGGATCACTGCAGGATCTATCGCGACATCATCAAGCACTTCAAGAAGATGTTTGTTCCAGTTCAGTGGATTGACTTGGCTCACCTTCAGCGGAACCCGGATTACTTTGGTGAGGCTATCTCTTTGATTGACAAGCTTGGCATTAAGGAGATCATCACCTTCAAGCGCGACTTTGATCCAGATGTTGTCGCCCAATTCTATGTCACTGTTCACTTCTCGCCTGATGAAGAGCGCACCATGACTTGGATGACTGGTACTCAGAAGATGACATGTTCCTGGTCAGAATTCATGAAGTTTCTCAAGGTCAACTTTCAGGGAGCTGACAATCCTCTTGGGTTGCGTCCTCATGCTCCATCTTCATCTACTACCACCCCCAAGGACAGGCTGCAACAACTTTATGTGAAGAAAGGTGTGCTCCCCAAGCATCTGGATATCATGCATCGGATCTTCCGCAACACTCTCTTTCCTCGCATTGGCAACTTTGACGAGGTGCATGGTTATCTAGCTGAGATGATTCTGCTTTGTGAGGAGGCTAGGACTAAGGAATCTGCCCCTCTCGATATTTCTGATGTGATGTTCAATGAGCTCTGGAACTGCATCATGAACCGCAAGGTTCCCATCTACGGGCCCTACTTGTTTGCCTATATTCGCTAGAGGTGGCACGACGTCTATTTGATTGAGGAGTTCCACCTTCAGGCTGATTACTTTGTGCACGATCCTATCAGGCTCCGCATCAAGGACAAATGGGCCAACCCATCCACTTTGTCTCAGCACATGGACACTGACACAGAGACTGCTGCTGAAAGAGGCCCCGCTTCTCAGTCCCAATCTTCTGCTATGCCATCTTGGGCAGTGAAACTGAAGGATAAAATGAAGACTATCTTCTGTATGCAGGCCAAGGGACAGTATCAGACTCATGTGGCCCAGAAGGAGAACCGTCAGAGGCACAAGCGTGTCCTGAGGACACTTGATGTTGATATCTCCAGCGGCTCAGAGGACGACATCACTCCAGAGTCTGCTTGGATGAGGGCTCAAGGTTATCAATGGTCTGATGTAGAGGAGGAGGCGTCTGAGGAGGACAATGAGGAGGAGCAGGACGATCCGGATGCCACGGACGAGTCTGGGCTGATGAGGATGAGGAGTGACCACTTGTGTCATTAGGTGTGCCCCTTTTTGGTGTCTTGTGCCAAAGGGGGAGAGAGTCTAGGAGCTGGATTTGAGATTTGAGCTTTGCTTATCTTATCGTGTTTGCTTTGAACTTGGTTTGCTTTTATTTGCTATCTTTGCTTTGTGTGATGTGAGACTTGAACTACTGTGAGATTTATTTCTATCATATGCTGTGAGTCATATGCTCCTTAATTTTCTATACCACTATCTTTATGTTCACATGCTATTCACTGTGCAAATCTGGTATTGTCATCAATCCACCAAAAAGGGGGAGATTGTTAAGGCATATTTTATGCCTAAGTAATTTTGGTGATTGATGACAGTACCGCAAAGGAATAATCGTGTGTGTTAAGATTTCAGATAACACATGTCAACGGCACAAGACGACTCGCCCCCTCTTTCCATGGAACAGAAGCACGGTGTACTCTACGATTCTCCTTCTTTGAGTCATAGGAACGCCGTACTATTAAGAGGGGACCCGTAGTGGAAAGGTTTGGGTGGAATCAGTTTTGCACGCACACACTTTATCTCCTTTCCCCTTACCTGCAACTTTGGAGTGGCTCCCGCCTCTGTTTTTATCTCATCTAAGCAAAAGGTCTCTCAGCGGTAGTACCACTGTGCCTAGCAGTAGTACCGCTGTGCTGGCGGCGGTAGTACCGCCCCTGGTGAGCGGTAGTACCGCTCCAGGAGCTTAGTACCGCCTTCCTAGCGGCTGTACTTCGTCGGACCTTTTTGCGAAGACTTTCTTGGCGGTGGTTGGCCCGGTAGTGCTTCTGCACTACCATGGGGCCAGCGGTAGTACCGCTGCAGCCAGCGGTAGCACCGCTAGGCTCGGGCTGTGAGTGGGAAAACGGTTGGATTTCCCCCCCCCACTATATAAGGGGTTCTTCTTGCTGTAGAACCCACCTTTGACCCTCCCAAGCTCCATTCTTGCTCCCTAAGCTCAAAAGTGCCCGATCTCTCTCCCTAGCCAATCAAACTTGTTGATTCTTTAGGGATTGGTTGAGAAGGCCTAGATCTACACTTCCACCAAGAGAAAAGTTGATTCCCCACCAATCCCTTGCAGATCTTGTTACTCTTGGGTGTTTGAGCACCCTAGACGGTTGAGGTCACCTCGGAGCCACATTCCATTGTGGTGAAGCTTCGTGGTTTTGTTGGGAGCCTCCAAACTTTGTGTGGAGTTTGCCCCAACCTTGTTTGTAAAGGTTCGGTCGCCGTCTTCAAGGGCACCTATAGTGGAATCACGGTACCTTGCATCGTGCGAGGGCGGGAGGAGAATACGGTGGCCCTAGTGGCTTATTGGGGAGCATTGTGCCTCCACACCGCTCCAACGGAGACGTACTTCCTGTCAAAGGGAAGGAACTTCGGCAACACATCCTCGTCTTCATTGGTTCCACTTGTGGTTATCTCTAACCTTTACTTCGTGTATGCTTATGTTGTTGTCTATCTCTTACTTGTCTTAGTTGTTCTTGTTGTTAGCATCATATATGTTCACCTTGTTGTTGCTATTTTAGTGAACCCGTATGTTGCTTACCCTAACTTGTTAAGATTAATTAAAAAATGGTCGTTGCCTATTCACCCCCCCTCTAGTCAACCATATCGATCCTTTCAAAGTGGGATCAAATATGGCATGAAATTAAGCGGCACAATCACAATTTATATTAATGTGATTGAACGGCCTACTTGAAAAGTTTTGTTAATATGGTGTGATGAAAAAAATTCGGCTGAATGAAAAAAAACAATGAAGGGTCGCGATGAGAAGGGGGAACTAGTTGATGAACAGTTATGTCCGGTAAGAATATGTACGCTACTTATTTAAGTACTCCCTTTGTACCATAATAATTATAGTTGAAAAAAACTAGTTAAGTTCTCTCAAACTGCAATTATTATGTTACGGAGAGAATAGTACATATAGATGGAGATAGAGATATCTCCAGCTCCTCTCTTATTAAACAATTGAGTTGTGATAGAAACATTGAAATATCATCCTTTCGTTATCTTAAATTTGATGATCTATATTGCTCCAATGACATTTTAATAGTTAAAACACCATAATCCATAATTAGTATAAAAAATCATATCGAGAGCAATCAAATCACCATAATTAAAATTTCAAAAATAAAATTTGTCTCACTCAATCGAAGCATCATAGTTAGCCATAGAAAAACAAACATCATAATTTGAAATGTTTTCAAACTAGTCGACCTAATCCCCAGAGCACAACCACGTGTCATCGTCGTAGATATTAATAATCACTGTTTACAAGATTAAGCAAATCCAAAAAGGCAAAATATAGATTAATTTAAAATATTTTAAAATTTTGGATCCTGCGTTGCAATGCATAATCGTTGTATATACTACTTCCTTCATTCCGCAATGTAGTGCGTCAGTGCTTTTCGTGATCTAAATTTGATCATAAATTTATATTGTGAAATGAGGGAGTACATTTAATCCATAATAATGAGCAAATGCATAAATATACTTCTGAAAGAGAAGTGGGTAGACAAAGTATTGTTGACGAGATTTCTGTTTTTCTGAATACCCTCTCGTGATAAGTCCGTCCTAAAATATAAATAAAATATTACATCATTAAAGTTTAACTAGAGCTACGACAAGTACTCCCTCCGTAAAAAAATAAGTGTCTCAACTTCGTACTAGCTTTAGTATAAAATTGTACTAAGCTTGAGATAGTTATTTTGGAACGGAGAGTATTTTTTTTATCTTATTAGTTTTTTTTCAACTATAATTATTTAGAAGGAAAGAGTAATGAAGATAGAGATAGAGATATGTATCCTAGCTGGAAAGGGAATCCCGTGACGTCTGCCTTCCCATCCCACCTCCTCCGCCGCCGCGGGTGGCAGAAACGAGTACGACACCACCAACTCCACTCCCCGCCTGTCGCCACTCCGCTCTCCCCTCCTCCCCTTCCCTCTTCCGGACCCCCCCTCCTCGTCACCGCCCCACTACACACCCCTGTTCCAAGACGCAACCACCGGCGCCGGCGACCGACGATGCTCCGCGCCGTCCTCCTCCGCTCAGGTAGATCGCTCCCCACCCTCCCTCCCCGTCCTCCATCCCCTGAGGCCGCACGCGGTTCCTGACCCCTTCCCCGTCGCAGCCTCCGGCCTCCGCCGGTCGCCGATGGCCGCCCCGCTATCCACCGCCGCCGCCTCGTGGCTCGCTGAGGGGGCCTCGTCGTCGCCGGTACGCGCCCGCCCCTCCCGGAACCCCCCAATCTGTCATTCCTATCCGTGTGCGCGTCATTTCCGCCTGGTGTGAGTGTGACCCACTGCCCCCTCCTCGCACTCGCAGCCCAGGGTGCGCCTCCTCATCGGCGGCGACTTCGTCGAGTCCAAGGCCACTGAGCACGTCGACGTCACCAACCCCGTAAGCCACCCTCCTGCCTCTCGGGCGGTCCCTATCATCAACCCGTCCATCCTTCAGTTGGGGTTGGTCGATTTAGAGCCGTGGAATGGAGATGCGATGTGACGCGGGCATTTCTGTGTGGTATGGCCATGTCGCAGGCGACGCAGGAGGTGGTGTCCCGGATCCCGCTCACCACCGCCGACGAGTTCAGGGCCGCCGTGGACGCTGCCAGGACCGCCTTCCCTGGCTGGCGGAGCACGCCGGTCACGGCGCGGCAGCGCATCATGTTCAAATACCAGGAGCTCATCCGGGCCAACATGGTAGAATTATTTTTGAAGAAATTCTTCCAGTTTCCATCAATAGAAACCATCAGTTACTGTAGAGTTTACAACTTTATACTCATGCTGTCGTTGATTGGTTCCTGCTGTAGTAATTATGTGCTTATTTGGTGGTGATACTAGGATAAGCTGGCAGAGAACATTACAACCGAGCAGGGAAAGACGCTGAAAGATGCTTGGGGTGATGTATTCCGTGGTCTAGGTTAGTTTTCTTTTCATATCATTACACTTGTTTTTGGTCTTTTTCTGTTTGGTTGTTGTAGATAGTATAATTAATTCGTTTGATTCTGTGAAAGTGTCATTTTGTTAGTGAGACGCCTCTTGGTTATATTGGCTATTTAACACACAGGCTGTATGTTTTTTGATTTCAAACTTCTTATCTTGCAGAGGTGGTGGAGCATGCTTGTGGAATGGGGTCACTGCAAATGGGCGAATATTTATCCAACGTTTCTCATGGGATTGACACCTTTAGCATTAGGGAGCCACTTGGAGTATGTGCTGGGATTTGCCCATTCAATTTCCCTGCCATGATTCCCCTATGGGTATGCCTGACTTCACTGTTTCTTTAACATCAAATTTTGTTCTTACTACTTACTAGGGCTCTAGAGTGCATCACATGTACAATTTCCTGACCTTATTCTGTCAGTAACTTTGTTTGTTAATGTCTGCTATTTATCTTTGTAATATAAACTCAGGAGAGAAAATTTGATAACGTGGCTTATTTGTTCTGTTCTTTGGATTCAGATGTTCCCCATAGCTGTTACTTGTGGCAATACTTTTGTTCTAAAGCCATCAGAAAAGGATCCAGGTGCTTGCTTTTGCCATTTTATTCTTGCACAATTTGTTGACTACATTTATTGTTGTTGTGGCGTTTACTAACTAAATACAAAAATGCATGTGTTCTTGCTTAGCTAACGTTTGAAGGTCAGTAACGCTGCTGTATTTCTCGCCATGATTATTAGGACAAACGTACCTTTCGGTCTCATAAGGGAATTGTTGCATAATAGTTTCAGCCAAGTTTCAAATTTTATATTAGTTGTATGATAGCACTATGAAATATACATTTTGGACAGGAATACCATAGGGGAACCCCCCTACGACGTGTGTAGTAGATTTTCGTAATATGAAATGTAAGGCTACGTTCTGCATCTCTCTTTTCGGAGTTTTAGGTGAATACCGTGGTATTTTCAGAAAGCACGGTTTTAAATACTTTGATGTGATGGAATTCCATGTTTTACAGGCTAGATTACTGGGTGCATTGTGATATCTCTAGGCATGAAAACAGTGTTCACATTTTTAATGATCTGGAACTAATATCATTTCCAAACATGGAACCGTTACATCTTAAAGTACCATGTATCATTGTAAATGGTGGTCCTTTAAAATGCTTTAATTTTCAGTGATTTTGACCGAAAACTGCAGACAATTAGTTTTGATATTTGATGATATAATATTTAACAACAGGGGCTGCTATGATGCTTGCGGAGCTAGCAATGGAGGCTGGTTTACCGAAGGGTGTGTTGAACATTGTTCATGGTACCCATGTACGGTATTCTTAGTTTTTTTTTTTTTTAGATTGTCATTGTGTTTGATAATATGTTTCTCATGTACTACTGGTGCCTGGTGTTGTTACATTTTAGAACACATAAGATGATTGATACTTTGTGGGCAAAGGCACACTATTGTCTTTACTCTTTGGAACACTGGCAAAGCAGCACATCTTGGAACTTCACGCTTCCTCTGGAGGATTATCTGCTCATATTGGATACATGAATGTATTGTGTTTTTTCTTTAAAAGACATTCATGGATCTATTATGCTTTTTCTGATAAGAACATTAATCCATTCTGCTGGAATCCCCAGGCTTCTTAGGTTCCTAGTTCTGATTTTGTTTTACTTTATCAGGATGTTGTCAACAACATTTGTGACGAGGAGGCTATTAAGGCAGTATCTTTTGTTGGTTCCAATACAGTAAGTGGATCCAACGATCTCCCTGAACCAGGATTTACAAGTACACTTTGTTGCATCGACGATCTAACTAATATTCTGCTCCTCCAATATGTATCAACATATTTGTTTTCAGCTCTTGGGTCATTAATCAGATCTCGTTCTAGAAACAAGGATATACGTGCATTCTCAATCACATGCACACATGGCAGATCTTTTTTATGTGTTATTATAGTGTTTCAAAACTTGATTAACTTTCTGTGCTGACCGATAAATTCTTTTACCAAGATGCAAATAAGAGTTTTTTGTGCCAACACAGGTGTTCTTGCTGTTGATGTATTCGTGTTAATGGCATGTGTTCTCTTGTATTGAGAGATGTGCAGTTATAAGTTCTATTTCCCAGAAAAATAGTGTTATAAGTTCTATTTTTAATCATTTACATTAGATTTTTAACCCCATATCGGATATTGCTACTGTACTCCTGTGGCTCAGAGCTAGCTAGCAGTTGTGCTATCTCTGATCTCTCTCCTTCTCAGGCAGGTATGCATATATATTCTAGAGCATCTGCGAGTGGGAAGCGTGTTCAGGTGGGTTTGCTTCTAATCATGTATTCCTAAATAACCTCTTTTCCTGCCTTTTACGTTCTGAGCGTTATAATTCAGAATAACTGTTTCTGTTTCCTATAGTGTAACATGGGTGCAAAGAATCATGCCATTATCCTTCCTGATGCTGATCGAGATGCTACATTGAATGCCCTTATTGCTGCCGGTTTTGGTGCAGCCGGGCAAAGGTGCATGGCATTGAGCACTGCTGTTTTCGTTGGAGGTTCAGAACCATGGTAGAGTTCTAAGATTTCTATCCAAGACAATTTTTGTAGGCTAGAGCTATTTTTATTGTCAGATTTTGGGGAAGCATTGTCAACCATATCTTTTGTTTTAGGGAAGATGAACTAGTCAAACGTGCAAGCAGTCTTGTAGTTAATTCTGGAACAGCTAATGATGCAGACCTTGGTCCAGTGATCAGTAGACAGGTTTGCTTTTCTTAGCACATGTTTTCGTACCCATGTTATTCATATTTTTCACTTATGGACACATACTGATAATAATATTGGGAGTTTGAGAATATTTTACACAGATTACGTTTGTTACGTTTGTCTGTAAAGAAAAGAATTATCTCCCCACCTTCTAATCCTCAAATATTAACTGGTGTAAAGAAAAGGAATGCTTAATATTTTTTCCTTCAATGATTGTTGAATATCTGAACTTAGGATTTTTTTTCCCGGAAGATATTCAAAATTTTACATTGAGGGGATAAAAAGAGATCTTATGAAGTTTAGATCACCAAAAGGCTGCTTGATTACCTGTTTAAAATTGGATTATACTCCGTCTGTTCCGAATTATTAGGTGTTCTAACTTTTTTCTGAATCGGATGTATATAGATGCATTTTAGTGTGTTTGTTCACTCATTTCATTCCGTATGTACTCCATATTGAAATATCCAAAACGTCTTATAATTCGGAACAGAGGTGATAGAACAGTAGTTACTATTAACCATTGATGTTTATTTAGGTGAATTAATCATGAAATGTTTAGCGAGTAATCTTCGTATGGCCTCAGTATGGAATATGATCCCATTGAAAGAAAATGCTACACCTGTTTTTGGTAATAATGAACTGTTGACGTATGGTATAGCCTTTTCGGAAACATATTAGCTTTTGGGGTTTAACTGTACGTATCAGGAGCTTTAGATTTATCCTACACAGTCATTGGCTCATTGCAGTGGTAACCAGTAGTTCCCCTATCTTAATCTCTGCCTGGAGCACATCTATATGCCACTGCCACTGCTATGCTTGTGATTAATTGAGTATTTTATTGTGGGGCTAAGCTACTAAGGCCCACATTTGGACCATAAAAATAAATTATTGTAATTATTTGTTTGATAAAATAACACCCGTTTTTCTTTTTTGAGGCTTTTCTGCAACCTCAGGATTCATCACTTACTCCAGTTCACAGATTGTCGACATTTTGACTCTTTAAAAGCTTTGTCTACCTATATTTTCAAATATTTGGATTAGAACTTAGGAATTGTATTCAGAAGTAGTTCCATGGTATTATAATTTTGTTAGGATTTATATGTAGAAAAACAATGACATGCTTTTTGAAAAGTGGAGGGAGTACTGGATTGGTACTAGAGCCCTTTGTTTTCTTGGTGAATCTCGTGCCCTAACTGTTTGGTATCAATAGGCCAAGGACCGCATCTGCAAGTTAGTCCAAAGTGGTGTTGACAGTGGCGCTCGGATTGTGCTGGATGGGAGGGAGATTGTGGTAATTTTAAGAATTCAGTTGTTGAACTGCCCGTGGATTCATTTAACTGGGTCTTGGTATGCCTAATAGCTATGTACTGTGTAGGTTCCTCAATTCGAGGATGGCAACTTTGTTGGTCCAACTGTGTTGGCTGATGTTAAAAGTGATATGGAGTGTTACAAGGTATTTTAGAATGTTTATTTTGCATCAGTTTTAACATTATCTGAAAAAAGAGTACCCACTTTTTCCTTCCCAAGAGAGAATTTGACGTTCATTTGCCTTGTTATATTTGATTGAAACCTGCAAAACTTGAAACAGGAGGAAATTTTTGGTCCAGTTCTTCTCTTGATGAAGGTATGACAAACTTGTTCGCTTAACTTGACACCATTAAATTTCTATTATGCTGATTGTGTTATCAATTGCAGGCAGAGAGCCTAGATGATGCCATACAAATTGTGAACAGAAACAAGTAAATCTTTCCCCCTCTCCTGTGAGCTCATAGTCCCAAGCAAAGCATTGATTACAATTTAATGATTTATTTACAAATCATCCTCAGGTATGGCAATGGGGCTTCCATCTTTACCACATCTGGTGTCTCAGCAAGGAAATTTCAGACAGACATTGAAGCTGGCCAGGTACTGTGTAGCATTTGTATAGGATTGATTACCTAATCGTGTAGTAAGCTAGCTGGGTACAGGGTATGAAAATGTTATGGAGAAAATATCGAACCTAGTCGTGTATTGTTTCTTGCTAGAAATTGGAATATACTTACCGAGGTGGTTGCTATGCTACCCTGAAGGCAAAAGCACAAGAAATCCAGCATTCTAATCTAGAGTTGAGGTTAACATAAACAAGAAGAGTATTGCCCATATTGTATTATTCACAATGTATGTCTTTCCTTTGTAGGTGGGCATCAACGTGCCGATCCCAGTACCCCTACCATTCTTCTCCTTCACGGGTAGCAAAGCTTCCTTCGCAGGAGACTTGAATTTCTACGGTGCGCCTGCTAATCTAACTTGATTCTTCTCCAGCAGACTACCTAAAGCTCATCTGGGCATAACTAACACGATAAACTTGATGCGCAGGCAAGGCGGGCGTGCAGTTCTTCACCCAGATCAAGACCATCACACAGCAGTGGAAGGAGCCGTCTGCGCAGCGCGTTTCCCTCTCCATGCCCACCTCTGCACAAGTGAAGTGACCCGAGCTACCTCATGTATGTGGACATATTTGATGTGGAATTTAAGCTTCACCGGAGTTGCCTTTCACTCTGGGTAACTCTTGTGATGTCTTTCACTGAACTGCCGATAATAAGAAAATCCCTGATTAGACGACCGAATCACACACAGGAGAACATGAATTGTACAGAGACCAAATCAATGTATACATGCAATGACCCAATATCACATTGTCACGGAACTTGGAGCCAATTCGTGAGGGGCTTGGCAGGAGTTCAAGCAGTCGACGACATGGCTGACCACCTGCGTGGCGATGCTGGGCACACCCGCTCCCCCTACCCTGGCTTTGGGGTTGTCTTGGCGGCACATAAATGAAGCTCCTGCTGGCCTCCTCGGGAAGTTAGACCTTAACCCACATTGTACTTCCCCATTTGATGATTTAGTCGCCGTCTCTTTGATAAGACGATACCTAACAAGTATGCGGGGTTAATGGAAAATGTTCATGGGCCGAACACCCTCAACCTTTCAGAAAACAAATGAAGAATTTTAATCATGATAGAAAACTTGTGTGTACCAATCAAACTGAGGCGTCCAAAAAAGCATGCCCATAACTATTAGTCTATTAGAGATACACTGATTTGGATCTAATATCCAAAATAAACAAATAAGTAACTCTATGTCTATGAATTACAATGAAATCACTTGGAAATATCTTCTTTGTGATAGAAGTCACTTCAAGACTCCCGTAAAATGACACTGTCATTTTATCTTCCACACGAACATGATTGCTAATAAAAGGGTTTGAAAGCGCCTACAGTCGTCCATCCGGAAAGACGAAAAACCTTGAGTGATAATGCACTTGGGGCAAGGATGACCCCGTAAAAGTGCAGATTGTCAAATCACAATATCGATGTAAGATTCCAACTTCACAAACAATCAAACCAGCAAAAAACAGTTTGACACAATAACGTAAATTCATTGGATTTAAATAATAGAATCCACGAGTATACAAATCTCTTTAACTTTATGGACGGCCAAATAAAATAAAATTAAATAAAATAGTAACTTTATTCGCACAAAACTATGATCACCACTAGACCTTGACAAAAAACACATAACTCTCAAAGATCCAAGGCCCTCCACCTCTTAGTAGGCAAGATGGTAGCAGGAGGCGAATACTTCGACCGCGGCGGTTGCAATTCCTCGAGCTAACCCTGATAGTATGACCTACAAAATAATAATGATATTTTTAGGGTTACAAAATAATAATAGTAATAGTAACTAGTGATGTAAAAGGACCTGTTAGTGGAAGCTGATATCGAAAGATTATCATCGCTCTCGCGACCGCGTCGCCCCCGCGGGCAACTGGCCGCGCCTCGGCGCTCCTCCTCCAGCTCCCCCCTTCCCTCCCTCCTCGTCATCGTCGCTGGCGCCCGCTGCTGGGCCTGGCCCGGGCGACGCTGGCGGCGGCGGCCCCTGGCCATTCCCCTCTCGGTGCTCTCCGACGCGGGGCGGAGCGGCGCCGGGGGGTGTCCCTAGGCCGCGGCGGTCCGGTGTGTCGGCGGGGTTCCCTGGCGCGACGCGGGAGATCGGTTTAGGCGGTGGCGTAGCTGTTGGCGGCGAGGTGGCGCGGCGACACGGCCTGGCGGCATCCGCTCGACCCAGACCTGGGCCTGGGCGGGCCGACGGCGGGGCGAGTTGGCGTGGTTTGGCTTCCGGGAGACGGGGGAGCGGCGATGGGCTGTGGGGTGTTGGCGGCGCCCTGCTGCAGCGTGGCCGGTGGGGTTCAGCGGGCCAGATTCGGGCCTGGCCGGGCCAGGGGTGGCCTGGTTTACCCTGTTGCTGCGTCCGGTCGGCGACTGCGATGGTGTCGGAGGCAGGGGTCCTCTGCACGACGGTGGTGGAGGTGGTTCCCTCCCGCGCGGCTACGATGCTGCTGCTCCCATCGCCTAGCGCCCTCCTTTCATCCTCTTGGCCTCGTGGTAGTGATCTTAGTGAGGCAGCGCGGGTGGCGTCACGATCGTGGTGGCGCATGTTGGTGGGCAGTGGGTTGATATTACTTGTGGAGTTACATGATGATATTGATTGTGGAGTTTAGTTGCCAACAAGCAAATCGGTCATTTGTGTTTATTGCAAAAAAATGAAAGGAAATCGGTAGAGGCAATGTGGTGGCAAATCCGGATGCAAACTTCAAATGTGGTGTTTTTTGCAATTCACTCGTCGAACGGGGCTGACCTAGCGAGCGCCGGGGTAACGACCGTCAACCCCGCACCGTCTCAGTCGTTTGAGGTGGCACCCGACAGGTGGGCCAACAGCGTCAGAAATCCACTTAGCAACCGCAAATCGGTCATTTATGTTTATTGCAAAAAAATAAAAGAAAATCGGTAGATTTTTGCAACGCGTAGGCAATGTGGTGGTAAATCCGGATGCAAACTTCAAATGTGGTGATTTTTTGCAATTCACTCTTAATTTTTTGGTGGACGGGCAAGAAGCATATACTCCCTCCGTCCCAAATTAGTACTAGTCGCAAAAATGCATAAAAATGGATGTATTTAAAATTAAAATAAATTTAGATACGTCAATTCCTAGGACAAGTAATTCCAGAGGAAGGAAGTACGTATTTGTCCCTATGGTCTTGGAATTATGGAGGATGTCATGTACTCACAATCTCACATCGATGCAGGGCTTCTTCTTGGAACTATATGGATTTGTCTTACATACGTTATGTGAAGCTATCTTCTTAGACAGATATGTGTTTATTTCCATACTTAACTGAGTTGCTGTGAAGCTATGGGGAATAACCGGTAAGCATGAGAAGGATGCCAGCATGAAGGTGATGGTAAAACTTGATGGTGCTAACAGCTCGCTCAGAAAAGAAGCTCAAGAATCAGCCCAAGGTGCCGGAGGAGTTGCAGCCAATCTGGGAGGAGTTCCAGCCCATCTATCTGAATGGGAAGGTTCAGTTTGCAGACCGCCTCAACTGCCACAATCGCCTGAGCTACAGTGGAGATATCTTTCTGCGCCGGCATCTGAAAACCTGCCGCTAGCCTGCATCCAGATAGTACAAGGCTGAAGAAACGGAAGACCCCATCTATGACTAATGCAACTGCCATAAGCACCGGCAAGTTTGATCAAGATTTACCTTATCAAGATATGGCCAGATTGATAACTTTGCATGGTTATCCTTTGTCAATTGTGGATAATGAATATATGAGATTTTTTTAAAAGAACATCAATCCTATGACTAACAAAGTCTCTCATAGCAATATGGAAGAACATTAATTTCTCTGTTCCAAAAGAAAAAAATAGATGTCAAGGATAAAATTGCACTTACCTCCCAGTGTGTCTTCCTGTTTGCAACTATCTGGACTCATGATGGACCTGAGCCAATAGTAAATTACCACTGTATGACAGCACATTTTATAACTGAAGATTGGAAAGTTCATAGATTAGTAATCAAATTTGGCATGTATTGGTGCTCACGTACAAATTTGGAAAGGATAATACACTGCAAGGAGGCTTGTGTTCCAGACTCTGAAAGTGGGTCATACAATGTCATATGGCATGCAATCAGAGATTGTAATTTTAACCAGAAGATCAGTTGGAGAAATTAAGAATGATGCAAATACTTCGAAGCTCAAGAAGATGCTCATAGAGAAGAGGTGCCTTCCCATCAGAGGCAGGCTGTACAACATTGCTTGTGTGGACGATATGCTAAATAGTGTTGTTTCTGATGGACAATCATATATACTTTTCCTTGTTGGTGACATAGTAAAGGACTTTTTTGGGGCAAGCACATCTTCATCATCGATGCAACAACAGCTTCTGGAAGTTATTTCACAGATGAGTTTGAAATTTCCGCAAGAAGATGCCACGTGGTGGGTTAGCATTTGAGAAAGCACATGCTTTCCTACACCCCTTTATCTCGCCATCCATTTCTGCATCGCGATTCGCGCAAGCACCAAAAAAGAGAAAATCTGGTGCTGTAAGTTAGTTGTATAGTACAGATCTCAAAGCAGTATTGAAGTGTAAGGATAAGAGGTGTCTGAAAGCCCGTGCTTTAAGAATCCACTCTCCCAAGTGGTGGAATAAGTTATATTTTGGGCTTGAAGTTGTGTTGCAATTCAACAAGCTATTTCCTGCCGCAGAAGTGCTGTCTCCAGAAGATATGACAGCTACTTGGTCCATTTACAAGATTTTGAGAACATTTTATCGTGTCACTGAAGTAATTTCTAGCCCTACCTCTCCGACAGCAAATGTATACTTCAGCGAGTTATGGAGAGTGAGGACAGTTCTGCAACTAGAAGCATCAAATGATCACGGAGAGATTGTTACCCTGGTCATGGATATGCAGGAAGCGTTCTATCAGTACTGGCAAAACTCATGTGTGGTTGTCAATACCTGTCGTGTTAGATCCAAGATTTAAGATGAGCTTCATCAAATTTCGTCTGCAACAGGCTTACAACATAGGCTCGCTTGACTACTTATCTGAAATACATGATACGGTCCAGGAACTCTTCGATGAATACTACTCGTACAATGGCACGGATCAGCCGAGTGGCAGCCGTTTTTCAAGAATTGCAGCTCTGCATGCAAATGATAATGATTCTTTGGATGATTGGGGTGACCATCTCAATAGCAAGATGTCTTCAGAGCTTGTTAACTACCTTGGGGAGGTTCTCGTCCCGAGAAACGATGATTTTGACATTTTGAATTGGTGGATGGAGCACACCACAAAGTACCCCATGCTTGCTGCTATTGCACGGGACGTCCTAGCTATGCCGACATCCTCTGTTCAGTCTGGAGCGGCATTCAGTAGCAGCGGGCTAGTAATTCCAAAGCACCAAAGCACACTGAGCATCAAGACGATCGAGGCGCTTGTGCTCAGTTGAGATTGGATGAGATAAATTTGCAACATCCTATTCCTAACACACCTCTCCGACCCAGTAGCGCGATGCCGCGGTTGAGTGCAAAAGGGTTTCTGATGCAGAATTGATCTTCACTCTGTTTTGCTTATGGGAACAATGCGATAGACTTCCTTGGTTTTCGAAACTACGCTGAAAGAGTAAACTTCTGTTAGAACTTTGCATGTTCATGTTCATCTGTAGTTAGCTGCTAGTACCTTAGATAGTTAGGCTGCCTAATCTCATGTTTGCATTAGATGTTACGTTCTTTAATTTACGATGAAGTTCCACGGTAAGACTGAATTTTTTGGGAAAGCATACCACGTAACTGTTCTCATACTTAAAAAATAAATCATTTTATGTTTCACATTCTGGTACTTCTCATTGTCACATTGTTGGTTATAGACTTCCGACAAAATTCTGTGATATATCCTTACTGGAGTAGCAGCTGTGTGATTGGCTCTTTTGAAAATTAGAAATAATGCTCGTTTCGAGGAGAAGTGGATTCGTTGCCCTCCTGAATTCTTATGTTTGTTATGCCACCAGTGTGTTCCTGAAATATTGGGAAGTCTTCATTCGCCGGAGGACAAACAGGTGTTGGTGGATGGAGCTGAGCTTCTCCAGGCGCTTGCGCTCCGGAGCCGTGAAGCCGTGTCAAGCTCACAATACGAAGATGAACAAAAGATGCAGGAAGGGGTCACCTGAAGAAATCTACGCGTCTCCTGAAACTAACTATTATCACGGCAAACTGAGCAGAGTTCACCTTCTGTTTTGCGCCTGAGCCAGGGTTGCTTGGGGGCAGCTGTTGTGGCCTGTCATCATGTCATGTTCTGTTTTTGGTTTTGGTTCTAGCCTTTAAGGTGGTTTTCATGCTGGTTATATATAGAGTAATAGCACCAGGGGTACCTCAACTTGCATGCAATGTGTGAACTCAACCTACACATTGCATGCAAGTTGAGGTACCTGGTGCTATTACCTCTTATATATATATATATGTTGTTCTTCTTCTCCTCACTCCACCACCCCACCCGCCGCACGTAGTGTAAGGGGTAGTATATTAGAAAAAGTACAAGTTGTTTTTTAGAAGATTTAACATAATATACATGAAGATATAAGGAATTTAATACAGAAACTAAAAACAGACAACAAATAGAAAAATAGAAAAGAAACTTTGAAAATCCTTTAGTCCGGGTTGGTATCTCCAACCGGGACTAAAGGTTGGACCCCCTTTAGTCCCGGTTTGTATCACCAACCGGGACTAAAGGTCTATCTCTAGTCCCGGTTGGTGATACCAACCGGGACTAAAGGGGCTCGTAGGGCCCCCAGCCTGACGCCAGCCTGCCACCACCCCGTTAATTCTGGTTGGTAACACCAACCGAGACTAGAGGTCACAAATGAACCGGGACTAAAGCCTAGCCGTTGTAACCGGGACTAGAGGTCACACTAGTCCCGGTCCAAAATCCAACGAGGACTAATGCTCCAAACGAAAGGTCATTTTTCTACTAGTGAGAGGAGGGACTGAAATTGCTAATGGTTGAAGTGAAATGCTCCCATTCCTCCATATTACAGACAGGAGGGACTAAAAAGCCATCACACCTTTTCGTTTGGTTATTGAAGCTAAAATTCCTGACTTCTCATATTTATATGCCCATGAAGAATCGTAATTCTGAGCTTATCTGTAAATGCAATTGGTGGACTTTTGCTCTCTGATTTGTTGTCATGCAGCGACAAACTGAGTCAGTTGGGGGTTACCAGTTGTCACAACTTTTGAGTTATCACTTCTTGAAAATGTTCAAGCTATACAACTAGATGAAATTATAACTTATGGATGTTCGAATGAAATTATATGACTTAATGTATGCACGTTTGAATGTGTTGATGCAACAACTTATGTTACATAACAGTGAGCCCATCTAAGTTTTTTAATTCTGAATATGGTGAGACGTTATGAAGCTAGCCAATGAGATTTACCTAACAAAAAGGTGCGATGGCACCAGAGGGTCCCGCTATAACATTAGTTTTTCTATGATAACATTAGTTCCTTCTCATATAACAAAAAATCCACAAGAGCGCAACAACCATATACCTTGCTAAAATCCTTAATCTTGCTAGTCTTCTATTAGTTGGGTTATATATCAAGTGTTATGCGTGTGAGAACAAAGTATCAAGATATCACATATTCCATAGCAACGAAGAAGTAGCAAATAACTTGAGCAGAGTTCTGCAATACATTTAATATAACTAATTAATAGCTTGAACTTTTTTTGACAATATATAATAATACTAACAATATATAGATCCAAAAAAAAATTGACAGCTACTCTTACTACTCTTACTCTTATGATGAAACCATATCAAGCGCCACACGTGTATCTGATGCATGAACAAAAACCTAATTATCATATCCGTAATCTACAACAAAGCTTCAGGCTCCACCGTCGGCACCTCAGGCATGGTTAATAAGGACATCGTGTAGCCATACTGCCTCGCAGGCTGCGCCTACATGCCGATGCAGAACTCGCACTCACGCCAGTACCAGCTGTCGAGATACCCGTCACCGCGGTACCGGTGGCCATAGTCTTCAGGGCGATAAGAGCTGCTGTTGTCAGAGCTACCGCTGTAACGATCTCCGAGGCCGCGGTAGTCAAAGTCAGAGTAGTAACCGTCCTCACAGCTGTAGTGATATCCATAGTCCGAGATGCCGTCGTAGCCTCCACCGCCTCCGAGGGGATAGCCAGAGCCGATGTCGTAACCTCCTCCACTGCCGTAACCGTATTTAGTGTTAGAGATGCCGGTGCAGTAGTGGTAGTAACCTAGACCGCAGTAATCATAGCCCGAGATGCCGCGATAGTAACCTCCACGACCACCACCATAGTCATAGTCTGAGAGGCCGCCGCCATAACCTCGGCTGCCATAACCGTAGCCAGATCTAGTGCCATAACCTCTGCTACCGTAGCCAGAGCTTTGACCGCTGTAAATTCCATCACGGCACAAGGAGGCATAGACGACTGCTTGGAGATCGCCGTAATGGTGCGCTGATGGCGCCAGTGCTGGTGCCGTTGTGGGGGCGGCCTCGTCGCGGGTAGCTTGGCGGTGGTCTTGGATTGACTTTAGGCTGTCGAGCAGTTACTTCTCACAGTCGAGTAGTTTGCCTTCGAAATATATACTTAGGCTGTCCAACAGTCCCCTCAGCCTCACGTCCGACGTGCCACGACGCTCATGCCCAGACTCGTCGGCGACTTGGTCGAGGCCTTGGTCCGTCTCATAGCCTTTCTCAAGGCGACCTTCGCTGGAGTAGTCAGAGCACTCGTCTTGGTCTTCCGCGGCATTGGCGTCATCCACTTTGCCATCACGGGAGGCAGCCGCGGTAGCCACCACCTTCGTCTCATCGTGAGGGACATCCATCCTGATCGGGGAAGACTTCTTCTTTGTGAGGAGGTAGTCGAGACCGTCGAGTAGCTCCAAGTCCAGAGCGAGCTCTGTTGGAAATATGCCCTAGAGGCAATGATAAAATAGTTATTATCATATTTCCTGTTTCAAGATAATCGTTTATTATCCATGCTATAATTGTATTGAATGAAAGCATAGATACATGTGTGGATATATAGACAAAACAATGTCCCTAGTAAGCCTCTAGTTGGCTAGCCAGTTGATTAAGGATGGTTAAGGTTTTCTGATCATATGCAAGTGTTGTCACTTGATAACTGGATCACATCATTAGGTGAACGATGTGATGGACAAGACCCAAATTATAAACGTAGCATGTGATCGTGTCATTTTGTTGCTATTGTTTTCTGCGTGTCAAGTATTCATTCCAATGACCATGAGATCATGTAACTCACTGCTACTTCTCAAACAACAGCGCCAGAATTTGACACGTTGACGGAGACTTGCTTGCGTTGGTTTTTTCCTTGAAGAGGAAAGGGTGATGCAGCAGAGGAGCAGTAAGTATTTCCCTCAGTTTGAGAACCAAGGTATCAATCCAGTAGGAGAATCTCGTCAAGTCCAGAGTACCTGCGCAAACACAAAAGAGCTTGCACTCAACGCTAAAAAGGGGTTGTCAATCCCTTCAAGATTGATTGCAAAGTGAGATCTGAAGGCGGAAAGTGCAACGAAGAAAAAGAGTAAGGCTGAAAATATGGTGTGGAGTAGACCCGGGGGCCATAGTGTTCACTAGAGGCTTCTCTCAAAATAGCAAATATTACGGTGGGTGAACAAATTACTATCGAGCAATTGATAGAACCGCGCAAAGTCATGACGATATCTAAGGCAATGATCATACATATAGGCATCACGTTTGTGACAAGTAGATCGATACTTTCTGCATCTACTACTATTACTCCACACATCGACCGCTATCCAGCATGCATCTAGTGTATTGACTTCATGACGAACAGAGTAACGCCTTAAGCAATATGACATGATGTAGAGGGATAAACTCAAACCAATGATGAAAACCCCATCTTTTTACCCTTGATGACAACAACACGATGTGTGCCTCTCTACCCCTTCTGTCATTGGGTGAGGTCATCGCACGGTATGAACCCAAAACCAAGCACTTCTCCCATTGCAAGAATCATAGATCTAGTTGGCCAAACAAAACCCACAACTCGAAGAGAATTACAAGGATATGAAATCATGCATAAGAGAGATCAGAAGAAACTCAAATAAGATTCATAGATAATCTGATCATAAATCCACAATTCATCGGATCTCGACAAACACACCGTAAAAGAGGATTACATCGGATAGATCTCCATGAAGATCATGGAGAACTTTGTATTGAAGATCCAAGAGAGAGAAGAAGCCATCTACCTACTAGCTATGGACCCGTAGGTCTATGGTGAACTACTCACGCATCATCGGAGAGGTCATGGTGTTGATGAAGAAGCCCTCCGTATCCGAATCCCCCCTCCGGCAGGGCACCAGAACGTGCCCCAGATGGGATCTTGCGGAGACAAAAGTTTGCGGCGTCGGAAAAGTACTTTCGATGATCTCTTGATTTTTATGGGATTTTAGGGAATATATAGGCGAAAGACCTAGGGCAGAGGTGGCTGAGGGAGCCCACAAGCCTGGTTGACACGGGCCTCCCTAGCCGCAACTAGGGGGCTTGTGGGGTCCCTGCTGGCCCCCTGCCCTGATTCTGAGGCTTCCTGACCTTCTTCTGTTTCAGAAAAAATCTTTTTGGAAGTTTCGTTCCGTTTGGACTCCGTTTAAAATCCTCCTCTAAAAGGGGTCAAAAACATGGAAAAAACAGGAACTGACACTTGGCACTGAGTTAATAAGTTAGTCGCATAAAAGATATAAAAGGCATACAAAACATCCAAAGTTTGAAAAGATAATAGCATGAAACCATCAAAAATTATAGATACGTTGGAGACGTATCACTCACTGACACCGGAGGAATACCTTGCGTGTATCAAACGTCACAACGTTACTGGGTGACTATAAAGGTGCTCTACACGTATCTCCGAAGGTGTCCATTGAGTTAGCATGGATCAAGACTGGGATTTGTCACTCCGTGTGACGGAGAGGTATCTCGGGGTCCACTCGGTAATACGACATCACATATAAGCCTTGCAAGCAATGTGACTCAAGTGTTAGTCACGGGATCTTGTATTACGGAACGAGTAAAGAGACTTGCCGGTAACGAGATTGAAATAGGTATAGAGATACCAACAATCAAATATCGGGCAAGTAACATACCGAAGGACAAAGGGAATGTTATACGGGATTATATGAATCCTTGGCACAGAGGTTCAACCGATAAGATCTTCGTAGAATATGTAGGATCCAATATGGACATCCAGGTCCCGCTATTGGACATTGACCGAGGAGTGTCTCGGGTCATGTCTGCATAGTTCTTGAACCCGCAGGGTCTGCACACTTAAGGTTTGGTGACGTTTTAGTATAGTTGAGTTATATGTGTTGGTGACCGAAGGTTGTTCAGAGTCCCGGATGAGATCACAGACGTCACAAGGGTTTCCGGAATGGTCCGGAAACTAAGATTGATATATAGGATGGTTTCATTTGGTCACCGGAAAGATTTCGGGCATTACCGGTAGTGTACCGGGAGTGACGAATGGGTTCCGGGTATTCACTGGGAGGGGCCCACCCACCCGGGAGTGAGCCCAATAGCACTAGGGTGGCGCACCAGCCGTTAGTGGGCTTGTGAGGCCAGCCCAAGTGGGCTATGGCGCCACAAGGAGAAAAAACCAAAGGAAATAAAAAAAGGAAGGAGGGAGGTGGGAAGGAAGGAGTGGACTCCTCCTTCCCCAAATCGAATTGGGGTAGGAGTCCACCTCCTCCCTTCGGCCGGTGCCCTCGGGGATCCCTTGAGCCCCAAGGCTAGCCCCTCCCCTCCTCCTATATATATTGGTGGTTTTAGGGCTTTTGAGACACAACTTTGCCACGTGCAACTCAAACATATACCATGTAGTTCTTCCTTTGGATCGGACTTCTGCGGAGCTCGGGCGAAGCCCTGCAGGAATAGATCATCACCATCACCGGCGCGCCGTCACGCTGTCGGAGAACTCATCTACTTCCCCGTCTCTCTTGCTAGATCAAGAAGGCGGAGATCTTCATCAAGCTGTACGTGTGCTGAACGCGGAGGTGCCGTCCGTTCGGTGGGGACGGATCATGGGACGACGATGATTTGAATCACGAAGCTGTACCACTACATCAACCGCGTTTCTTAACGCTTCCCGCTTAGCGTTCTACAAGGGTATGTGGATCCGATCTCCCTCTCGTAGATGAACATCACCATGATAGGTCTTCGTGTGCGTAGGGAATTTTTTTGTTTCCCATGCAACGTTCCCCAACAGTGGCATCATGAGCTAGGTTCATGCGTAGATGTAATCTTGAGTGGAACACAAAAGTTTTTGTGGGTGTTGATGTTCGATTGAAGCGGCCCGGTATTGTTGGATTGAAGCGGCCCGGACCGACATTACTCGTACGCTTACGAGAGACTGGTTTCATCGACCAACATGCAACTCGTTGCATAAAGATGACTAGCGGGTATCGGTTTCTTCAACTTTAGTTGAATTGGATTTGACCGAGGCGGTCCTTGGTGAGAGGTTAAATAGAAATTTGCACATCTCCGTTGTGGTTTTTGCGTAAGTAAGATGCGATCACACTAGATACCCATAGCAGCCACGTAAAACATGCAACAACAAATTAGAGGACGTTTAACTTGTTTTTGCAGGGTATGCGTGTGATGTGATATGGCCAAAGACATGATGTGATATATTTGATGTATGAGATGATCATGTTGTAATAGTTAATATCGACTTGCACGTTGATGCTACGTCAACCGACAGGAGCCATAGGGTTGTCTTTAAACTAACGTTTGTGTTTGCAGATGCGTTTACTATATTGCTAGGTTATAGCTGTAGTAGTAATAGCATAGAAGCACGACAACCTCGATGGCGGCACGATGATGGAGATCTCGGTGGGGCGCCGGTGACAAGAAGATCATGCCGGTGCTTTGGTGATGGAGATCAAGAAGCACAAGATCATGGCGATATCATGTCGCTTATGAATTGCATGTGATGTTAATCCTTTTATGCACCTTATATTGTTTAGAACGACGGTAGCATTATAAGGTGACCTCTCACTAAAATTTCAAGGTAAAATTGTGTTCTCCCCGACTGTGCGCCGTTGTGACAGTTCGTCATTTCGAGACACCACGTGATGATCAGGTGTGATAGACTCAACGTTCACATACAACAGGTGCAAAATAGTTGCACACACAGAACACTCGGGTTAAACTTGAAGAGCCTAGCATGTGCAGACATGGCCTCGGAACGCAAGAGATCGAAAGGTCGAGCATGAATCGTATAGTTGATATGATTAGCATAGAGATGTTTACCACTGAAACTATACTCAACTCACATGATGATCAGACTTGAGTTAGTGAATTTGGATCATGCCACACTCAAGTAACTAGAGGGATGTCTATTTGAGTGGGAGTTTATAAGTAATTTGGTTAGTTAAACTCTAATTGTCTTGAACATAGTCCAAGTCCACTTTGCAATATTTTATGTTGTAGATCAATGGCTCACGCAGTAGCAACCCTGAATTTCAATACGTTCCTAGAGAAAGCTAAGTTGAAAGATGATGGAAGCAACTTTGTAGACTGGGCACGTAATCTTAGGCTGATCCTACAAGCTGGGAAAAAGAATTATGTCCTTGATGCTTCGCTAGGAGATGAACCACCCGCTACGTCTGACCAAGATGTTTTGAACACTTGGCAATCGCGTAAGGAGGACTACTAAGTAGTTCAATGTGCAGTCTTGTATGGTTTAGAACCGGGACTTCAACGATGTTTTGAGCATCATGGAGCATATGAGATGTTCGAGGAGTTGAAGTTTATCTTTTAGAAGAACGCCCGGATCGAGAGGTATGAGTCCTCCGATAAATTCTATGCTTGCAAGATGGAGGAGAATTCGTGTGTCAGTGAACATGTGCTCAAAATGTGTGGGTACTCAAACCATCTAGCTGAGCTGGGGCTTGAACTCCCACAAGAGGCTATCACTAACAAAATTCTTCAATCACTGCCACCTAGCTACAAGAGCTTTGTGTTGAACTATAACATGCAAGGGATGAACAAGTCACCTGGCGAGTTATTCGCGATGCTGAAAGTCGCAGAGTCAGAACTCCGGAAAGAGCATCAAGTGTTGATGGTCAATAAGGCCACTGGTTTCAACAGAAACGACAAAGGCAAGAAGGGTAACTCCAAGAAGAGCGGCAAAACTGCTGCCAATCCGACGAAGAAACCCAAGGCTGGACCTAAGCCAGAAACAGAGTGCTATTATTGCAAGGGGATGGGTCACTGGAAGCTCAACTGTCCCA
The DNA here is from genome assembly GCF_904849725.1 of Hordeum vulgare subsp. vulgare. NCBI lineage: Eukaryota > Viridiplantae > Streptophyta > Magnoliopsida > Poales > Poaceae > Hordeum > Hordeum vulgare. The sequence goes on along the minus strand of NC_058519.1, from coordinate 621,090,415 downwards.
AGTATTTGGCTGATAAGAAGGCGGCCAAAGAAAAATTAGGTATATGTGATATACGTGTTATTGATGCGTGCTTAACCAACTCTCGTAGTAGTGCCTGGGTATTTGATACCGGTTCTGTTGCTCATATTTGCAACTCGAAGCAGGAACTGCGGAATAAACGAAGGCTGGCGAAGGATGAAGTGACGATGCGCGTGGGAAATGGTTCCAAGGTTGATGCAATCGCCGTCGGCACAGTCTCACTTCAGTTACCATCAGGATTAGTTATGAACATAAATAATTGTTATTTAGTGCCTGCGTTAAGCATGAACATTATATCTGGATCTTGTTTATTGCGAGATGGTTACTCATTTAAGTCAGAGAATAATGGTTGTTCTATTTTTATGAGTAATATCTTTTATGGTCATGCACCCAATGTGAGAGGTTTGTTCATATTGAATCTTGATTGTGATGACACACATATACATGTTGGAAATATGCCCTAGAGGCAATAATAAAATGGTTATTATCATATTTCCTTGTTCATGATAATCGTCTATTGTTCATGCTATAATTGTATTAACAGGAAACAGTAATACATGTGTGAATAAATAGATCACAATGTGTCCCTAGCAAGCCTCTAGTTGGCTAGCTCGTTAGTCAATAGATGATCATGGTTTCCTGATCATGGGCATTAGATGTCATTGATAACGGGATCACATCATTGGGAGAATGATGTGATGGATAAGACTCAATCCTAAGCCTAGCACTAGATCGTATTGTTCGTATGCTAATGCTTTTCTAATGTCAAGTATCTTTTCATTCGAACGTGAGATTGTGCAACTCCCGGATACCGTAGGAGTGCTTTGGGTGTATCAAACGTCACAACGTAACTGGGTGACTATAAAGGTGCACTACGGGTACCTCCGAAAGTATCTGTTGGGTTGGTACGAATCGAGATCGGGATTTGTCACTCCGTGTGACGGAGAGGTATCTCTGGGCCCACTCGGTAGAACATCATCATGAGCTCAATGTGACTAAGGAGTTAGTCACACGATGACGTGCTACGGAACGAGTAAAGAGACTTACCGGTAACGAGATTGAACAAGGTATAGGTATACCGACGATCGAATCTCGGGCAAGTTCTATACCGACAGACAAAGGGAATCGTGTACGGGATTGATTGAATCCTTGACATCGTGGTTCATCCGATGAGATCATCGTGGAGAAAGTGGGAGCCACCATGGGTATCCAGACCCCGCTGATGGTTATTGGCCAGAGAGGTGTCTTGGTCATGTCTGCCTGTCTCCCGAACCCGTAGGGTCTACACACTTAAGGTTCGATGACGCTAGGGTTATAGGGAATTGTTATACGAGGTTACCGAAAGTTGTTTGGAGTCCCGGATGAGATCCCGGACGTCACGAGGAGCTCCGGAATGGTCCAGAGGTAAAGATTGATATATAGGACGGATGGTTTCGGATACCGGAAGTGTTTCGGGCATCACCGGTAACGTACCGGGACCACCGGGACCACCGGAGGTGGCCCCGAGGGACCACCGAAGGGGGGCAACGACCCCGGGAGATAAGGTGGGCCAAGTGGGGGTGGGAACCAGCCCCTAGGTGGGCTGGTGCGCCTCCCCACTCAGCCCATAGCGCAAGGGAGAGAAAGGGGGGGGGGCAAACCCTAGGCCAGGTGGGCCTAAGGCCCACCAGATGGTGCGTCACCCCCTCCTCCCCCCTCTGGCCGCCGCACCTCCCATCTGGGGGGGGGGGGGCTGCCGCACCCCCTAGGGTGGGAACCCTAGGGGTGGCACCCCCTCTCCCCTCCCCCTATATATATCGGGCACTTTTGGCCATTGAGACACACGGTTTTTCCCTCTCTCTCGGCGTAGCCCTGCTCTTCTTCCTCCTCCTCTCTGCCGGTGCTTGGCGAAGCCCTGCCGGGAGACCTCGTCTCTCCATAGACACCATGCCGTCGTGTTGCTGGAGTTCTTCCCCAACCTCTCCCTCCTCCTTGCTGGATCAAGGTGCGGGAGACGTCACCGGGCTGCACGTCTGTTGAACGCGGAGGTGCCGTTGTTCGGCACTAGATCGGAATCGCTGCGAGTACGACTCCATCAACCGCGTTCTAGCAACGCTTCCGCTTAGCGATCTTCAAAGGTATGAAGATGCTCTTACCCCTCTCTCGTTGCTGGTCTCTCCATAGGAAGATCTGAATATGCGTAGGAAAATTTTGAATTTATGCTACGTTCCCCAACAGTGGCATCCGAGCCAGGTTTTCTATGCGTAGATTCTATGCACGAGTAGAACACAAAAGTTGTGGGCGATGATTTGTCAATTTGCTTGCCGCTACTAGTCTTATTCTTTTCCGGCGGTATTGTGGGATGAAGCGGCCCGGACCGACTTTACACGTACGCTTACGTGAGACTGGTTCCACCGACAGACATGCACATCGTGCATAAAGGTGGCTAGCGGGTGTCTGTCTCTCCTACTCTAGTCGGATTGGATTTGATGAAAAGGGTCCTTATGAAGGGTAAATAGCTTTGGCATATCATCGTTGTGGCTGTCACGTAGGTAAGAAGGCGTTCTTGCTAGAAACCCAAATCAGCCATGTAAAACTTGCAACAACAATTAGAGGACGTCTAACTTGTTTTTGCAGGGTTTGACATGTGATGTGATATGGCCAAAGTTGTGATGTTGCATGTATGATGTATGAGATGATCATGTTATTGTAATAGGTTTCACGACTTGCATGTCGATGAGTATGACAACCGGTAGGAGCCATAGGAGTTGTCTTATTTTATTGTATGAGATGCAACGCCATGTGCTTACTACTTTTACTTCATTGCTAACGGTTAGCTATAGTAGTAGTGATAGTAGTAGTTGGCGTGACGACTTCACGGAGACACGATGATGGAGATCATGACGATGGAGATCATGGTGTCACACCAGTGACGATGATGATCATGCGATGCCTGAAGATGGAGATCGAAAGAGCAAAGATGATAATGGCCATATCATGTCACTATATGATTGCATTGTGATGTTTATCATGTTTTACATCTTATTGCTTAGAACGACGGTAGCATAATAAGATGATCCCTCTTAAAATTTCGAGAACGTATTCCCCTAAGTGTGCACCGTTGCGAAGGTTCGTTGTCTCGAAGCACCACGTGATGATCGGGTGTGATAGATTCTAACGTTCGCATACAACGGGTGTAAGCCAGATTTACACACGCGAAACACCTAGGTTGACTCGACGAGCTTAGCATGTACAGACATGACCGCGAATACAAGAGACCGAAAGGTCGAACATGAGTCGTATGGTTGAATACGATCAGCATGGAGTTGCTCACCATGGTGACTAGTCCGTCTCACGTGATGATCGGACACGGGTTAGTCAACATGACTAGAGGGATGTCGATTTAAGTGGGAGTTCATACTTAATTTGATTAAATGAACTTAATTGTCATAAACTTAGTCTAAAAGTTGTCTTTATAAATATTGTAGATGTCCAACGTCAACCTCAATTTCAACGCATTCCTAGAGAAAAACAAGCTGAAAGATGATGGTAGCAACTATGCGGACTGGGTTCGCAACTTGAAGCTCATCCTTGAAGCAGCTAAAAAGGCTTATGTCCTTGATGCGCCGCTAGGTGACCCTCCCGCTCCCGCAGCAGCCCAGGACATTCTGAACGTCTGGCAAACGCGGAGTGATGACTACTCTCTGGTCAGGTGTGGCATGTTATACAGTTTAGAAACGGGGCTCCAAAGGCGTTTTGAGCAACACGGGGCATATGAGATGTTCCAGGAGCTGAAGCTAGTTTTTCAAGCTCATGCCCGTGTCGAGAGATATGAAGTCTCCGACAAGTTCTTCAGCTGCAGGATGGAGGAGAACAGTTCTGTCAGTGAGCACATACTCAAAATGTCTGGGTTACACGGTCGTCTGACTTCACTTGGAGTCGAACTTCCGGATGATGCTATAATTGACAGAATCCTCCAGTCTCTCCCAGCAAGCTACAAAGGCTTTGTGCTTAACTACAACATGCAAGGGATGGAGAAGACCATTCCCGAGTTGTACTCGATGCTCAAGTCTGCAGAAGTAGAAATCAAGAAAGAGCATCAAGTGTTGATGGTCAACAAGACCACTAGTTTCAAGAAAGGCAAGGGTAAGAAGAACTTCAAGAAAGACGGCAAAGCTGTTGCCACACCCGGTAAGCCAGATGCCGGGAAGAAGAAAAAGAACGGACCCAAGCCTGAGACTGAGTGCTTCTATTGCAAGGGAAAGGGTCACTGGAAGCGGAACTGCCCCAAATACTTTGCGGACAAGAAGGCCGACAACGTTAAAGGTATATGTGATATACATGTTATTGATGTGTACCTTACCAGCGCTCGTAGTAGCTCCTGGGTATTTGATACCGGTGCTGTTGCTCACATTTGCAACTCAAAGCAGGAACTGCGGAATAAGCGGAGACTGGCCAAGGACGAGGTGACAATGCGCGTCGGGAATGGTTCAAAGGTCGATGTGATCGCCGTCGGCACGCTACCTCTACATCTACCGTCGGGATTAGTTTTAAACCTTAATAATTGTTATTTAGTACCAGCTTTAAGCATGAACATTGTATCAGGGTCTTGCTTAATGCGAGACGGCTACTCATTTAAGTCAGAGAATAATGGTTGTTCTATTTATATGAGTGATATGTTTTATGGTCATGCTCCACTGGTGAATGGTTTATTCTTGATGAATCTCGATCGTGATGTTACACATATTCATAGCGTGAGTACCAAAAGATGCAAAGTTGATAATGATAGTCCCACATACTTGTGGCACTGCCGCCTTGGTCATATCGGCGTTAAGCGCATGAAGAAGCTCCATACTGATGGACTATTAGAGTCTCTTGACTTTGAATCATTTGACACATGTGAACCGTGCCTCATGGGCAAGATGACTAAGACTCCATTCTCGGGAATAATGGAGAGAGCAACCGACTTATTGGAAATAATACATACTGATGTGTGTGGTCCAATGAACGTTGAAGCTCGCGGTGGATATCGTTATGTTCTCACTCTCACCGATGATTTGAGTAGGTATGGGTATATCTACTTGATGAAGCACAAATCTGAGACGTTTGAAAAGTTCAAGGAATTTCAGAGTGAGGTTGAGAATCAACGTGACAGAAAAATTAAATGTCTACGATCTGATCGTGGAGGAGAATATTTGAGTCACGAGTTTGGCACACACCTAAGGAAGTGTGGAATCGTTTCACAACTGACGCCGCCTGGCACACCGCAGCGCAACGGAGTGTCTGAACGTCGTAATCGCACTTTATTAGATATGGTACGGTCTATGATGTCTCTCACCGACTTACCGCTATCATTTTGGGGATACGCATTAGAAACTGCAGCATTCACTTTAAATAGGGCACCGTCTAAATCCGTTGAGACGACACCGTATGAACTATGGTTTGGCAAGAAACCTAAGTTGTCGTTTCTTAAAGTTTGGGGCTGCAATGCTTATGTGAAGAAACTTCAACCAGAAAAGCTCGAACCCAAAGCGGAGAAATGCGTATTCATAGGATACCCTAAGGAAACTATAGGGTATACCTTCTATCTTAGATCCGAAGGTAAAACCTTTGTTGCCAAGAACGGATCCTTTCTAGAGAAAGAGTTTCTCTCGAAAGAAGTAAGTGGGAGGAAGGTAGAACTTGATGAGGTAATTGCACCCCCTCTCGAACAGGATAGTAGCGCAGCGCGGGAAGTTGTTCCTGTGGCGCCTACACCGACTGAAGAGGAAGTTAATGATGATGATCATGAAGCTTCGGATCAAGTTACCACTGAACCGCGAAGGTCCACAAGGGCACGCTCCGCACCAGAGTGGTACGGCAACCCTGTGATGGAAATCATGTTGTTAGACAACGGTGAACCTTCGAACTATGAAGAAGCGATGGCGGGCCCGGATTCCAAAAAATGGCTTGAGGCCATGAAATCCGAGATAGGATCCATGTATGAGAACAAAGTATGGACTTTGGTGGACTTACCCGATGACCGGCGAGCCATAGAAAATAAATGGATCTTCAAGAAGAAGACTGATGCAAACGGTAATGTAACCGTTTACAAAGCTCGACTTGTCGCAAAGGGTTTTCGACAAATTGAAGGAGTTGACTACGAAGAGACTTTCTCTCCCGTAGCGAAGCTGAAATCAGTTCGAATCATGTTAGCAATTGCCGCCTTTTATGATTATGAAATTTGGCAAATGGACGTCAAAACAACGTTCCTTAACGGGAACCTTAAGGAAGAGTTGTATATGATGCAACCAGAAGGTTTTGTCGACCCTAAGGGTGCTAACAAAGTGTGCAAGCTCCAGCGCTCCATCTATGGGCTAGTGCAAGCATCTCGGAGTTGGAACATTCGCTTTAATGAGGTGATTAAAGCGTTTGGGTTCATACAGGTTTACGGAGAAGCCTGTCTGTACAAGAAAGTGAGTGGGAGCTCTGTAGCTTTCCTCATACTGTATGTGGATGACATATTATTGATGGGAAATAATATAGAGATGTTGGAGAGCATAAAGGCCTATTTGAACAAGAGTTTTTCAATGAAGGACCTTGGAGAAGCTGCATACATATTAGGCATCAAGATCCATAGAGATAGATCGAGACGCCTCATAGGTCTTTTGCAAAGTACATACCTTGACAAGATATTGAAGAAGTTCAATATGGAAAACTCAAAGAAAGGGTTCTTGCCAGTTTTGCAAGGTATGAGATTGAGTAAGACTCAGTCGCCGACCACGGCAGCAAATAGAGAGAAGATGAGTTCTATCCCCTACGCTTCAGCCGTGGGCTCTCTAATGTATGCCATGCTGTGTACCAGACCTGATATAAACCTTGCCATAAGTTTGGTAGGGAGGTACCAAAGTGATCCCGGTACGGGACACTGGACAGCGGTCAAGAATATCCTTAAGTACCTGAAAAGGACTAAGGAAATGTTTCTCGTTTATGGAGGTGACGAAGAGCTCGTCGTAAAGGGTTACGTCGACACTACCTTCGACACAGATCCGGATGACTCTAAGTCACAGACCGGATACGTATATGTGTTGAATGGTGGGGCAGTGAGCTGGTGCAGCAGCGAGCAAGAAGTCGTGGCAGCATGTACATGTGAAGCGGAGTACATAGCTGCTTCAGAAGCGGCTCATGAAGGAATTTGGATGAAGGAGCTCATCACCGACCTTGGAGTGGTTCCAAGCGCGTCGGGTCCTATGACACTCTTCTGTGATAACACTAGAGCCATTGCCATAGCCAAGGAGCCCAGGTTTCGCCGGAAGACGAAGCACATCAAGCGCCACTACAACTCCATCCAGGACCATGTCCTGAGTGGAGTGATAGATATTTGTAAAGTACACACGGATCTGAATATTGCAGACCCGTTGACTAAACCTCTTCCACGAGCAAAACATGATCAACACCATAATGCTATGGGTGTTCGATACATCACAATGTAACTAGATTATTGACTCTAGTGCAAGTGGGAGACTGTTGGAAATATGCCCTAGAGGCAATAATAAAATGGTTATTATCATATTTCCTTGTTCATGATAATCGTCTATTGTTCATGCTATAATTGTATTAACATGAAACAGTAATACATGTGTGAATAAATAGATCACAATGTGTCCCTAGCAAGCCTCTAGTTGGCTAGCTCGTTAGTCAATAGATGATCATGGTTTCCTGATCATGGGCATTAGATGTCATTGATAATGGGATCACATCATTGGGAGAATGATGTGATGGACAAGACCCAATTCTAAGCCTAGCACTAGATCGTATTGTTCGTATGCTAATGCTTTTCTAATGTCAAGTATCTTTTCCTTCGACCGTGAGATTGTGCAACTCCCGGATACCGTAGGAGTGCTTTGGGTGTATCAAACGTCACAACGTAACTGGGTGACTATAAAGGTGCACTACGGGTACCTCTGAAAGTATCTGTTGGGTTGGTACGAATCGAGATCGGGATTTGTCACTCCGTGTGACGGAGAGGTATCTCTGGGCCCACTCGGTAGAACATCATCATGAGCTCAATGTGACTAAGGAGTTAGTCACACGATGACGTGCTACGAAACGAGTAAAGAGACTTACCGGTAACGATATTGAACAAGGTATAGGTATACCGACGATCGAATCTCGGGCAAGTTCTATACCGACAGACAAAGGGAATCGTGTACGGGATTGATTGAATCCTTGACATCGTGGTTCATCCGATGAGATCATCGTGGAGCAAGTAGGAGCCACCATGGGTATCCAGACCCCGCTGATGGTTATTGGCCAGAGAGGTGTCTCGGTCATGTCTGCCTGTCTCCCGAACCCGTAGGGTCTACACACTTAAGGTTCGATGACGCTAGGGTTATAGGGAATTGTTATACGAGGTTACCGAAAGTTGTTCGGAGTCCCGGATGAGATCCCGGACGTCACGAGGAGCTCCGGAATGGTCCGGAGGTAAATATTGATATATAGGACGGATGGTTTCGGATACCGGAAGTGTTTCGGGCATCACCGGTAACGTACCGGGACCAGCGGGACCACCGGAGGTGCCCCGGGGGACCACCGAAGGGGGGCAACGACCCCGGGAGATAAGGTGGGCCAAGTGGGGGTGGGAACCAGCCCCTAGGTGGGTTGGTGCGCCTCCCCACTCCGCCCATAGCGCAAGGGAGAGAAAAGGGGGGCAAACCCTAGGCCAGGTGGGCCTAAGGCCCACCAGATAGTGCGCCACCCCCTCCTCCCCCCTCTGGCCGCCGCACCTCCCATCTGGGGGGGGGGCTGCCGCACCCGCTAGGGTGGGAACCCTAGGGGTGGCACCCCCTCTCCCCTCCCCCTATATATATCGGGCACTTTTGGCCATTGAGACACACGGTTTTTCCCTCTCTCTCGACGCAGCCCTGCTCTTCTTCCTCCTCCTCTGTGCCGGTGCTTGGCGAAGCCCTGCCGGGAGACCTCGTCTCTCCATCGACACCACGCCGTCGTGTTGCTGGAGTTCTTCCCCAACCTCTCCCTCCTCCTTGCTGGATCAAGGTGCGGGAGACGTCACCGGGCTGCACGTGTGTTGAACGCGGAGGTGCCGTTGTTCGACACTAGATCGAAATCGCTGCGAGTACGACTCCATCAACCGCATTCTAGCAACGCTTCCGCTTAGCGATCTTTAAAGGTATGAAGATGCTCTTACCCCTCTCTCGTTGCTGGTCTCTCCATAGGAAGATCTGAATATGCGTAGGAAAATTTTGAATTTATGCTACGTTCCCCAACAATACATAACATTGAGACCAAAAGATGTAGAGTTAACAATGATAGCGCCACGTTTTTGTGGCACTACAACTTAGGTCATATTAGAGTAAAGCGCATGAAGAAACTCCATACCGATGGGATTTTGGAGTCACTTGATTTTGAATCACTTAACACGTGCGGACCATGCCTCATGGGCAAGATGACTAAGACTCCGTTCTCCGGAACAATGGAGCGTGCAAGTGACTTGTTGGAGATCATACATACTGATGTGTGCGGTCCAATGAGTGTGGAGGCACGTGGAGGATATTGTTATTTTCTCACCTTCACTGTTGATTTGAGTAGGTATGGACATATCTACTTGATGAAGCACAAGTCTGAAACGTTTGAGAAGTTCAAGCAATTTGAGAGTGAAGTCGAAAATCATCGTAACAAGAAAATCAAGTTCATGCGTTCTGATCGAGGGGGCGAATATCTGAGTTTCGAGTTTGGTGCTTGATATGTCTCAAACGTATCTATAATTTTTGATGGTTTCATGCTGTTATCTTGTCATCTTTGGATGTTTTATGTACCTTTTATATCTTTTTTGGGACTAACTTATTAATTCAGTGCCAAGTGCCGGTTCCTGTTTTTTCTGTGTTTTTGGCTCTTTTCAGATCCGATTTTCGAACGGAGTCCAAACGAAATAAAATCCCCGAAATGATTTTTTCCCGAACGGAAGAAGATCAGGGGGCTTGTGGGCCAAGCCAGGAGGGCTACAGGGAGCCCACAAGCCCCCACTCCGCCACCAGGGGGGCGGCGGTGGGCATGCTTGTGGCCTCCCTAGCGCCCCCCTGACCTAGATCTTGCGCCTATATATTCCCTAAAAATCAGAAAAAAAATCAAGGGATCCACGAAAATACTTTTCCGCCGCCGCAAGCTTCCGTTTCCGCGAGATCTCATGTGGAGACCCTTCCCGGTGCCCTGCCGGAGGGGACTTTGGAGTTGGAGGGCTTCTACATCAACATCATCGCCTCTCCAATGACTCGTGAGTAGTCCACTTCAGATCTACGGGTCCGTAGTTAGTAGCTAGATGGCTTCTTCTCTCTCTTGGATCTTCAATACAAAGTTCTCCATGATCTTCATGGATATCTATGTGATGTAATCTTCTTTGGCGGTGTGTTTGTCGAGATCCGATGAATTGTGGATTTGTGATCAGATTATCTATGATATATATTTGAGTCTTTGCTGATTTCTTTTATGCATGATTTGATATCCTTGTAAGTCTCTCCGAGTCTTGGGTTTTGTTTGGCCAACTAGATCTATAATTCTTGCAATGGGAGAAGTGCTTGGTTTTGGGTTCATACCGTGCGGTGACCTTTCCCAGTGACAGCAGGGGCAACAAGGCACACATTGTGTAGTTGCCATCAAGGGTAACAAGGTGGGCTCTTGAAAGTGCATTATATCGACTAGAGGGGGGTGAATAGGAGATTTTTAGAATTTCATCACTGAGGAAATTCCTTTTGAGGAAATTCCTCACTGATGACTAACTTACAGCGGAAACAGTAAAGGATCAGAAGTGCAAAGTTTCACAACAACAGTTTTTCAGAGTGAAGAATGTGAAAACAGATTGCACAGTGAGCAGGCACGCAGAATTCAGATGAGGATTAGCTGACGTGAAGAATTTGGGTTTGAGGAAATTCAGAGAAAGTCTTCAGCAAATTCTTCAAACAGTCACAGTGAAAATCGTCAACACATAATATAGGGAAAGTAAGGAGTTGAGGAATTATAGCCCGTTTCTCATTGAAGACAGTCGTTGATGACCCAGTTCCAACTGCTGTGACAGTCGTACATCTGGTTTGGAGTGGCTTGGTATTGAAACCAAAGGACACCCAGTCCCGGGACACACAGTCCCTACCGTATTCTCCTTGAGCAAGGACACACAGTCCTCGCCCAACACTCGTGGTAAGTCTTTAGGGCAGACTTCCAAACCCTCACAAACTTGGTCACCCGGTGATCCACAATTGACTGCTGGAAAGCTCTAGACCATGACGCCTAACCTTCTGGAGGATGCACAGTCCTCAAAGGTAAAAGGCTTCAGTCCCACACAGGAACAACTTCTTCAGTGATGCTCAATCACTAGGTTTGGTTTGTGGTTTCGGTGGATGGTGTATTTCCTCACTGATGAATTACTCTCGAAGGCTCTGAGGAATTGGGTTGCTCTTATGACAAGTGTCAGTTTCTAACAGAGCAGCCAACCAGCTAGTGGTTGTGGGGGGTGGCTATTTATAGCCTGGGAGCATCCCGACATGATTTGACACTAATGCCCATAAGTAATATGACCGTTGGAGTGGATAAGACCGGTGACTTGGCGTGGCTATCGAAACGGTCGGAACCCTCAACTGTGAGAGTCCTCATGTCACTCGTATTCCTCATTTGAGGCTTTTGGTAGGATTAGGCTTGGGTTGAGCATCATGAGGAAATTCATTCCGTAGTGTAACTTCGACCCCCTTTAACAGTACGATGTTCATATTACTCGAATGCGAAGAAAGTAAAACAGAAAGTGTAAATCTTCATGCTTCAATTCTTCAGAGTGATTTTCTTCAGGAATTACCGGGATTCTCAATATCAGTATCTTCATGAGGAATATCAATTTCATCGCAGATTCCTCGCGATTCATTTCTTCAGCTTCAGACCAATCTCTTCAACTGAAGACATATATTTTTAGGGGTCAATATTCTTCAAATATCTCAAACTCCTCAATGACTTATAGATCATGTGTACACTCACAAACACATTAGATACTTAACCTATAAGTCTTCAAACCACCAAAATCACTAAGGGGCACTAGATGCACTTACAGCTCTGTCGTTGATATGAGATTCTCCATCTACATCATGTCATCTTGCTTAAGGCGTTACTCTGTTCTTTTGGACTTAATACACTAGATGCATGTTGGATAGTGGTCGACGTCTGGAGTAATAGTAGTAGATGCAGAAAGTATCAGTCTACTTGTTTTGGATGTGATGCCTATAGATATAATCATTGCCATAGATGACGTCACGACTTTGCGCGGTTTTATCAATTGCTCGACAGTAATTTGTTCACCCACCGTCTACTTGCTTTCTTGAGAGAAGCCACTAGTAAACACTACGCCCCCCGGGTCTATTCACACCTATCGTTTCCACTTTCGCTTTTACTTTGCTTTGTTACTTTGTTGCTTTCAGTTCTCACTTGGCAAACAATATATAAGGGATTGACAACCCCTTCATAGCATTGGGAGAAAGCTTTTTGTGTTTGTGTAGGCTCTTGTGATACTCCTTCACTGGGTCGATACCTTGGTTCTCAAACTGAGGGAAATACTTACCACCGCTGTGCTACATCACCCTTTCCGCTTCGAGGGAACACCAACGCAAGGCTCCAAGGCCACGGGGGAAATCCTTTGCATATTTGCCTAGGAAGTCCCTTAAGGCGTAGCCGTAGCAGAAGGATTCCTGGTGCCGTCGACACACCTATTTCTGGCGCCGTTGGAAGGTCTTTTGTTGCAGTAGCAACTGGCATGTAGGTTTCTATCATTCTTCTTCTTCTCCTTAGGATGACTAGGTGTGTCAGCATTGATTCCTTGAGAATCTTGATCAATTCTCTTAGGATGACCTTCAGGATACAAAGGTTCCTGAGTCATTTTGCCTCCTCTAGTAATGACTCTGACAGAGTTGTCATTTAATTCATTGAGCAAGTCATTCTGAGCTTTAAGTACTTGTTCTACCTGAGTAGTAATCATAGAGGCATGTTTACTCAGAAGCTCTAGATAATTGACATTTCTGTCTACACAAGCACTCAAATGGCTAAGCATACGAGTACTTTGTTCCAAATGTCTGCTAACATAATCATTGAAACTCTGTTGTTTGGCAACAAAGTTGTCAAATTCATCAAAGCATAGGCTAGCAGGTTTGTCAAAAGGAATATCACTCTAGTCAAACCTACGCAGAGAATTTACTTCTACTACCTGTATCGGGTTATCGAGACCATGGATCTCTTCGATAGGTGGTAGATTTTTGACATCTTCAGATCTAATGCCTTTCTCTTGCATAGATTTCTTGGCTTCTTGCATATCTTCGGGACTGAGGAATATAATACCTCTTTTATTAGGAGTTGGCTTAGGAGGTGGTTCGGGAATAGTCCAAGCATTATCGTTGATCAAGATGTTATTCAGTAGGGTCTCAGCTTGTTCTACAGTTCGTTCCCTAAAAACACAACCGGCACAACTATCTAGGTGGTCTCTAGAGGCATCGGTAAGTCCGTTATAGAGGATATCAAGTATCTCGTTCTTCTTAAGAGGGTGATCAGGCAAAGCATTCTGTAGTTGGACGAGCCTCCCCCAAGATTGTGGAAGACTCTCTTCTTGGAGTTGAGCAAAGTTGTATATTTCCTGCAAGGCAGCTTGTTTCTTATGGGCAGGGAAATATTTCTCACAGAAGTAATAGACCATATCATGGAGATCTCCCCCTGAGTCTTGTAAATCATGCATATATGTAACATATCATATGAAGAAAATGAAGATGCATGATGACAAATGGTATCTGACGAATTCCAGCATGCGTGCATTAAAACTTGAGGAATAAGCATGCGAAGAAAAACGTTCAAAAGCGTCAGAGTACCATCGGGCTTAAGTTACAACTCATTACATAAAAACTTCAGAAGATCCAAGAGTTTGTAACTTAAATATAGTTCATAAGCCCCAAAAATATCCCGCTTGAAGACTAACTCTCAAGTTTCCCCCCCTTTGTCATCAAGTGACAAAAAGGGACAAACTGAGGACTAACACCCGCGAAGACTTTACTTCTTGGCGGTTGAGGAAGAGTCGTGATGCTTCTTTGGAGTAGTCTTCTTCCTTGGACCGGTAGCAGTGTCGAGCTGTTCTTCATCAGTTTCAGCAGTGCGGAATGACGAAAAGGAGCTGTCTTCAAGATCTGGCACTGGAATAGGCATGAACTTCTTCTTGGGAGGCCACGACCATTCAAAGTCTCGCTCAAAGTCCATTTCTTCAAGCTCAGTCTGAGTCTTCAGATGTGCAAGTGTAGCCTAGGTGCGATCGAAAACCTCATGCAGATAGTGATGGTTGAGCTTCACAGAGTTCTGTGTTTCAGTGAGGGTTTTCACAATGGCACCAAACTGGCGTTTGACCCATTTGTGGTTGTGATCCACCTTCTGGTGAAGACTGAGGAGGAGCTCTCTGGTATTCATCACACGAGGAGGAACGGGGCTTGCCGGACGAGTCTCAGTATCGTCCCATGAAGAATAAGCTTCTGGCTCTCTGAACTGGCCATCAAGGGCCTACTGCCTTCTTCAATCACAGATTTGCCTTTTCCTTCAATGGACTCGAAAGTATTCTTGTTGACCCGGATAGGAGGCATATAACCAACATGGTTTTGGAAATCAGCGTGGAAGTTGGTGTCAGTCCTTGTCCTGATGAATCTCATGATCCATGGGGCATATATCTTGTGATCAAAAGGGCACATAGCATTGTCGGCCAAAGTCCTCAAGAAGAAATCATGGATGTTGATAGGAATACCATGAATGATGTTGAATAGGATATTCTTCATGAGGCCTACAACATCTTCTTCATCGTCATGGCCTTTGATCGGCGCGAGCACACTGCAGAGGATTCTGTAGACAGACCTGGGTGTGTACTTGAGCTCGTGGACGAGGAAGGTTGTTCTCGGAGATTTTCCTTCAGCCAAAGGCTTCATGAGGACTTCCATCATTCCATTTGGCAGCTCACG
This sequence comes from Hordeum vulgare subsp. vulgare, assembly GCF_904849725.1. NCBI lineage: Eukaryota > Viridiplantae > Streptophyta > Magnoliopsida > Poales > Poaceae > Hordeum > Hordeum vulgare. The sequence continues at coordinate 621,075,413 of NC_058519.1, read as the reverse complement.
CTCACCATAAAGGTTCACAGCCTCATCTGAGGGAATTGGTACAGGCAGTTCTCTGAGGAGTTCAGTAGCAGGAGCCTTGTAGTGAGTGTTTTGTGACATCCAGTCAAACACCCAAGTGTTAATGTCTTCAGGGTTGCCAGATATGTGAAGAGTGGCATAGAATTGAAGAATTAACTCGCTGTTCCAGTCAGATATGTCGGAGCACATTGGGAGTAAACCTGCATCATGGAGTACACTGAGGACTGGCTCCAGGCACGGTATTGCTTCAAGTTCAGCATGAGGAATATGCCTGTGCTGGAATATCTTGTTTCGTCCACATAGCACAGAGGCATAGTAATTCATCTGAGTCCTAGTCCAAAACTTCAGATGCCTCATTTGAGGCTTGTCATAGGGGTTCTCTCCAATGAAGGACATGCGTTCTTCAAAGAAATTTTCTTTTTGAAACTTTGGACGCTTGGAGAATGGCTGACGCTGAACTGGCTGAAGATTTTGCTGAGGAACAGGAGGAGAGACAACAATGACAGTCTCTGGGCTGAGCACGACGAATGCATTGTCTTGGTCAGGTGCATTCTCCTCAGCATTTTCCTCAAGGTAAGGAATTTCAGCAGTTGGTACTTCAGGCTGAGGAGATGGTGCTTGCTGGACGTCAGGCCGAGGAGCTTGCTCTAGCTGTGCTTCAGGCTGAGGAATTTCTTCTTCGTGCTCAGTTGGAGGAGTTGGATCAACCTGTTCCTCATCTTGAGGACTCTGCTCAGAGTGATGAATTTCATCAGCTTGAGGATTTTCAGTTTGTTTTTCCTCATCTGGCTTGGTGGCAGAGGCAGTTTCATCAGCTGGTGCAGCTGATGCTTAAACATTGCCTTTTTGAGGAATGAAAGGTTGAGGAATGTCGTCTATCTGAATTTCCTCGTCAGTGTGTTCCTCAGAGGCGACATCTTTCATTTCCTCATCTGCCTTTTTCGCTGGATCATCAATGATGACCATTTCATAGGAAGGAGCGACATTCAGGGGCACAGGGTCCAAAGGAGCAGCTTCTTCAAGTGCTTTGAGGCGCTTTGCCTCTGTTTCTTCTTCTGCCGAGGAGGCCTTTCTCTTTTTGGCTTCCTTTTCAGCAGCCCTGGTTTTCTTCACGTCTGATGCAGACAGAGTCATCTTCTTCACCTTTGAAGCTTTTGGTGAAGGGGTTCTCTCTACAGATTCTTCAGCTGGTATTGAGGAACCAGCTGGAACAGAGTCATCAGCCTGCTTTGATGAAGCAGCTGGGTCAGGGGCAGTCTCATTAGCGGCAGCAAATTCATCAACTGGAGTTTCCATGATGATTTCTTCAATAGCCGGTTCATCAACACGGCGCTCTTGGTGTACTTCCTCAGCTTGAGGAGTTTCTTCATCATGAGGAGATTCATCTGCTGGCTCCTCAATCAAGGGCTGAGGAGTTGGTGCTGGGGGTGCGGCCTTCTTGTTGTAGTCATCAACAGCTCTAGTGGCCAGCTTGATGAAATTGTTCTTCAGACTCTTACGATCTGACAGCTTGGAGTACTTGTCAGTCAATTTATTCAGCTCTGCCTGTGTTGATACCAGTGCATCAGGAGTCAATTTGAGGAGATTCTGCTTGAGGAATTTCTCCTTTTTAATCTTTGCAACTTTGGCCTGCCTGGCCCGCTGTTCTTTCCACTTGGCTTCATTGATGAAAGTGGTCACCATGTGGCTTATGCCAGGAGGAAGCTTCAAATCATCAACTGGAGTGTTTGGGTCCTCATACCAGATGTTGATGTGGTCAAGGAGGACCTTGGGGTCCATTGCCAGAGGAATGGCACTGCCTGATGCTTGAGCTACTCTTTCCTGCTTGTTTCTAATGATGACTTGCAGGGTTTCATCATCAAATTCATCACTTCCCTCTGATGCAGACGAGACGGTGATGATTTTGCTGGGGCTGGGCAGAGCACGTTTAGCAGTTACCAAAGTCTTCGCAGGAGGTGTTGAAGACTTTGTCTCCGAGCTGGTTGCGGCTGGGAGTGAGGAGCTGGAGCTGGCGTTCGTAGGCTTCATGATTTGCTTCTGTACTGGTTTCTCTTGAGGCTTTGGAGGTGGAGCTGAGGATTTTGGAGCTGAGGAGATTGGTACTGAGGGCTTTGGCACTGATGGTTTTGGTGTTAAAGGTTTTGGTGCTGAAGGTTTTGTGACTGAAGCCTGAGCAGACTTCTCTTGAGGCTTTGGAGCCCTTGGCTTTGATGGCACATACTGCATTTGAGGAAAATTTCCGAGCCACAGGTTTCTGCGGCAGAGGAAGTAGCAGCAGCTGAGGCAGCAACTGAGGATTCATTGAATTTTCTCACTACAGCTTGTGCCTGCTTTTTGAGTTTAGCCAGATGCTTTTCCTTCTCACCTGGATAGTCATCAATAGTCATGAGGCTTGAGCGATGTGCTACTTGATGATCCTCAAGTGGGGCCCTTCTGCCAGTGGGCTTCAGAGCGAATTTCTTCGCATATTTAGGAGTCACAAACCTGTATTCCTTCCATTCCTTCGCCCATCGGCGTTCTATCTTCTGCAGCCGTATCTTTCTCTTGGCCATTGTCTCATTTTCATTAGGCGTGCAATAGTCCAAGTAAATATCCCCAGGGATATCCACAGCTGTGTTTTGCTCAAGTTTCTTTCCTCCCTTCTGTTTTCTGTCTTCCTCTATTTTCTTCAGTTGAGGATTTTGCTGATGAGATTGAACTCTTGAGGATTCTGATGAGACTTGAAGAGTTTCTTCCAGAAACGCTGCAAATGAGTTAATGTGATGAGAACCGAGAGATTCATCAGCTGACATGTGTGTACGTGTGAATAGAGTATAGTTGCGAGGAATTTGGAGAGGTCATATGCGTTCTCAGATTTGAAGAAAATGAAAAAGTTTGACAGTTTGAGAAATATAACCAGTGGTTGAGGAATTTGCCTAAGCATAATGTTCTTGGGTTCCAGAGTTGTACAGATCCGAAAATTCGCACAATTGAGGAATCTCGTGAAAATCTTAGATGCTTAGCATAGTTCATCAATGATGTGGTGATAGGCAGTGTTTGAGGAATCAAGTGCTTATCGTTTCTTGAGGAAAAATAGATTTCACATAGAAGATGTAAAATTTTAGATCTAACTTGCTGTAAAAATGGGATATATTTACCCTGGAAGGTGCGCACGAAGAACACATAAAGGTGTGTGTGGATAAGCTCTTCGGTCGCGTGTCCAATGCACCCTAACCCGGCGACAGAGGACTTCTACGGCGGCGGCGAACGAAGATGGTCCGACTCCGGCGTGGTTCCGGCGACAGAGAAGTCGAGGCAGTGAAGCTCTTCCTCACCGGCGACGAGACTACCAGCGATGGCGCTAGGGTTCGGTGGTGTATGCTGTGGCAGGAGAGCGATGGAGCGAAGAAGAGTATGCCGAGGGGGATAAGGACATATTTATAGCCAAAAGTTACTGTTGGCGCGAGAATTTCGGACCAAACAACCCCTGCCGCTACGTCTCCGCAGGACACGTGTAGCTCCCGAACTATGCGTTGGAGATAGTGGAGATCGTGGTTATCCGATCATGGGAAGTGGGGTTCAGTTACCGTGTCTTAAAGAATCAATTTTTTGAAGATTTGAGGATTTCCGTTACAAAATCATCAGCTGACAAGGACGCAGTGAGGATTTTGAACAAAGTTTCAAGTAGAACGCATATGAAGAATTGAATAGACTCGATGAGTATAGCATAGAGGGAAAGTAGGGTCCGATCACATTCACTTAGCAGAAATATCAACTTGAAGAAATAGCAATAAGTGAATGCTGTTGAGGACTTGAAATCACAGTCTATCTAGTCAAAATGAAAGTCATCAAGTGTTTTTGAAGATTTTGTGATAAATCATCACAATGAAGAACAACTATTTTGAAGAAAAACACATTTTGAGGAAATTGAACATTTGAAGAAAATCAACTTGAGGAATTTCACATTGGGCGGTGGCGTGACCCACCATATAAGAATGTTGATTACAGACGCCGCGTACAATTGTCGTAGGGCCCTCAGAATCAATTTCTTCGTTAATTTCTTCACATTCAGAGTGACATTCTTCATTAGTTGAAGAAAATCGATTCATCATGTGTTGCACATCTAAGTCATCAACTTTGCATAAGTGTTAGGATGTGTGCATGTTTTTACAAAACATTTGAAGATTCTAAGATATTTAGCTCACACCGTAACTTGCGAAACCTTTTCTCATCCAAGGGCTTAGTGAAGATATCTGCCAGTTGATCATCAGTCTTCACATGGTCGATGAGGATATTGCCCTTGAGGACATGGTCCCGAAGAAAATGATGACGAATTTGGATGTGCTTGGTCTTCGAGTGCTGTACTGGGTTGTATGCAATCTTGATAGCACTCTCATTGTCACAGTAGAGAGGCACATTCTTCATGTTGATGTCGTAGTCCTTGAGGGTTTGCTTCATCCATAGCAATTGAGCACAACAAGAACCAGCAACAATGTACTCAGCTTCGACAGTGGAGAGTGATACGCAGTTTTGCTTCTTTGAGGACCAGCAAACTAGTGATCTTCCGAGGAAATGGCATGTGCCAGAAGTTGACTTGCGATCCACACGGTCACCAGCATAGTCAGAATCAGAATACCCTACCAGATGAAGATTGGAGCCCTTGGGATACCATAATCCTAGTGTTGGTGTGTGAGCTAAGTATCGAAGAATATGTTTCACAGCCTTACGGTGTGATTCCTTCGGTTTCGCTTGAAAACGTGCACACATGCAAACACTAAGCATTATATCTGGCCTAGATGCACATAGATACAATAAAGAGCCAATCATAGAACGATATACCTGCTGATCGAAGTCTTTACCATTTTCATCAGTGCCGAGGTGGCCGTTGGTAGGCATTGGAGTCTTGGCACCTTTGCATTCATGCATGTAGAATTTCCTCAGAACATCCTTGAGGTATTTCTCCTGTGATATGAAGATTCCATTGCTTTGTTGACGAATTTGAAGACCTAAGAAGAATTTCAGCTCCCCATCATGGACATCTGATATTCTTCACTCATCATGTAGGCAAATTCATCACTGTATCGTTTGTCAGTACAGCCAAATATGATATCATCGACATATATTTGACATACAAATAGCTCATTATCATAGGATTTTGTGAAAAGAGTTGGATCGAGTGAACCAGGTTTGAAGCCTTTCTTCATGAGGAATTCCTTCAATGTATCGTACCATGCCCGAGGGGCTTGCTTGAGACCATAAAGAGCCTTTTTGAGTCTGAAGACTTTGTCTGGATTCTTTGGATCCTCAAAACCTGGGGGCTGAGCAACATATACTTCTTCCTCAAGCTTACCATTGAGGAATGCACTTTTCACATCCATTTGATATAAAATTATGTTATGATGATTAGCATAAGCAAGTAGTATTCGAATAGCTTCAAGTCTAGCAACAGGTGCAAAAGTTTCATCGAAATCTATTCCTTCAACCTGGGTGTAGCCTTGGGCTACAAGTCGTGCCTTGTTCCTCACCACTTGACCGTCCTCATCTTGCTTGTTTCGGAAAATCCACTTGGTGCCGATGATGTTGTGCTTGCGAGGATCTGGTCGTTTGACGAGATCCCATACGTCATTCAGCTTGAATTGAAGAAGTTTGTCTTGCATAGCTTGGATCCACTCCGGTTTCAGAAAAGCCTCAACAACTTTTGAGGGTTCTGTGATGGATACAAAGGAAAAATGCCCACAAAAGTTAACTAAGTGTGAAGCTTTTGAGCGAGTGAGAGGACCTGGTGCGTTGATGTCGTTGAGGATTTTGTCAAGTTCTACTTCGTTTGCAATCCTCGGATGAGCTGGTTGATGATTTTGTCTGGGCTGAGGAAGTGGTGCTGGTGCAATTTCCTCAGGAGCATCTTCTTGATTTTTATCAGTGATGGGGATCGTTTCTTCACCAATTTCCTCAGTGGGGACAATGTCTTCAGTAGGCTTGAGCTTTATTGCTTCCTCAGGAGATAGCTTATCTGGATCAGAAAGCAATTTCTCTCTTTGCGAGCCATTAGTTTCATCAAACCGCACATCTACAGTCTCAACAACTTCGTTGTGATAGTTGTTGAAGACTCTGTAAGTGTGCGAGTCCTTTCCATAACCGAGCATAAAACCTTCATGTGCCTTAGGTGCAAATTTTGAGCTATGGTGAGGATCTCTAATCCAGCATTTTGCACCGAAGACTTTGAAATAACTTACATTGGGTTTCTTGTCAGTGAGGAGTTCATATGAGGTTTTCTTGAGGAATTTGTGAAGATATACCCTGTTGATGATATGGCATGCAGTGTTGATTGCTTTAGGCCAAAAGCGACGAGGAGTCTGATATTCTTCAAGCATAGTTCTTGCCATTTCAACCAGAGTCCTGTTCTTCCTTTCGACGACACCATTCTGCTGAGGAGTATAAGGAGCAGATAATTCATGAGTAACACCAAGTTCATCAAGATAATCATCAAGACCAGTGTTTTTGAACTCAGTTCCATTATCACTCCTGATATGTTTGATCTTGATGCCAAAGTTCGTCGAGGCCCTTGAAGAAAATTGTTTGAAGATTTCCTGCACTTCAGTTTTATACACTATGATATGCACCCAAGTATATCTCGAATAATCATCAACTATGACGAAGCCATATAATGATGCTGCATTGGTTAGTGTGGCATAGTGAGTAGGTCCAAATAAATCCATATGAAGCAATTCGAATGGATGTGTAGTGGTCATGATAGTCTTAGAGGGATGCTTGGATCTGGTCATTTTCCCAGATTCACAGGCACTGCAGAGATGATCCTTGAGGAATTTGACCGATTCGATGCCGATGACATGCTTCTTCTTCGCGAGCGTGTGCAAATTCCTCATGCCTGCATGACCTAGTCTTCGGTGCCACAACCATCCTTCTGAGGTTTTTGCTAGTAAGCAAGTGGCTGGTTGAGGACCTGTAGAGAAATCAACAATGTACAAATCCCCTCTTCTTACACCTTCGAAGACTTTGGATCTGTCAGATTCCATGATAACTACACATCTATATCTACCAAAGATAACAATCATATCAAGATCACAAAGCATCGAGACTGACATAAGGTTAAAACCAAGGGATTCAACAAGCATCACTTTGTCCATATGCCTATCCTTGGAAATAGCCACTTTGCCAAGTCCCAATACCTTGCTTTTACCTTTGTCAGCATATGTGATTTGCTTCAGAGGTGATGGCGTTAGTGGCATATTCATCAGTAAGCTTTTATCACCAGTCATGTGATGTGTGCAGCCACTATCAAGAACCCACTCAGTATTCTTGGGCTTGTCATCCTGCAGATGAATTAGTACAGCTTACCATCTCATATGCTTCAGATTTGAAGAATATGATACTAATTTCATCAGATCAGTAATTTCATCATAACAGAAATGTAAGGACGTGTGAAATATTTCTATTTCATCAATCATTAGCTTGCGTCCTATCAAGCATTTCCTCAGGTCTCCAGCAAATTCTTCAGATGATGATTTTCATGTGGAGACCTGACCTGCAGAAGTGATTAGTTCGATTTCTTCACCACCCACATCTGAAGGGGTGGTAAAGCATTCATCATCATGCGAGCACCATTTGAGAAAGGTGGCATTGAAGCCAATGCACTTCTCTTAACAGTAGGGGGGGTTAAAGTACTCATATGAATATGCAGATAACTGGTTAGAGGATTTATGAACATAATGATTTGAGGAGTAACGCTCATATTCATATTCCTTGTAGTTTCCCTGCACGTTAGACGCATTAGCACGGGTACGAGCATAGTTTTGACCAGTTGAGGATTTTGATCCTCTTGAAGACTTTGGTCCTCCTGAGGAATTTGATCTGGGGTTCAGATTCTTCGGTGGTGGTGTCATGAGGACATTCACCTGAAGATTTTCAAGACAGCTTTTGGGAACCCAGATTTTCCTCAAGGGAGGGCCATTCCTCCAGTTAGTTCCAACATATCGAGCAAATACTTCACCAGATTGATTTTTGAACAATTTATAGTTGGAGTCAAATGACTCATCTGAGGAATAGGATAATTCACATGAAAATCCAGTTAGATTAGATGGATCAAAAGGAGGCCCAGTAGCAGCAACCCATGAGGTTTTGGGATACTGCTCAGGTTTCTAATAGGATCCATCAGCATTTAATTTCCTCTCAAAGGCAATTCCTTCTTTCCTTGGGTTCCTGTCAAGATCTGCTTTTTGAGCACATCACAAAGGGTTTGATGTCCTTTGAGACTTTTGTATATGCCTGTCACGTACAATTCCTTCAACCCTGCATTTTCATCAGTAACATTTGTGTTTTCCTCAAGTGAGGAAATAGACACAACAGGTGCAGTTGAAGAATTTGTAGCAATGGTAGCATTTGATGATTCTGGTGAGGAATTAGCAGTTTCGCGTTCAATGCATTTAATACATGGAGGAATAAATTCAACTTGACCGGCGTTGATCTGTTGAGCTAGTAATGAATCATTTTCCATACGAAGATCATCATGAGACATTCTCAGCTTCTCAAGATCAAGCTTCCTTTGAAGAAATTCATAGGAAAGCGTCTCATGATCAGTGAGGAGTGTATCATAACGATCCTGAAGATTATCATATCTAGACTGAAGACTTTTCACATCATCAGTGACGATTTGGGTAAGGTTCATTTCATCATTCAACAGATCATCACTTTTATCTAGCAGTTTCTGAAGCTTTTCCAGAGCAGTTTGTTGTTTAGTGGTAATGATAGCAAGTTTACTGTAACTGGGTTTCTTATAATCATTTGGTTCACAGTCACTTGAATCAGAGGAGGAGGTATTATTTGGTACCTTTGAACCTTTTGCCATGAAGCAATAGGTTGGAGCGAAGTCATCAGCATAGTCATCGGTATGAATGGTGCAATCATTTTCTTCAAGATTGAAGATTGACTTGCTGACGAAAGTGGTTCCCAGTGCAAGACTAGCCTGTCCGGATTCCGAGTCTTCATCAGAACCCTCTTCTTCATCACATTCCTCTGATTCTGCCTCGGAGTCCATTTCCTTGCCAATAAGTGCCCGAGCCTTTCTGAAACTAGTCTTCTTGTGTGATGAGGGCTTTGAAGATGAGGATTTTGAAGATTTTTTCTTCTTCTTCGAGTCATCAGAACTGTCATCCTTGTATTTCTTCTTCTTTGATTCCTTTCCCCAACGGGGACAATCAGCAATGTAATGACCTGATTTCTTGCACTTGTGACAGGTTCGTTTCTTGTAGTCCTCAGATGAAGATTCTGATTTCCTCATGTCTCTTCTTGAAGATTTACCGAACTGGCCACGTCGTGTAAATCTCTGGAATTTCCTCACGAGCATTGCAAGCTCCTGTCCAAATTCTTCAGGGTCACAAATGCTGTCATCTGTGTCTTCTTCTTTAGATGAGGAAATTGCTCTAGCCTTCAGTGCACGTGGTCTGGAATAGCTTGGTCCATATAGATCTCTCTTTTCTTCTAGCTGGAATTCATGAGTATTTAGCCTTTCAAGTATATCAGCTGGATCAAGCATCTTGTAGTCTGGTCTTTCTTGAATCATCAGAACTAAAGTATCAAATGAGGAATCCAAAGATCTCAGCAGTTTCTTCACAACTTCGTGATCGGTGATGTCTCGAGCTCCTAGTGCTTGCAGTTCATTTGATATGTCAGTGAGGCGATCAAAGGTGTCTTGGCAGCTTTCATTGTCATGTCTCTTGAAGCGATTGAAGAGATTGCGAAGAATATCAACACGAGAGTCACGCTGGGTTGATACTCCTTCATTTACCTTGCACAGTCTCTCCCAGATCAGTGTTGTAGAGCCCAAGGCACTTACTTTTCCAAACCGGCCTGGGCTCAGATGGCCACAGATGATGTTCTTCGCTTGAGAATCGAGTTTCTTGAATTTCTTCACATCAGCCGCAGTGACACTGGCAGAGATGATGGGGACGCCATGTTCCACAATATACCAGAGATCATTATCAATAGCTTGTAGATGCATTTGCATTTTGTTCTTCCAGAAGGGAAAGTTCTTTCCTTCGTAGGTAGGACATGCTGCAGTCACCTTAAACATGCCTGAAGTCGACATAACTAAAACTCCAGGTGGTTAAACCAAAATCACACAGAACAAGGGAGTACCTTGCTGTGATACCAATTGAAAGTGTGTTATATCGAGTAGAGGGGGGTGAATAGGAGATTTTTAGAATTTCATCACTGAGGAAATTCCTTTTGAGGAAATTCCTCACTGATGACTAACTTACAGCGGAAACAGTAAAGGATCAGAAGTGCAAAGTTTCACAACAGCAGTTTTTCAGAGTGAAGAATGTGAAAACAGATTGCACAGTGAGCAGGCACACAGAATTCAGATGAGGATTAACTGACGTGAAGAATTTGGGGTTGAGGAAATTCAGAGAAAGTCTTCAGCAAATTCTTCAAACAGTCACAGTGAAAATCATCAACACATAATACGGGGAAAGTAAGGAGTTGAGGAATTAGAACCCGTTTCTCAGTGAAGACAGTCGTTGATGACCCAGTTCCAACTGCTGTGACAGTCGTACATCTGGTTTGGAGCGGCTTGGTATTGAAACCAAAGGACACCCAGTCCCGGGACACACAGTCCCTACCGTATTCTCCTTGAGCTAAGGACACACAGTCCTCGCCCAACACTCGTGGTAAGTCTTCAGGGCAGACTTCCAAACCCTCACAAACTTGGTCACCCGGCGATCCACAATTGACTGCTGGAAAGCTCTAGACCATGACACCTAACCGTCTGGAGGATGCACAGTCCTCAAAGGTAAAAGGCTTCAGTCCCACACAGGAACAACTTCTTCAGTGATGCTCAATCACTAGGTTTGGTTTGTGGTTTCGGTGGATGGTGTATTTCCTCACTGATGAATTACTCTCGAAGGCTCTGAGGAATTGGGTTGCTCTTATGACAAGTGTCAGTTTCTAACGGAGCAGCCAACCAGCTAGTGGTTGTGGGGGGTGGCTATTTATAGCCTGGGAGCATCCCGACATGATTTGACACTAATGCCCTTAAGTAATATGACTGTTGGAGTGGATAAGACCGGTGACTTGGCTTGGCTATCGAAACGGTCGGAACCCTCAACTGTGAGAGTCCTCATGTCACTCGTATTCCTCATTTGAGGCTTTTGGTAGGATTAGGCTTGGGTTGAACATAATGCGGAAATTCATTCCATAGTGTAACTTCGACCCCCTTTAATAGCACGGTGTTCCTATTACTCGAATGCGAAGAAAGTAAAACAGAAAGTGTAAATATTCATGCTTCAATTCTTCAGAGTGATTTTCTTCAGGAATCACCGGAATTCTTAATATCAGTATCTTCATGAGGAATATCAATTTCATCGCAGATTCCTCGCGATTCATTTCTTCAGCTTCAGACCAATCTCTTCAACTGAAGACATATATTTTTAGGGGTCGATATTCTTCAAATATCTCAAACTCCTCAATGACTTATAGATCATGTGTACACTCACAAACACATTAGATACTTAACCTATAAGTCTTCAAACCACCAAAATCACTAAGGGGCACTAGATGCACTTACAGCTCTGTCGTTGATATGAGATTCTCCATCTACATCATGTCATCTTGCTTAAGGCGTTACTCTGTTCTTTTGGACTTAATACATTAGATGCATGCTGGATAGTGGTCGACGTGTGGAGTAATAGTAGTAGATGCAGAAAGTATCAGTCTACTTGTTTTGGATGTGATGCCTATAGATATAATCATTGCCATAGATGACGTCACGACTTTGCGCGGTTCTATCAATTGCTCGATAGTAATTTGTTCACCCACCGTCTACTTGCTTTCTTGAGAGAAGCCACTAGTAAACACTACGCCCCCCGGGTCTATTCACACCTATCGTTTCCACTTTTGCTTTTACTTTGCTTTGTTACTTTGTTGCTTTCAGTTCTCACTTGGCAAACAATATATAAGGGATTGACAACCCCTTCATAGCGTTGGGAGAAAGCTTTGTGTGTTTGTGTAGGCTCTTGTGATACTCCTTCACTGGATCGATACCTTGTTTCTCAAACTGAGGGAAATACTTACCACCGCTGTGCTACATCACCCTTTCCGCTTCGAGGGAACACCAACGCAAGGATCCAAGGCCAAGGGGAAATCCTTTGCATATTTGCCTAGGAAGTCCCTTAAGGCGTAGCCGTAGCAGAAGGATTCCTGGTGTCGTCAACACACCTATTTCTGGCGCCGTTGGAAGGTCTTTTGTTGCAGTAGCAACTGGCATGTAGGTTTCTATCATCCTTCTTCTTCTCCTTAGGATGACTAGGTGTGTCAGCATTGATTCCTTGAGAATCTTGATCAATTCTCTTAGGATGACCTTCAGGATACAAAGGTTCCTGAGTCATTTTGCCTCCTCTAGTAATGACTCTGACAGAGTTGTCATTTAATTCATTGAGCAAGTCATTCTGAGCTTGAAGTACTTGTTCTACCCGAGTAGTAATCATAGAGGCATGTTTACTCAGAAGCTTTAGATAATTGACATTTCTGTCTATACAAGCACTTAAATGGCTAAGCATACGAGTACTTTGTTCCAAATGTCTGCTAACATAATCATTGAAACTCTGTTGTTTGGCAACAAAGTTGTCAAATTCATTAAAGCATAGGCTAGCAGGTTTGTCAAAAGGAATATCACTCTCGTCAAACCTACACAAAGAATTTACTTCTACTACCTGTATCGGGTTATCGAGACCATGGATCTCTTCGATAGGTGGTAGATTTTTGACATCTTCAGATCTAATGCCTTTCTCTTGCATAGATTTCTTGGCTTCTTGCATATCTTCGGGACTGAGGAATATAATACCTCTTTTATTTGGAGTTGGCTTAGGAGGTGGTTCGGGAATAGTCCAAGCATTATCGTTGATCAAGATGTTATTCAGTAGGGTCTCAGCTTGTTCTACAGTTCGTTCCCTAAAAACACAACCGGCACAACTATCTAGGTGGTCTCTAGAGGCATCGGTAAGTCCGTTATAGAGGATATCAAGTATCTCGTTCTTCTTAAGAGGGTGATCAGGCAAAGCATTCTGTAGTTGGACGAGCCTCCCCCAAGCTTGTGGAAGACTCTCTTCTTGGAGTTGAGCAAAGTTGTATATTTCCTGCAAGGCAGCTTGTTTCTTATGGGCAGGGAAATATTTCTCACAGAAGTAATAGACCATATCCTGGGGACTACTCACAGATCCTGGAGCAAGAGACGTGAACCAGGCTTTAGCGTCATCCTTTAGAGAGAAAGGAAACAACTTAAGGATATAGTAGTGGCGGATCTTCTCCTCATTAGTGAAAAGGGTGGCTATATCGTGTAGTTTGGCAAGATGGGCTACGACCGTCTCAGACTCATAACCGTGAAAAGGATCAAATTCGACTAGAGAGGTTATCTCAGGGTCGACAGAGAATTCATAATCCTTATCGGTGATAAAGATAGGTGAAGTGGCAAACTTCGGGCCGTATTTCATCCTAGCTTCCAGAGATTTTTCCTTCCACTTGAGAAGTAATTTATCAGTGTCATAGGCATCCTTACATGCATGAAAATCCTTAGCTATCTCTCCCTCCATAACGTAACCCTCAGGTATATCAGGCAATTCATATCTAGGAGAGCTAGATCTAACAGGAGCAAAAGCAGGTTCTATCTCAATAGTATCGGCAGTTTCAGAAGCATCACGAGCATTAGCAGTAACTCTAGCAATATGAGAATCTAGGAATACCCCTAGTGGAACATCAGACAAAGTAGTATCTCTAGCAGTATCAAGCATAACATCATCAGGCAAAATAGCATCTCTAGCATCATCAGGCAAAGCAGTATCATGCATAGCATCTCTAGCATCATCAGGCAAAGCAGTATCAGGCATATCATCTCTAGCAATAGCATCATAAGCATCATCAAGCACAGGAGACATATCAAGATTTCTAGCAGGAGGTGATGTCGCAAACTTACTCATAACTGAAGGTGAATCAAGTGCAGAGCTAGATGGCAATTCCTTACCTCCCCTCGTAGTTGAGGGCAAGACTTTGGTTTTCGGATCCTTCAGATTCTTCATAGTGATCAGCAGATATAAATCCCAAGTGACTGAGAGAATATAGCAATACCTCCCCGGCAACGGCGCCAGAAAAATGCCGACTGACACTCTCTGGCAATAGCTAGACGAATGCTGATTCTGTGACAACAAACCTTCCCTTGCAACGGCACCAGAAGAATGCTGCTAGCACTCCCCAGCAATGAAACTAGAAGAATGTTGTTGATGGCCCACCAACGCGTGGGTTCGCAGCAGTTTTCGAGGGTAGAGTATTCGACCCAAATTTGTTGATTCGCCAAACAGGAGGTGAGAGAATACTCTCGAGTATTAGCAGCTGAATTTGTCAGATTCAATCACACCTGAAAGATTAGTATCTGCAAGAAAAGTAGTAACAACAAAGTAGTATGATAACAACGGTGTCAGAAACGATGTGTTGACACGGCAGACTATTTCTAACGATTGTATCAATGGCGCCAAGTTGCCCGTTGACGGAAATTGTCTGTTCCCGTCAACGACCAGCGATCAAGATTGTAGCAGGTAGCAGCAGTGTAACGAGTAATAGCAGTGGCAAGGAACAACAGTAATGACAGCAGTAGCGAGTAGCAACAGTAGCAAGCGACAATAGTAGCAACAGTAGCAGCAGAGCAAGACAAGTAACAGCAGCAGAGAAAGACAAGTAACAGCAGCAGTAGGACAAACTCGTAGGCAATGGGTCGGTGATTTTTTGGATGATATTCATCATGCAACCGTTATAACACGGAGAGATATGTGGCTAGCTCCCGTTCGTCAATGTGATGTAGGCATGCATTCCGTGTGTCGTCATACGTGCTTAGGGAAAAGAACTTGCATGACATCTATTGTACATCCCTCCCGTGGCAGCGGGGTCCAAAAGGAAACTACGAGATATTAAGGGTCTCCTTTTAATAAAGAACCGGACCAACGCATTAGCACTTGGTGAACACATGAACTCCTCAAACTATGGTCATTACCGGGAGTGGTTCCGGTTATTGTCACTCCGGGGTTGCCGGATCATAACACATAGTAGGTAACTACAACTTGCAAGATCGGATCTAAAATACACATATATTGGTGACAACATAATAATTTCAGATCTGAAATCATGGCACTCGGGCCCTAGTGACAAGCATTAAGCATGGAAAAGTAGTAGCAACATCAATCTCAGAACATAGTGGATACTAGGGATCAATCCCCATCAAAACTAACTCGATTACATGATAGATCTCATCCTACTCATCACCGCCCAACGAGCCTACGAATAGATTACTCACGAACGACGAAGAGCTTCATGGAATTGGAGAGGGAAGAAGGTTGATGATGACGATGGCAACGATTTCCCCTCTCCGAAGCCCAAAACGGACTCTAGATCTGCCCTCCAGATGAAGAACAGGTTGTGGCGGCGCCTCCGTATCGCAAACGCGATGAAATCTTCCCTTTCTATTTTTTCTGGGACGAAAGTGAACTTATAGAGCTGAGATTGGGGGCGGCAGAGCCGTGTGGGCCCCACAAGCTTGCCCACCGCCACCAGGGGGTGGCGGTGGCAGGGCTTGTGGCCCACTGGCCCACCCCCTCAGGTGGATCTTTGCGCAGGTATTTTTCATATTTTCCAAAAATGCTCCCCGTAAATTTTCAGGACGTTTTGAGAACTTTGATTTCTGCACAAAAATATCACCAATGCAATTCTGCTAAAAACATCATCAGTCCAGGTGTTAGAGCATATATCTCCATATGTGGTTTTGGTAATTGATGACAATTCCTATGGACTAATGGTTGCCTTAAGTTATATTTATAGGATTTGTCCATAGGCACTTCTTGAAGTCTATCTGTTGGGTTCAAGGAGTTTATATGATGACCAAGGTGGTATTCAAGGTATTATCCAAAGAATGGTCATAGAGACACAAGGTTGATCAAGATCGTCAGACAAAGAGTAAATCAAGATGATCAACACACAAAGCGTACAAGATGTATCGAGAGGGATCAAGTGATCCCATGGTATGGTAAGTAGTGTCCAGTACGTATTTGTATACTAACCCATGGTCTTTGTGAGAGTTCTATGTGGGGGTTAGGTGTGTTTCCATGGGCTTGCGTCTAGAGGAAGATCTCATACAACCCATGGAGGATGAAGTCAAGTGGTGATCGTCATCAAGATTGCGGTGTGCAAGTTCAAGAGGATCAACACGAATATATCATGCTTGAAGCTTGCCGTCCATTGTGGTGGCAATGGACTTGTGAAGTTATGCTGAAGAGTGGCTCACCCATAGTAAGTATGGGGGAGCAATCAACTAGTCTTCATCAAGACAACACAATCAAGAAAGGTGGTCCATCTTGAGGAAGCCAAGATCATTATCATCTAGCTCAAGAGGACGAGGTGCAAGGTATAGGTTTGCCCTTGATAGGTTTTCTGCTTAGGATAGATTGATGTACTATCAAGGGGGGCTCTCCAGTGAGTAGCTTGATCGTATCGTTCGTTGAGAGCTCAAACCATTTGCATCCTTGCATCATACTTCTTGGTTCTTGTTTGGTGTTTCTCTTTGTGAGTTTTAGAGCTTATGGTCATCTTCGTGACAAGCTCGAGTTCATCGAAAACGGAGTCCATATGCATCTACTATGATGTTTTCGATGTTGGAGTTTTTGCCGGTTCTTAGTACCGCTATAGTTGGCGGTAGTACCGCTGGCCCTAGCGGTAGTACCGCTAGAGTTGACGGTAGTACCGCTAGATTTGGCGCTAGTACCGCTGGCCCTAGCGGTAGTACCGCTAGAGCTGGCGGTAGTACCGTTGTCCCAGCGGTAGTACCGCCCCTGGTCAGCGGTAGTACCGCTTCAAGATTTTAGTACCGTCATCTTTGCGGTTGTACTGCGTCGGACATTTTTGCGAAGACTTTCTTGGCGGTGGTTGGCCCGGTAGTATCTTTGCGCTACCATGGGCTCAGCGGTAGTACCGCTGCAGCCAGCGGTAGTACCGCCGGAGGGTCAGCGGTAGTACCGCTGGGCTCGGGCTGTAAGTGGGGGTAACGGTCTGATTCCTTCCCCCACTATATAAAGGGGGTCTTCTTCCCCTTGGTCTGATCTATCAGTTGAGCTCTTGTTCTACCTCCATTGTTGACATTGTTAGAGCTTGCTAACTCTCAATCCCTCCAATGATTCTTGCTTGTTCTTGAGGGAAAAGAGAGAGGAGATCTAGATCCACATCTCCACCAATCACTTTCTCCTCTATGTGAGGGGAACCCCTTGGATCTAGATCTTGGAGTTCTTTGTGAGCTCCTTGTTCTTCCTCTCATATTTCTCCATAGCTTTCGTTGTTGTGGAGGGATTTGAGTGTGAGGGACTTGACCACTTCATGTGTTCTTGCCATTGCATTAGTTGCATCGGTTTGAGTTCTCCACGGTGATACGTGGAAGTGAGAAGTTGATAAGCTTACTACCTTTGGTACTTAGTACCCTAGGTATTGTTCTTCATGGATGCTTTGGCGTCCTAGAAGCTTGGTGGTGTCTCGGAGCTCAATCATTGTGGTGTGAAGCTCCGGGCAAGCGTCGGGGTTTCCAATTAGGTTGTGCAGATTGCCCCGAGAAATTTGTATGGGTTCGGTGACCGCCCCCAAGGTTTGCCATTTGTACGGGTTCGGTGACCGCCCTCAAGGGTCCCTTAGTGGAATCACGACATCTTGCATTGTGCGAGGGCGTAAGGAGACTACGGTGGCCTTAGTGGCATCTTGGGGAGCATTGTGCCTCCACACCGCTCCAACGGAGATTAGCATCCGCAAGGGCGTGAATTTCGGGATACATCATCGTCTCCCTGTGCCTCGGTTATCTCTTACCCGAACCCTTTACTTATGCACTTTACTTTGTGATAGACATATTGTTTTTTGTAATATATCTTGCTATCACTTAGTTGCTTATCTTGCTTAGCATAAGTTGTTGGTGCACATAGGTGAGCCTAGTTGTTTGTAGGTTTTGTGCTTGACATATTAAACGTTAGTTTTATTCCGCATTTGTTCAAGCCTAAACCTTAATTATTTTAAAGCGCCTATTCACCCCCCCTCTAGGCGACATCCACGTCCTTTCACCAGGTTAGTTCCATTCAAATCATGCAAATTAGAGTCCAAAACAAGGGCAAAAGAGTTTGGAAAAGTAGATACGATGGAGACGTATCATACCCCTGAGAACGAAGTTCTCAATTTCAAGCAGAATGAGGAAGAAAATTTAAAGGACGCTTGGTACAGGATTTGCAATGCTCAAAGTAGTATACTTGTAAGCAATCCACTACCGTTCTTCTTCGCAATTTTTATGTTGGAATCTCTCCTTGGAATAGGTATATTCTTGATACCATCGTAGGCGGGATCTTTTTGGGGAGCCATACTGTTGACTCCTATGGAGCTATCATGAATTTGGTAGGCTCACCCCCGCTCATGGTTAATGGAACTACCTTGACCTTGGAACACGTGATGCAAAGGCTTGACGCTATTGAAAACAAAATTGCCACAATTGAACT
The DNA here is from genome assembly GCF_904849725.1 of Hordeum vulgare subsp. vulgare. Lineage (NCBI taxonomy): Eukaryota > Viridiplantae > Streptophyta > Magnoliopsida > Poales > Poaceae > Hordeum > Hordeum vulgare. The sequence goes on along the minus strand of NC_058519.1, from coordinate 621,056,850 downwards.
TATTGAGGGTTTGGATAGAAAGGTCCACAATCAAATTAGTCAGTATGGATCCAAAGTGGGAATGGTTTTGAAAAATTTAAGGGAGAAGGAACCTATAGTTAATGATTCCTCTAGAATTGGCAAACTAGAAGATGTCATAACCAACTTGGGTTCCGCTTTTGCAGCTATGCAAAATACTCCAAATCTCACTCTCAAAAAGACTGTCAAGTCTGTTTTGTTCCTAAAGCTAGTGGTGAGTCATCCAATAAAGATGAAGATCTTAAGATGATAAATGATCACGCTACTTATGGTTTGAGCACCAAAGATGACTATACGTGATTCCATCACCTTATGCCTAGCTAAGGGCGTTAAACAATAGCGCTTGTTGGGAGGCAACCCAACGAATCTATCTTTTTCTTTCTGTTTTGTGTTTTCCACACTTTCATAATTCTGTTATGATTGTGTTTTTTTGTGTTTCTTTTTTTTTGCGTTTGTGCCAAGTAAAACCGTTATGATAAGTCTTGGGGATGATCGTTTGGTCATGCTGGAAAAGACAAAAACTTTCTGCTCATGATTTTTTTTCATTTTTTTTCTGTAAGAGATTTTGAGTTAATTCTTTTTGCTGCTGATTGCTACGCAAATTCTTCGTACTCTAGTAATTTTTCAGAATTTTGGAAGTACCAGAAGTATACGGAGTATACAGATTGCTACAGACTGGTCTGCTGTTAACAGATTCTGTTTTTGTTGAGTTGGTTGCTTATTTTGATGAAACTATGGATAATATCGGGGGGTATTAGCCATGGAAGATTAAAAATACAGTAACCCAACATCAACATAAGTAGAATTTAAGTTTGCTACAGTACATAAGGAAGTGGTGGTTTGCTTTCTTATACTAATGTTATCACGAGTTTCTGTTTAAGTTTCGTGTTGTGAAGTTTTCAAGTTTTGGGTGAAGTTCTTATGGACAAAGAGATAAAGAGTGGCAAGAGCTCAAGCTTGGGGATTCCCAAGGTACCCCAAGTTGATTCAAGGATGCCGTAAACGCCTAAGCTTGGGGATGCCCCGGGAAGGCATCCCCTCTTTCGTCTTCAATCCATCGGTAACGTTACTTGGGGCTATATTTTTATTCACCACATGTTATGTGTTTTGCTTGGAGCGTCTTGTATCGTAGGAGTATTTTATTTTTGTTGTGTCACAATCTTCTTTGCTTCACACCTAGAGAGAGAGACATGCACTCACCGTGATTTTGTGGAGCTTCACTTATATCCTTTGGTTAGACAATTCAGCTCACATGTGCTTCACTTATATCTTTTGAGCTAGTTGATTTTTCTCTGTGTGCTTCACTTATATCTTTTAGAGCACGAAAGCGCGTGACTTGGTAGTTGATCTATGCTATGAAAGTAGTCTCAAAAGGGGTAGTTATCCAAAGGGATATGAAAACTTGCACCTTCATGTGCATTGAATAGTTAGAGAAGTTTGATTCGTCTCAATTAGTTTTGAGTTGTGGTTTTGGTAATATTGAAGTTATACTAGTAAAGTGTTGTGGATCTAGAAATACTTGTGTTGAAGTTAGTGATTCCCGTAGCATGCACTTATGGTGAACCGTTATGTGATGAAGTCTGAGCATGATTAGTCTATTGATTGTCATCCTTTGTGTGGCGGTCGGGATCGCGCGATGGTTTATACCTACCAACCCTTCCCCTAGGAGTATGCGTTGAACGCTTTGTTTCGATTACTACTAAATTTTTTGCAACAAGTATATGAGTTCTTCATGACTAATGTTGGGTCCATGGTTTAGATGCACTTTCACCTTCCACCATCACTATCTTCTTTAGTGTCGTGCAACTTTCGCCGGTGCACAAAACCCACCATTAGCCTCCCTCAAAACAACCACCATACCTACCTACTATGGCTTTTTCAAAGCTATTCCGAGATATATTGCCATGCAACTACCACCATGACATGTGCCACCACTTCTACATTGCCATTGCATGATCGTAAGATAGCTAGCATGATGTTTCCATTGATGTCTATGCCATGCTAGATCATTGTCACGGTACACTACCGAAGGCATTCCATATAGAGTCATCATTGCTCTAAGTTTTGATTTGAAAGTGTCATGATCATCATTGATGGAGCATTGTCCCATGTGAGGAAATAAAAGAAGCCAACGAAGCCCATATACAAAAACAGGCCAAAGTTGCCCACCAAAAAAAGGAGGCCAAAGAGCCCACAAAAAAAGAGAGAAAAAGAGAGAAGGAACAATTCTACTTTCCTTCCACACTTGTGCTTATTAAGCACCATGATCTTCAAGATTGAGAGTCTCTCGTTTTGTCACCACCATATAGCTAGTGGGTAATTTTCATTATATAACTTGGCTTGTATATTCCAATGATAGGCTTCCTCAAAATTGCCTTAGGTCTTCGTGAGCAAGCAAGTTGGATGCACACCCACTAGTTTTCTTTAAGAGCTTTCACATACTCTTAGCTCTAGTGCATCATTTGTATGGCAATCCCTACTCATTCACATTGATATCTATTGTTGAGCATCTCCATAGCTCATTGATATGCCTAGTTAATGTGACCATCTTCTCCTTGTTTGTCTTGCAACCTCCACCACACTCCATCCCACTTATAGTGCTAAAACCATGGCTCACCGTCATGTATTGCGTGAGAGTTGAAAAGCTTTGAGAAAGTAAAAGTGTGAAAAAAATTACTTGGCCAATACCGAGGTTGTGCATGATTTAAATTCATTGTGCAAGGATGATAGAGCATAGCCAGACTATATGATTTTGTAGGGATAACTTTCTTTTGGCCTTGTTATTTTGAAAGTTCATGATTACCTTGCTAGTTTGCTTGTAGTACTATTGTCTCCACATCAGTAGCAAACTATTGTTTTGAATCTAATGGATCTGAACATTCATGTCACATAAGAGGAGTTACAAAGGACATCTATGCTAGGTAGCATGAAAGCATCAAAAATTCATTCTTTATCACTTCCCTACTCGAGGACGAGCAGGAGTTAAGCTTGGGGATGTTTGATACGTCTCAAACGTATCTATAATTTTTGATGGTTTCATGCTGTTATCTTGTCAACTTTGAATGTTTTATATACCTTTTATATCTTTTTTGGGACTAACTTATTAATTCAGTGCCAAGTGCGAGTTCCTGTTTTTTCTGTGTTTTTGACTCTTTTCAGATCTGATTTTGGAACGGAGTCTAAACGGAATAAAATCCCCGAAATAAATTTTTCCAGAACAGAAGAAGATCGGGGGACTTGAGGGCCAAGGTAGGAGAGCCACAGGGGGCCCACAAGCCCTGTAGCTGCCACTAGGGGGGCGGGGCTACCAGGCTTGTGCCCCCCTGGAGCTCCCCTGCCCTAGCTCTTTCGCCTATATATTCCCTAAAATCCCAGAAAAAATCAGGGCATCCACGAAAACACTTTTCCGCTGCCGCAAGCTTCCGTTTCCGTGAGATCTCATCTGGAGACCCTTCCCGGTGCCCTGCCGGAGGGGACTTTGGAGTTGGAGGGCTTCTACATCAACATCATCGCCTCTCCAATGACTCGTGAGTAGTCCACTTCAGATCTACGGGTCCGTAGTTAGTAGCTAGATGGCTTCTTTTCTCTCTTGGATCTTCAATACAAAGTTCTCCATGATCTTCATGGATATCTATCCGATGTAATCCTCTTTGGCGGTGTGTTTGTCGAGATCCGATGAATTGTGGATTTGTGATCAAATTATCTATGAATTATATCTGAGTCTTTGATGATTTCTTATATGCATGATTTGACATCCTTGTAAGTCTCTCCAAGTCTTGGGTTTTGTTTGGCCAACTAGATCTATGATTCTTGCAATGGGAGAAGTGCTTGGTTTTGGGTTCATACCGTGCGGTGACCTTTCCTAGTGACAGAAGGGGCAACAAGGCACGCATCATGTTGTTGCCATCAAGGGTAACAAGATGGGCTTTCATCATAGATTTGAGATTGTTCATCTACATCATGTCATCTTGCTTAAGGCGTTACTCTGTTCTTTTGAACTTAATACACTAGATGCATGCTGGATAGCGGTCGACGTGTGGAGTAATAGTAGTAGATGCAGAAAGTATCGGTCTACTTGCTTTGGACGTGATGCCTATAGATATAATCATTGCCATAGATAACGTCATGACTTTGCGCGGTTCTATCAAATGCTCGACAATAATTCGTTCACCCACCGTCTACTTGCTTTCATGAGAGAAACCACTAGTGAACACTACGGCCCCCGGGTCTATTCACAACTATCGTCTCCACTTTCACTTTAATTTGCTTTGTTTTCCTTTTTTGCTTTTAGTTCTCACTTTGCAAACAATCTATAAGGGATTGACAACCCCTTCATAGCGTTGGGTGCAAGCTCTTTGTGTTTGTGCAAGTACTTGTGACTCGACGCGATCCTCCCACTCGATCGATACCTTGGTTCTCAAACTGAGGGAAATACTTACCGCCGCTGTGCTACATCACCCTTTCCTCTTCAAGGGAACACCAACGCAAGGCTCCAAGGCCGCGGGGAAATCCTTTGCATATTTGCCAAGGAAGTCCCTATAGGCGTAGCCCGTAGCAGAAGGATTCCTGGCGCCATTGCCAGGGAAGGTCTGTTGACGCAGTAGCAGTGCTCACTTAAGACAATGTGGAATCGTTTCACAATTCACACCGCCTGGAACACCACATCGTAATGGTGTGTCCGAACATCGTAATCGTACTTTGTTAGATATGGTGCAATCTATGATTTCTCTTACCGATTTGCCGTTTATATTTTGGGGTTATGCATTAGAGACAACTGCATTCACTTTAAATAGGGCACCGTCAAAATCCGTTGAGACGACACCATATGATCTATGGTATGGCAAGAGGCCAAAGTTGTCGTTTCATAAAGTTTGGGGATGCGATGCTTATTTCAAAAAGCTTCAGCCTGAAAAGCTGGAACCCAAAGAGGAAAAGTGCGTCTTCATTGGTTATCCAAAGGAGACAGTTGGGTACACCTTCTATCTTAGATCCGAGGGCAAACTATTTGTTGCTAAGAACGGAACTTATCTTGAGAAGGAGTTTCTCTCGAAAGAATTGAGTGGGAGGAAGATAGAACTTGATGAGGTTGTAGAACCTCTACTCCCTCTAGATGGTGGCACAGGGCAGGGGGAAACCTCTGTCGAAGCAACACCGGTTGAGGAGGAAGCTAATGATAATGATCATGAAGCTTTGGATCAAGTTACTATCGGACTCGCAGGTCGACAAGATCACATACTGCTCTTGAGTGGTACGGTAATCCTGTCTTATCTATCATGTTGTTAGACAACAATGAACCTGCGAATTATGAAGAAGCAATGGTGGGCCCGGATTCCAACAAATGGCTGGAGGCCATGAAGTCCGAGATAGGATCTATGTATGAAAACAAAGTGTGGACTTTGGAGGTATTACATGAAGGTCGCAAGGCTATTCAGAACAAATGGATCTTTAAGAAGAAGACGGAAGCGGACGGTAATGTGACTGTTTATAAAGCTCGACTTGTGGCAAAGGGTTTTCCACAAGTTCAAGGAGTTGACTACGATGAGACGTTCTCACCGGTAGCGATGCTTAAGTCCATCCGAATCATGTTAGCAATAGCTGCATTTTTCGATTATTAAATCTGGCAGATGGATGTCAAAACGACGGTCCTTCATGGTTTTTTTAAGGAAGAGTTGTATATGATGCAACCCGAAGGTTTTGTCGATCCAAACAATGCTAACAAAGTATGCAAGCTCCAACGATCCATTTATGGACTGGTGCAAGCATCTCGGAGTTGGAATACGCGCTTTGATGAGGTGATCAAAGCATTTGGGTTTATACAAGTGGTTGGAGAACTTGTTTTTACAAGAAAGTGAGTGGGAGCTCTGTGGCACTTCTAATATTATATGTGGATGACATATTGCTGATTGGAAACAATGTGGAGTTTTTAGAGAGCGTAAAATATTACTTGAACAAATGTTATTCAATGAAGGACCTAGGAGAAGCTGCTTACATATTAGGCATTAAGATCTATAGGGATAGATCGACACGCCTAATAGGACTTTCACAAAGCACATACCTTGATAAAGTTTTGAAGAAGTTCAAAATGGAGCAGTCCAAGAAGGGGTTATTGCCAGTATTACAAGGTATAAAGTTGAGTAAGACTCAGTGTTGAGTAACCGTGGAAGATAGAGAAAAGATGAGTACCGTCCCCTATGCTTCAGCCATAGGGTCTATCATGTATGCAATGTTGTGCACTAGACCGGACGTCAGCCTGGCCATAAGTATGGCAGGTAGGTTTCAAAGTAATCCAGGAGTGGATTACTGGACGACGGTCAAGAATATTCTGAAGTACCTGAAAAGGACTAAGAAAATGTTTCTCGTTTATGGAGGTGACGAAGAGCTCGTCGTAAAGGGTTACATTGATGCAAGCTTTTACACTGATCCGGATGACTCTAAGTCTCAAACCGGATACATATTTATTCTTAATGGGGGTGCGGTAAGCTGGTGCAGTTCCAAGCAAAGCGTCGTAGCAGATTCTACATGTGAGGCGGAGTACATGGCTGCCTCGGAGGCAGCTAAGGAGGGTGTCTGGATGAAGCAGGTCATGACGGATCTTGGAGTTGTGCCAAGCGCACTAAATCAAATAACTCTGTTCTGTGACAACACTGGTGCCATTGCTTTAGCAAAGGAACCAAGGTTTCACAAGAAGACCAGACACATCAAACGACGCTTCAACCTCATCCGCGACTACGTCGAAGGAGAGGACGTAAATATTTGCAAAGTGCACACGGATCTGAATGTAGCAGATCCGCTGACTAAACCTCTTCCACGAGCGAAGCATGGTCAACACCAGAACTGTATGGGTGTTAGATTCATTCCAATGTAAATCACATAGCGATGTGAGACTAGATTATTGAATCTAGTGCAAGTGGGAGAGTGTTGGAAATATGCCCTAGAGGCAATGATAAAATAGTTATTATTATATTTCCTGTTTCAAGATAATCGTTTATTATCCATGCTATAATTGTATTGAATGAAAGCATAGATACATGTGTGGATATATAGACAAAACAATGTCCCTAGTAAGCCTCTAGTTGGCTAGCCAGTTGATCAAGGATGGTTAAGGTGTCCGTTGAGTTAGCATGGATCAAGACTGGGATTTGTCTCGATCAAAGTGTTTTCACTTGATAACTGGATCACATCATTAGGAGAATGATGTGATGGATAAGACCCAAATTATAAACGTAGCATGTGATCGTATCATTTTGTTACTATTGTTTTCTGCGTGTCAAGTATTCATTCCTATGACCATGAGATCATGTAACTCACTAACACCGGAGGAATACCTTGTGTGTATCAAATGTCACAACGTTAATGGGTGACTATAAAGGTGCTCTACATGTATCTCCAAAGGTGTCCGTTGAGTTAGCATGGATCAAGACTGGGATTTGTCACTCCGTGTGCCGGAGAGGTATCTCGAGGCCCGCTCGATAATACGACATCACATATAAGCCTTGCAAGCAATGTGACTCAGGTCTTAGTCACGAGATCTTGTATTATGGAACGAGTAAAGAGAGTTGCCCGTAACGAGATTGAAATAGGTATAGAGATACCGATGATCAAATCTCGGGCAAGTAACATACCGAAGGACAAAGGAAATGTTATACGGGATTATATGAATCCTTGGCACAGAGGTTCAACCTATAAGATCTTCGTAGAATGTGTAGGATCCAATATGGACATCTAGGTCCCGCTATTGGATATTGACCGAGGAGTGCCTCGGGTCATGTCTGCATAGTTTTTGAACCCGCAGGGTCTCCATACGTAAGGTTCTGTGACGTTTTAGTATAGTTGAGTTATATGTGTTGGTGACCGAAGGTTTTTTGGAGTACCGGATGAGATCACGAACGTCACGATGGTTTCCGGAATGTTCCGGAAACAAAGATTGATATATAGGATGGTTTCATTTGGTCACCATAAAGATTTCGGGCATTACCGGTAGTGTATCGGGAGTGACGAATGTGTTCCGGGTATTCACCGGGAGATGCCCACCCACCCGGGAGTGATCCCAATAGCACTAGGGTGGCGCACCAGCCCTTAGTGGGTTGGTGAGGACAGCCCAAGTGGGCTATGGTGCCACAAGGAGAAATAACCAAAGGAAAGAAAAAAAGGAAATAGGGAGGTTGGAAGGAAGGAGTGGACTCCTCCTTCCCCAAACCGAATTGGGGTTGGAGTCCGCCTCCTCCCTTCGGCCGGCGCCCTTGGGGATCCCTTGAGCCCCAAGGCTAGCACCTCCCCTCCTCCTATATATATTGGTGGTTTTAGGGCTTTTGAGACACAATTTTGCCACGTGTAACTCAAACCTATACCATGTAGTTCTTCCTCTAGATCGGATTTCTGCGGAGCTCGGGCGGAGCCCTGCAGGAATAGATATTCACCATCACCGGCGCGCCGTCACGCTGCCGGAGAACTCATCTACTTTCCCGTATCTCTTGCTGGATCAAGAAGGCGGAGATTGTCATCAAGCTGTCCGTGTGCTGAACGCGGAGGTGATGTCCGTTCGGTGCTAGATCGGGACGGATCATGGGACGACGGTGATTTGAATCACGAAGCTGTACCACTACATCAACCATGTTTCTTAATGCTTCCCGCTTAGCGATCTACAAGGGTATATGGATCTGATCTCCCTGTCGTAGATGAACATCACCATGATAGGTCTTCGTGTGCGTAGGATTTTTTTTGTTTCCCATGTAACGTTCCCCAACAGGTCGTCTAGGCTTTCAGAGGGATAGGAAATGGCATATGGCGCCGGCACTACTGAAGCCGTCATCGTCTCTTGGTCTCCGTCAATGTAGACCCACTCGTCATCATCAACGTCGTTGTCGGCGCTCTTCTTGGGATCGGGCTGACGATGGCTCATCTTCTTCCTCTCAATTTTTCTTGTTGGCTTTGGTGGTTCATGGAATACGTCATGCGGGGAGCGGCTGGGATATATAGGATACTTGTAGCAACGGCGGTGGCTCAACCGAGACCGAGTCGATATATAGAAGACGACGTGACCCCGGCCGATTCGCAACTAACGGAGACGAATATCCTTACCCGATTTGTACCACAACCACGTCAATAATCAATCCTACATTTAGGGGTGGCTATAAAAACTTCCTAACTACATCTACAGAGGTGGGCCCATCCCCCTTAATCATCCAAGTCATAATCTCTCCAGCCACGTACATGTTCCTCGGTCGTCACACCAGAGCCGGTCCAAAGAATTTTTAGGTCCGGGGCAATGTAAAACAATTTTTTCATACTAAACTTTTTTATTTATTTTAATCACAGTGTACCATATTACAGTTGTAATAAATATATTTTCCTATTACTTAGTCATAGTTGTAATTATATTATTCATTGGTATGCAGTTGTAATATATATTATTGAATGTTTTAATTTTACAAAATGAAAAATTATGATGTGAAAAATTAATTACTAATAAAATAATATTTCATATTTATTTTCTACTATTACTTAAACAATGTACTGTATACACGTTTGCATATCTATGTGTATATGCATATTTTTTAAATATTATTGAGTATTATGGTAGAGATTTTTAATTTATATACACACTAACAAATATTTTAATAATGGTTTCTAGTGTCTATTAGGTAAATTCATGGAAATTTCTAGGGCATAGAAAAGGTGGCCTGCAAGTTGGGTTCAGTAATAGAATCATCAAAGAACCAAATATGTTGTTGATTGTATTTTTACCATATGATTCGATTACCTAACGTGCTTGTTCAGGTTAACTTGGTTGGATTTCGTGCAAATGAGATGCCTACACGTTTATCAAATTAAAAATTATGCATTGGTTTAAACATTAATATCTAGACACATAATTTTTTTTATAATACTAAGACATGCATAGTAAAGAGAGACTAGTGTACTTCAACCCAAATTTGCTAGTCGGCTAAATTTGCCTACGCCTGGTATAACTTATTAGTATGTGATGTGAACTTACACTTTTGCAAATTGAGGCTTTATTTTATTCATTTAATAATCTATAAAATATCCCCTAATAATAAAGCACGCACTTCTTCTGGCGTCCGTCGCGGCTTTTTTGCAAAAACACACCTGTAGTTTCATCTAATTAACCCGCGGTACGTTTTTAAGTGAAGCGGAACCGTTTTTTTCATATTTTACACAAAACACCCTTACTTTCGTGCTAAATAACCCGCGGTCCAAATTATATTCAGAGTGAATCGTTTATTAAAAATTTTACGTACACCCCTCACATATGCGTTAATAACCTCGAAGTCCATTCAGAATAAATATGTATTTTCAACTAACAATATCTTTTAAACCGTAAATCCAATTTAAACATGTTATATATGAAACTTGATTAGAAAAATGTGTAGAGTTTGAATATGTTGTTATTTTACATATTAAATATTTAAAAAATACTATTTAGGATACAATGCTAATCAATATTTGTCTTTATTTCGTACCGACTATTTGTATTGTAGCATGTTAAGTTAAGCATCAATATTTGGGAAATGTTATAATCTTTGGACATGATATACTTGCACTAGGTTCTTTCTTTGTACATATTTTATAATCTAAGATCTTACGTACGCGTCTTTTTTTTACAGTATCCACGCGCGTTTTTATCAATGGACTACATTTTTTTTATTTTTCATTTTTCTTTCGTTGCAACTGTTGGGGAACGTCGCATGGGAAACTAAAATTTTCCTACGCGCACGAAGACCTATCATGGTGATGTCCATCTACGAGAGGGATGTGTGATCTACGTACCCTTGTAGACCGTACAGCAGAAGCGTTAGTGAACGCGGTTGATGTAGTGGAACGTCCTCACGTCCCTCGATACGCCCCGCGAACTATCCCGCGATCAGTCCCACGATCTAGTACCGAATAGACGGCACCTCCGCGTTCAGCACACGTACAGCTCGACGATGATCTCGGCCTTCTTGATCCAGCAAAAGAGACAGAGAGGTAGAAGATTTCTCTAGCAGCGTGACGGCGCTCCGGAGGTTGGTGATGATCTTGTCTCAACAGGGCTCCGCCCGAGCTCCGCAGAAACGCGATCTAGAGGTAAAACCGTGGAGATATGTGGTCGGGCTGCCGTGGCAAAGTTGTCTCAAATCAGCCCTAAAACCCCACTATATATAGGAGGAGGAGGGGGGAGACTTGCCTTGGGGTCCAAGGACTCCCAAGGGGGTCGGCCGAGCCAAGGGGGAAGGTCTCCCCCTCCCAAACCGAATTCTACTTGGTTTGGAAGGTGGAGTCCTTCTTCCCTTTCCCACCTCCTTTTTTTCCTTTTCTCTTTGATCTTTCTTCCAATGCGCATAGGGCTCTTTTGGGCTGCGGGTTCGAGAACTATGTAGGCATGACCCGAGAGACTCCTCGGTCAATATCCAATAGCGGGACCTGGATGCCCATATTGGATCCTACATATTCTACGAAGATCTTATCGTTTGAACCTCAGTGCCAAGGATTCATATAATCCCGTATGTCATTCCCTTTGTCCTTCGGTATGTTACTTGCCCGAGATTCGATCGTCAGTATCCGCATAACTATTTCAATCTCGTTTACCGGCAAGTCTCTTTACTCGTTCCGTAATACAAGATCCCGCAACTTACACTAAGTCACATTGCTTGCAAGGCTTGTGTGTGATGTTGTATTACCGAGTGGGCCCCGAGATACCTCTCCGTCACACGGAGTGACAAATCCCAGTCTCGATCCATACTAACTCAACGAACACCTTCAAAGATACCTGTAGAGCATCTTTATAGTCACCCAGTTACGTTGCGACGTTTGATACACACAAAGCATTCCTCCGGTGTCCGCGAGTTATATGATCTCATGGTCATAGGAATAAATACTTGACACGCAGAAAACAATAGAAACAAAATGACATGATCAACATGCTACGTCTATTAGTTTGGGTCTAGTCCATCACATGAGTCTCCTAATGATGTGATCCCGTTATCAAGCGACAACACTTGCCCATGGCCAGGAAACCTTGACCATCTTTGATCAACGAGCTAGTCAACTAGAGGCTTACTAGGGACAGTGTTTTGTCTATGTATCCACACAAGTATTGTGTTTCCAATCAATACAATTATAGCATGGATAATAAACGATTATCATGAACTAAGAAATATAATAATAACTAATTTATTATTGCCTCTAGGGCATATTTCCAACAGTCTCCCACTTGCACTAGAGTCAATAATCTAGTTCACATCACCATGTGATTCCAACGAATCCAACACCCATATAGTTATGGGGTCTGATCACGTCTTGCTCGTGAGAGAGGTTTTAGTCAACGGTTCTGAAACTTTCAGATCCGTGCGTTCTTTACAAATCTTTATGTCATCTTATAGATGCTTCTACTACGTGCTATTCGGAAATGCTCCAAATATCTACTCTACTATACGAATCCGTTTCACTACTCATAGTTATTCGGATTAGTGTCAAAGCTTGCATCGATGTAACCCTTTACTACGAACTCTTTAACCACCTCCAAAATCGAGAAAAATTCCTTAGTCCATTAGTTACTAAGGATAAATTTTGACCGCTGCTAGTGATTCAATCATGGATCACTCTCTGTACCTCTCAACAGACTTTGAGTCAAGGCACACATCAGGTGCGGTACACAGCATGGCATACTTTAGATTCTACGGCTAAGGCATAGAAGACGACCTTCGTCTATTCTCTTTATTGTGCCGTGGTCGGGTTTTGATTCTTACTCAAATTCACACCTTACAACGCAACCAAGAACTCCTTCTTTGCTGATCTACTTTGAACTCCTTCAAAAACTTGTCAAGGCATGCATCTTATTGAAACTTTCATTAAGCGCTTTTGATCTATCTCCATAGATCTTTGATGCTCAACGTTCAAGGAGCGCAATCCAGGTATTCCTTTGAAAACTCCTTTCAAACAACCTTGTATGCTTTACAGAAATTCTACATTACTTCTGATCCACAATATGTCAACCACATATATTCATCAGAAATTCTATAGTGCTCCCACTCACTTCTTTGGAAATACAAGTTTTTCATAAACCTTGTACAAACCTAAAATCTTTGATCATCTCATCAAAGTGTATATTCCAACTCCGAGATGCTTGCACCAGTCCATTGAAGGATCACTGGAGCTTGCATACTTGCTAGTATCTTTAGGATCTACAAAACCTTCTGGTTGTATCACATACAATGTTTGCTCAAGGAAACCGTCGAGGAAACAATGTTTTGACATCCTACGTGCAATATTTCATAAATAATGCATCAACAACTAACATAATTCTAACATACCTTTAGCATCGCTACGAGTGAGAAAGTCTCATCATAGTCAACTGTTTGATCTTGTCGGAAACATCTTTGCGACAAGTCAAGCTTTTCTTAATAGTGACTTATCACCATCATCGTCTGTCTTCCTTTCAAAGATCCATCTTTACTCAATAGTCCTATGACCATCAAGTAATTCTTCCAAAGTCTACACTTTGTTTTCATACATGGATCCTCTCTCAGATTTCATGGCTTCCAGCCATTTGTCGGAATCTGGGCCCACCATCGCTTTCTCCATAACTCGTAGGTTCACTGTTTCTCAACAACATGACTTCCAAGACAGGGTTACCGTACCATTCTGTAGTAGTACGCGACCTTGTCAACCTACGAAGCTTGTAGTAACTTGATCCGATGCTTGATGATCCCCATCATCAGCTTCCACTTCAATTGGTGTAGGCGCCACAGGAACAACTTCCTGCGCCCTGCTACACACTGGTTGAAGTGATGGTTCAGTAACCTCATCAAGTTCTACTACCCTCCCACTCAATTCTTTCGAGAGAAATCTTTCCTCGAGAAAGGATCCGTTTCTAGAAACAAACACTTTGCTTTCGGATCTGAGATAAGAGATGTACCCAACTGTTTTGGATATCCTATGAAGATGCATTTATCCGCTTTGGGTTCGAGCTTATCAGACTGAAACTTTTTCACATAAGTGTCGAAACCCCAAACTTTCAAGAAACGACAGTTTAGATTTCTCTAAACCTCAGTCTATACTGTGTCATCTCAACGGAAATACGTGGTGCCCTATTTAAAGTGAATGCGGTTGTCTCTAATGCTTAACCCATAAACGATAGTGGTAATTCGATAAGAGACATCATAGCATGCACCATACCAAATAGTGTGTGGCTATGACGTTCAGACACATCATCACACTATGATGTTCTAGGTGGCATGAACTGTGAAACAATTTCCACATTGTCTTAACTGCGTGCCAAAACTCGTAACTCAGACATTCATTTCTATGATCATATCGTAGACAGTTTATCCTCTTGTTACGACGAACTTCACTCCGAAACAGAATTGAACTTTTCAGTATTTCAGACTTGTGATTCATTAAGCAAATACTCTAGTATCTACTCAAATCGTCATTGAAGTAAGAACATAACGATATCCACTGCGTGCCTCAGCACCCATTGGACTGCATACATCAAAATGTATCACTTCCAACAAGTTACTATCTTATTTCATCTCAATGAAAACAAGGCCTTGCTCATGTGGTATGATTTGCATGTCACTAGTGATTCAAAATCAAGTGAGTATAAAGGTCCATCAGAATGGAGCCTCTTCATGCAATTTATACCAACATGACTCAAGCGGCAGTGCCACAAGTAAGTGGTACTATCATCATTAACTCGTATCTTTTGGCACCAATATCATGAACATGTGTAACACTACGATCGAGATTCAATAAACCATTGAAGGTGATTATTCAAGAAAATAGAGTAACCATTATTCTCTTTAAATGAATAATCGTATTGCAATAAACACGATCCAATCATGTTCATGCTGAACGCAAGCACCAAATAACAATTATTTAGGTTTAACACCAATCCCGATGGTAGAGGGAGCGTGCGACGTTTGATCATATCAACCTTGGAAACACTTCCAACACGTATCGTCACCTCGCCTTTAGCTAGTCTCCGTTTATGCCATAGCTTTCATTTCGCGTTACTAATCACTTAGCAACCGAACCGGTATCCAATACCCTCGTGCTACTAGGAGTACTAGTAAAGTACACATCAATATCATGTATAGCAAATATACTTCTCTCGACTTTTGCCAGCCTTCTTATCTACCAAGTATCTAGAGTTGCTCCGCCTCAGTGACTGTTCTCCTCATTACAGAAGCACTTAGTCTCAGGTTTGGGTCTAATCTTGGGTCTCTTCATTAGTGCAGCAACTGTTTTGCCGTTTCACGAAGTATCCCTTCCAGCCCTTGCCTTTCTCGAAACTTAGTGGTTTTACTAACCATCAACTATTGATGCTCCTTCTTGATTTCTACTTTCGCAGTGTCAAACATCGTGAATCACTCAAAAATCATAGTATCTATCCTTGATATGTTATAGTTCATCACGAAGCTCTCACAGCTTGGTGGCAGTGACTCTGGAGAACCATCACTATCTCATCTGGAAGATTAACTCCCACTTGATTCAAGCGATTGTCGTACTCAGACAATCTGAGCACACGCTCAACAATTGAGCTTTTCTCCTTTACTTTGTGGACAAAGAATCTTGTTGGAGGTCTTGTACCTCTTAACAAGGTCACAAGCATGAAATCACAATTTCATCTCTTTAGAACATCACTTATGTTCCGCGACGTTTCAAAACGTTTTCGGCGCCTTGCTTCTAAGCCATTAAGTATTTTGCACTGAACTATCGTGTAGTCATCAGAAACGTATATGTCGGATGTTCACAGCATCCACAGACGACGTTAGAGGTGCAGCACACCGAGTGGTGCATTAAGGACATAAGCCTTCTGCGCAGCAACGAGGACAATCCTCGGTTTTACAGACTTAGTCTGCAAAGTTTGCTACTATCAATTTTCAACTAAATTTTCTCTAGGAACATATAAAAATAGTAGAGCTATAGCGCAAGCTACATCGTAATTCGCAAAGACCATTAGACTATGTTCATGATAATTAGTTCAATTAATCATATTACTTAAGAACTCCTACTCAAAAAGTACATCTCTCTAGTCATTTGAGTGGTACATGATCCAAATCCACTATCTCAAGTCCGATCATCACGTGAGTCGAGAATAGTTTTAGTGGTAAGCATCTCTATGCTAATCATATCAACTATATGATTCATGCTCGACCTTTCGGTCTCATGTGTTCCGAGGCCATGTCTGCACATGCTAGGCTCGTCAAGCTTAACCCGAGTGTTCCGCGTGCGCAACTGTTTTGCACCCGTTGTATGTGAACGTTGAGTCTATCACACCCGATCATCACGTGTTGTCTCGAAACGACGAACTGTAGCAACGGTGCACAGTCGGGGAGAACACAATTTCGTCTTGAAATTTTAGTGAGAGATCACCTCATAATGCTACCGTCGTTCTAAGCAAAATAAGGTGCGTAAAAGGATTAACATCACATGCAATTCATAAGTGACATGATATGGCCATCATCACGTGCTTCTTGATCTTCATCACCAAAGCACCGGCACGATCTTCTTGTCACCGGCGTCACACCATGATCTCCATCATCATGATCTCCATCAACGTGTCGCCATCGGGGTTGTCGTGCTACTCATGCTATTACTACTAAAGCTACAACCTAGCAAAATAGTAAACGCATCTGCAAGCACAAACGTTAGTTTAAAGACAACCCTATGGCTCCTGCCGGTTGCCGTACCATCGACGTGCAAGTCGATATTAACTATTACAACATGATCATCTCATACATCCAATATATCACATCAAATCGTTGGCCATATCACATCACAAGCATACCCTGCAAAAACAAGTTAGACGTCCTCTAATTTTGTTGTTGCATGTTTTACGTGGTGACCATGGGTATCTAGTAGGATCGCATCTTACTTACGCAAACACCACAACGGAGATATATGAGTTTCTATTTAACCTCATCCAAGGACCTCCTCGGTCAAATCCGATTCAACTAAAGTTGGAGAAACTAACACCCGCCAGTCATCTTTGAGCAACGGAGTTACTCGTAGCGATGAAACCAGTCTCTCGTAAGCGTACGAGTAATGTCGGTCCGAGCCACTTCGATCCAAGAATACCGCGGAATCAAGAAAGGACTAAGGAGGGCAGCAAAACGCACATCACCGCCCACAAAAACTTTTGTGTTCTACTCGAGAAGACATCTACGCATGAACCTAGCTCATGATGCCACTGTTGGGGAACGTCGCATGGGAAACAAAAATTTTCCTACGCGCACGAAGACCTATCATGGTGATGTCCATCTACGAGAGGGGATGTGTGATCTACGTACCCTTGTAGACCATACAGCAGAAGTGTTAGTGAACGCGGTTGATGTAGTGGAACGTCCTCACGTCCCTCGATCCGCCCCGCGAACTATCCCGCGATCAGTCCCACGATCTAGTACCGAACGGACGGCACCTCCGCGTTCAGCACATGTACAGCTCGACGATGATCTCGGCCTTCTTGATCCAGCAAGAGAGACGGAGAGGTAGAAGAGTTCTCCGGCAGCGTGACGGTGCTCCGGAGGTTGGTGATGATCTCGCCTCAGCAGGGCTCCGCCCGAGCTCCGCAGAAACGCGATCTAGAGGTAAAACCGTGGACATATGTGGTCGGGCTGTCGTGGCAAAGTTGTCTCAAATCAGCCCTAAAACCCCACTATATATAGGAGGAGGAGGGGGGAGACTTTCCTTGGGGTCCAAGGACTCCCAAGGGGGTCGGCCGAGCCAAGGGGGAAGGTCTCCCCCTCCCAAACCGAATTCTACTTGGTTTGGAAGGTGGAGTCCTTCTTCCCTTTCCCACCTCCTTTTTTTTCCTTTTCTCTTTGATTTTTCTTCCAATGCGCATAGGGCTCTTTTGGGCTGTCCCACCAGCCCACTAAGGGCTGGTGCGCCACCCTCAAGGCCTATGGGCTTCCCCGGGGTGGGTTGCCCCCTCCGGTGAACTCCGGGAACCCATTCGTCATTCCCGGTACATTCCCGGTAACTCCGAAAACCTTCCGGTAATCAAATGAGGTCATCCTATATATCAATCTTTGTTTCCAAACCATTCTGGAAACCCTCGTGACGTCCATGATCTCATCCGGGACTCCGAACAACATTCGGTAACCAACCATATAACTCAAATACGCATAAAACAACGTCGAACCTTAAGTGTGCAAACCCTGCGGGTTCGAGAACTATGTAGACATGACCTGAGAGACTCCTCGGTCAATATCCAATAGCGGGACCTGGATGCCCATATTGGATCCTACATATTCTACGAAGATCTTATCGTTTGAACCTCAGTGCCAAGGATTCATATAATCCCGTATGTCATTCCCTTTGTCCTTCGGTATGTTACTTGCCCGAGATTCGATCGTCAGTATCCGCATACCTATTTTAATCTCGTTTACCGGCAAGTCTCTTTACTCGTTCCGTAATACAAGATCCCGCAACTTACACTAAGTCACATTGCTTGCAAGGCTTGTGTGTGATGTTGTATTACCGAGTGGGCCCCGAGATACCTCTCCGTCACACGGAGTGACAAATCCCAGTCTCGATACATACTAACTCAACGAACACCTTCGGAGATACCTGTAGAGCATCTTTATAGTCACCCAGTTACGTTGCGACGTTTGATACACACAAAGCATTCCTCCGGTGTCCGTGAGTTATATGATCTCATGGTCATAGGAATAAATACTTGACACGCAGAAAACAGTAGCAACAAAATGACACGATCAACATGCTACGTCTATTAGTTTGGGTCTAGTCCATCACATGATTATCCTAATGATGTGATCCCGTTATCAAGCGACAACACTTGCCCATGGCCAGGAAACCTTGACCATCTTTGATCAACGAGCTAGTCAACTAGAGGCTTACTAGGGACAGTGTTTTGTCTATGTATCCACACAAGTATTGTGTTTCCAATCAATACAATTATAGCATGGATAATAAACGATTATCATGAACTAAGAAATATAATAATAACTAATTTATTATTGCCTCTAGGGCATATTTCCAACAGCAACGCACGGGCATTTGTGCTAGTATAATGTATACTTGTAAAGTCCTTACTAGTATAATAAGTTTTAGTTCGCGTCTTCCCCTCTTGGGACCCGCGGCGGTCGCCCCTTTTGCCCGTTCTATGGGCCAGCCCTGCATCGCACGTGAGTACTTGGACCACGTTTTCTTTGAGACAAATACCTGGAACACCTAAATACAAGTACGAAAGCTGATCGTTTTTAGTTTATGCAATCTGGGCCTTGCTGGCCGCGAGGCACTATCCAGCTCCTTCAGCATGTAAGAGGTGTGTAGCGTGCTCCGGGCTGGCTATATGTCGCACTCTATCAGGACTTAACTAGGTCTTGTTCGTGTTGGAATTATGCCCTAGAGGCAATAATAAATATAGTTATTATTATAATTCCTGTATCAAGATAATAGTTTATTATCCATGCTATAATTGTATTGAATGAAGACTCATTTGCATGTGTGGATACATAGACAAAACACCGTCCCTAGCATGCCTCTAGTTGGCTAGCCAGTTGATCGATGATAGTCAGTGTCTTCTGATTATGAACAAGGTGTTGTTGCTTGATAACTGGATCACGTCATTGGGAGAATCACGTGATGGACTAGACCCAAACTAATAGACGTAGCATGTTGATCGTGTCATTTTGTTGCTACTGTTTTCTGCGTGTCAAGTATTTATTCCTATGACCATGAGATCATATAACTCACTGACACCGGAGGAATGCTTTGTGTGTATCAAACGTCGCAACGTAACTGGGTGACTATAAAGATGCTCTACACGTATCTCCGAAGGTATTAGTTGAGTTAGTATGGATCAAGACTGGGATTTGTCACTCCGTGTGACGGAGAGGTATCTTGGGGCCCACTCGGTAATACAACATCACACACAAGCCTTGCAAGCAATGTAACTTAGTGTAAGTTGCGGGATCTTGTATTACGGAATGAGTAAAGAGACTTGTCGGTAAACGAGATTGAAAAAGGTATGCGGATACTGACGATCGAATCTCGGGCAAGTAACATACCGAAGGACAAAGGGAATGACATACGGGATTATACGAATCCTTGGCACTGAGGTTCAAACGCTAAGATCTTCGTAGAATATGTAGGATCCAATATGGGCATCCAGGTCCCGCTAATGGATATTGACCGAGGAGTCTCTCGGGTCATGTCTACATAGTTCTCGAACCCGCAGGGTCTGCACACTTAAGGTTCGACGTTGTTTTATGCGTATTTGAGTTATATGGTTGGTTACCGAATGTTGTTTGGAGTCCCGGATGAGATCACGGACGTCACGAGGGTTTACGGAATGGTCCGGAAACAAAGATTGATATATAGGATGACCTCATTTGATTACCGGAAGGTTTTCGGAGTTACCGGGAATGTACCGGAAATGACGAATGGGTTCCGGGGGTTCACCGGGGGGGCAACCCACCCCGGGGAAGCCCATAGGCCTTGGGGAAGACACACCAGCCCTTAGTGGGCTGGTGGGACAGCCCACAAGTGCCCTATGCGCCAAGGAGAAGAAAATCAAGAGAGAAAGGAAAAAAAAGGAGGAGGTGGGAAGGAAGGGGGACTCCCTCCCACCAAACCTAGTCCAACTCGGTTTGGGGGGGGGAGTCCTCCCCCTTGGACTCGGCCGACCCCCTTGGGGCTCCTTGAGCCCCAAGGCAAGGCCCCCTCCCTCCCACCTATATATACGGAGGTTTTAGGGCTGATTTGAGACGACTTTTCCACGGCAGCCCGACCACATACCTCCACGGTTTTTCCTCTAGATCGCGTTTCTGCGGAGCTCGGGCGGAGCCCTGCTGAGACAAGGTCATCACCAACCTCCGGAGCGCCGTCACGCTGCCGGAGAACTCTTCTACCTCTCCGTCTCTCTTGCTGGATCAAGAAGGCCGAGATCATCGTCGAGCTGTACGTGTGCTGAACGCGGAGGTGCCGTCCGTTCGGTACTAGATCGTGGGACTGATCGCGGGATTGTTCGCGGGGCGGATCGAGGGACGTGAGGACGTTCCACTACATCAACCGCGTTCTCTAACGCTTCCGCTGTACGGTCTACAAGGGTACGTAGATCACTCATCCCCTCTCGTAGATGGACATCACCATGATAGGTCTTCGTGCGCGTAGGAAAATTTTTGTTTCCCATGCGACGTTCCCCAACAGTGGCATCATGAGCTAGGTTCATGCGTAGATGTCTTCGCGAGTAGAACACAAATTTTTTTGTGGGCGGTGATGTGCGTTTTGCTGCCCTCCTTAGTCTTTTCTTGATTCCGCGGTATTGTTGGATTGAAGCGGCTTGGACCGACATTACTCGTACGCTTACGAGAGACTGGTTTCATCGTTACGAGTAACCCCCTTTGCTCAAAGATGACTGGCAAGTGTCGGTTTCTCCAACTTTAGTTGAATCGGATTTGACCGAGGAGGTCCTTGGATGAGGTTAAATAGCAACTCATATATCTCCGTTGTGGTGTTTGCGTAAGTAAGATGCGATCCTACTAGATACCCATGGTCACCACGTAAAACATGCAACAACAAAATTAGAGGACGTCTAACTTGTTTTTGCAGGGTATGATTGTGATGTGATATGGCCAACGATGTGATGTGATATATTGGATGTATGAGATGATCATGTTGTAATAGAAATATCGACTTGCACGTCGATGGTACGGCAACCGGCAGGAGCCATAGGGTTGTCTTTATACTAACGTTTGTGCTTGCAGATGCGTTTACTATTTTGCTAGGATGTAGCTTTAGTAGTAATAGCATGAGTAGCACGACAACCCCGATGGCAACACGTTGATGGTAGATCATGGTGTGGCGCCGGTGACAAGAAGATCGTGACGGTGCTTTGGTGATGGAGATCAAGAAGCACGTGATGATGGCCATATCATGTCACTTATGAATTGCATGTGATGTTAATCCTTTTTTGCACCTTGTTTTGCTTAGAACGACGGTAGCATTATGAGGTGATCTCTCACTAAAATTTCAAGACGAAATTGTGTTCTCCCCGACTGTGCACCGTTGCTACAGTTCGTCGTTTCGAGACACCACGTGATGATCGGGTGTGATAGACTCAACGTTCACATACAACGGGTGCAAAACAGTTGCGCACGCGGAACACTCGGGTTAAGCTTGACGAGCCTAGCATGTGCAGACATGGCCTCGGAACACATGAGACCGAAAGGTCGATCATGAATCATATAGATGATATGATTAGCATAGGGATGCTTACCACTGAAACTATACTCAACTCACGTGATGATCGGACTTGGGATAGTGTAAGTGGATCGTGAACCACTCAAATGACTAGAGAGATGTACTTTTTGAGTGGGAGTTTAGCATATAATTTGATTAAGTTAAACTCTAATTATCTTGAACATAGTCTAAGTCCATTTTGAATATATTTGTGTTGTAGATCATGGCTCACGCGACAGTCATCCTGAATTTTAATACGTTCCTAGAGAAAGCTAAGTTGAAAGATGATGGAAGCAACTTTGTAGACTGGGCTCGTAATCTTAAGCTAATCTTACAAGCTGGGAAGAAGGATTATGTCCTTAGTGCTGTGCTAGGAGATGAACCACCCGCTACGGCTGATCAGGATGTTAAGAACGCTTGGTTAGCACGTAAGGAGGACTACTCAATAGTTCAATGTGCAGTCTTGTATGGCTTAGAACCGGGACTTCAACGTCGCTTTGAGCGTCATGGAGCATTTGAGATGTTCCAGGAGTTGGAGTTTATCTTTCAGAAGAACGCCCGGATCGAGAGGTATGAGACCTCCGATAAATTCTATGCTTGCAAGATGGAGGAAAACTCGTCTGTCAGTGAACATGTGCTCAAAATGTCTGGGTACTCAAACCGTCTAGCTGAGCTGGGGATTGAACTCCCGCAAGAAGCTATCACTGACAGAATCCTTCAATCACTGCCGCCAAGCTACAAAGGCTTTATGTTGAACTACAACATGCAAGGGATGAACAAGTCTCCTGGCGAGTTGTTTGCGATGTTGAAAGTCGCAGAGTCTGAACTCCGTAAAGAGCATCAAGTGTTGATGGTGAATAAGACCACTAGTTTCAAGAGAAACGGCAAAGGCAAGAAGGGCAATTCGAAGAAGAGCGGCAAGCCTGTTGCCAATCCGCCGAAGAAACCCAAGGCTGGACCTAAGCCTCAAACGGAGTGCTACTATTGCAAGGGTATGGGTCACTGGAAGCGCAATTGCCCCAAGTATCTGGCAGATAAGAAGGCGGGCAATGAAAAATCAGGTATATTTGATATACATGTTATTGATGTGTACTTAACCGGCTCTCGTAGTAGTGCCTGGGTATTCGATACCGGTTCTGTTGCTCATATTTGCAACTCGAAACAGGAACTGCGGAATAGACGAAGGCTGGCGAAAGATGAAGTGACGATGCGCGTAGGAAATGGTTCCAAGGTTGATGCAATCGCCGTCGGCACAGTGTCACTTCAGCTACCGTCGGGATTAGTGATGAACTTAAATCATTGTTATTTAGTGCCTGCGTTGAGCATGAACATTATATCTGGATCTTGTTTATTGCGAGACGGTTACTCTTTTAAGTCAGAGAATAATGGTTGTTCTATTTCTATGAGTAACATCTTTTATGGTCATGCACCGAATGTGAGAGGTTTCTTCATATTGAATCTTGATAGTGATACGCATATACATAACATTGAGACCAAAAGAATTAGAGTAAACAATGATAGCGCCATATTTTTGTGGCACTGCCGCTTGGGTCATATTGGTGTAAAGCGCATGAAGAAACTCCATGCTGATGGACTTTTGGAGTCACTTGACTTTGATTCACTTGACACGTGCGAACCATGCCTCATGGGCAAGATGACTAAGACTCCGTTCTCCGGAACAATGGAGCGTGCAAGTGACTTATTGGAAATCATACATACCGATGTGTGTGGTCCAATGAGCGTGGAGGCATGTGGCGGATATCGTTATTTTCTCACCTTCACTGACGATTTGAGTAGGTATGGTTATGTCTACTTGATGAAGCACAAGTCTGAAACATTTGAAAAGTTCAAGCAATTTCAGAGTGAAGTGGAAAATCATCGTAACAAGAAGATCAAGTTCCTACGCACTGATCGTGGGGGTGAATATCTGAGTTTCGAGTTTGGTGATCACTTAAGAAAATGTGGAATTGTTTCACAGTTGACACCGCCTGGAACACCACAGCGTAATGGTGTGTCCGAACGTCGTAATCGTACTTTGTTAGAGATGGTGCGATCTATGATGTCTCTTACTGATTTGCCGTTATCATTTTGGGGTTATGCATTAGAAACAGCTGCATTCACTTTAAATAGGGCACCATCAAAATCCGTTGAGACGACACCATACGAACTGTGGTATGGCAAAAGGCCAAAGTTGTCGTTTCTTAAAGTTTGGGGATGTGATGCTTATGTCAAAAAGCTTCAGCCTGAAAAGCTGGAACCCAAAGCGGAAAAGTGCGTCTTCATAGGTTACCCAAAAGAGACAGTTGGGTACACCTTCTATCTCAAATCCGAGGGCAAAGTGTTTGTTGCTAAGAACGGAGCTTTTCTCGAGAAGGAGTTTCTCTCAAGAGAATTGAGTGGGAGGAAGATAGAGCTTGACGAGGTTGTCGAACCTCTCATCCCTCTGGATGGTGGCGCAGGGCAAGGGGAAACCTCTGTCGTTGCGATGCCGGTTGAGGAGGAAGTTAATGATGGTGATCATGAAACTCCAATTCAAGTTTCTGTTGAACCACGCAGGTCGACGAGATCACGCGCTGCTCCAGAGTGGTACGGTAATCCCGTCTTATCAATCATGTTGTTAGACAACAATGAACCTGCAAATTATGAAGAAGCAATGGTGGGCCCAGATTCCAACAAATGGCTAGAAGCCATGAAGTCCGAGATAGGATCCATGTATGAGAACAAAGTGTGGACTTTGGAGATACTACCTGAGGGCCGCAAGGCTATTTAGAACAAATGGATCTTTAAGAAGAAGACGGACGCTGACGGTAATGTGACCGTTTATAAAGCTCGACTGGTGGCAAAGGGTTTTTCACAAGTTCCAGGAGTTGACTATGATGAGACTTTCTCACCCATAGCGATGCTTAAGTCCGTCAGAATCATGTTAGCAATAGCTGCATTTTTCGATTATGAAATCTGGCAGATGGATGTCAAAACGGCGTTCCTTAACGGTTTCCTTAAGGAAGAGTTGTATATGATGCAACCCGAAGGTTTTGTCGATCCTAAGAGTGCTAACAAGGTGTGCAAGCTCCAGCGATCCATTTATGGACTGGTGCAAGCATCTCGGAGTTGGAACAAACGCTTTGATGAGGTGATCAAAGCATTTGGGTTTATACAAGTGGTTGGAGAATCTTGTATTTACAAGAAAGTGAGTGGGAGCTCTGTGGCGTTTCTAATATTATATGTGGATGACATATTACTGATTGGAAACAACGTAGAGCTTTTGGAGAGCATAAAAGGTTACTTGAATAAAAGTTTCTCTATGAAGGACCTAGGAGAAGATGCTTACATTCTAGGCATTAAGATCTATAGGGATAGATCAAAACGCCTGATAGGACTTTCACAAAGCACATACCTTGATAAAGTTTTGAAGAGGTTCAAAATGGAACAGTCCAAGAAAGGGTTCTTGCCAGTTTTACAAGGTACGAGATTGAGTAAGACTCAGAGCCCAGCAACTGATGAAGATAGAGAGCATATGCGCTCCGTCCCCTATGCTTCAGCCATAGGTTCTATCATGTATGCAATGTTGTGCACTAGACCGGATGTTAGCCTGGCCATAAGTATGGCAGGTAGGTTCCAGAGTAATCCAGGAGTGGATCACTGGACAGCGGTCAAGAATATCCTGAAGTACCTAAAAAGGACTAAGGAGATGTTTCTCGTGTATGGAGGTGACGAAGAGCTCGCCGTAAAAGGTTACGTCGATGCAAGCTTTGACACAGATCCGGACGACTCTAAGTCGCAAACCGGATACGTATTTATTCTTAATGGGGGTGTAGTAAGCTGGTGCAGTTCCAAGCAAAGCGTCGTAGCAGATTCTGCATGTGAAGCGGAGTACATGGCTGCCTCAGAGGCGGCTAAGGAGGGTGTCTGGATGAAGCAGTTCATGACGGATCTTGGAGTGGTGCCAAGCGCACTGAATCCAATAACCTTGTTCTGTGACAACACTGGTGCCATTGCCTTAGCAAAGGAACCACAGTTTCACAAGAAGACCAGACACATCAAACGACGCTTCAACCTCATCCGCGACTACGTCGAGGAAGAGGACGTAAATATATGCAAAGTGCACAAGGATCTGAATGTAGCAGACCCGCTGACTAAACCTCTTCCACGGCCAAAACATGATCGACACCAGAACTGTATGGGTGTTAGATTTATTACAATGTAATTCACATGGTGATGTGAGGGCTAGATTATTGACTCTAGTGCAAGTGGGAGACTGTTGGAATTATGCCCTAGAGGCAATAATAAATATAGCTATTATTATAATTCCTGTATCAAGATAATAGTTTATTATCCATGCTATAATTGTATTGAATGAAGACTCATTTGCATGTGTGGATACATAGACAAAACACCGTCCCTAGCATGCCTCTAGTTGGCTAGCCAGTTGATCGATGATAGTCAGTGTCTTCTGATTATGAACAAGGTGTTGTTGCTTGATAACTGGATCACGTCATTGGGAGAATCACGTGATGGACTAGACCCAAACTAATAGACGTAGCATGTTGATCGTGTCATTTTGTTGCTACTGTTTTCTGCGTGTCAAGTATTTATTCCTATGACCATGAGATCATATAACTCACTGACACCGGAGGAATGCTTTGTGTGTATCAAACGTCGCAACGTAACTGGGTGACTATAAAGATGCTCTACAGGTATCTCCGAAGGTGTTAGTTGAGTTAGTATGGATCAAGACTGGGATTTTTCACTCCGTGTGACGGAGAGGTATCTCGGGGCCCACTCGGTAATACAACATCACACACAAGCCTTGCAAGCAATGTAACTTAGTGTAAGTTGCGGGATCTTGTATTACGGAACGAGTAAAGAGACTTGCCGGTAAACGAGATTGAAATAGGTATGCGGATACTGACGATCGAATCTCGGGCAAGTAACATACCGAAGGACAAAGGGAATGACATACGGGATTATACGAATCCTTGGCACTGATGTTCAAACGATAAGATCTTCGTAGAATATGTAGGATCCAATATGGGCATCCAGGTCCCGCTATTGGATATTGACCGAGGAGTCTCTCGGGTCATGTCTACATAGTTCTCGAACCCGCAGGGTCTGCACACTTAAGGTTCGACGTTGTTTTATGCGTATTTGAGTTATATGGTTGGTTACCGAATGTTGTTCGGAGTCCCGGATGAGATCACGGACGTCACGAGGGTTTCCGGAATGGTCCGGAAACGAAGATTGATATATAGGATGACCTCATTTGATTACCGGAAGGTTTTCGGAGTTACCGGGAATGTACCGGGAATGATGAATGAGTTCCGGGGGTTCACCGGGGGGGGGGGGCAACCCACCCCGGGGAAGCCCATAGGCCTTGGGGGAGACACACCAGCCCTTAGTGGGCTGGTGGGACAGCCCACAAGTGCCCTATGCGCCAAGGAGAAGAAAATCAAGAGAGAAAGGAAAAAAAAGGAGGAGGTGGGAAGGAAGGGGGACTCCCTCCCACCAAACATAGTCCAACTCGGTTTGGGGGGGAGAGTCCTCCCCCTTGGACTCGGCCGACCCCCTTGGGGCTCCTTGAGCCCCAAGGCAAGGCCCCCTCCCTCCCACCTATATATACGGAGGTTTTAGGGCTGATTTGAGACGACTTTTCCACGGCAGCCCGACCACATACCTCCACGGTTTTTCCTCTAGATCGCGTTTCTGCGGAGCTCGGGCGGAGCCCTGCTGAGACAAGGTCATCACCAACCTCCGGAGCGCCGTCATGCTGCCGGAGAACTCTTCTACCTCTCCGTCTCTCTTGCTGGATCAAGAAGGCCGAGATCATCGTCGAGCTGTACGTGTGCTGAACGCGGAGGTGCCGTCCGTTCGGTACTAGATCGTGGGACTGATCGCGGGATTGTTCGCGGGGCGGATCGAGGGACGTGAGGACGTTCCACTACATCAACCGCGTTCTCTAACGCTTCTGCTGTACGGTCTACAAGGGTACGTAGATCACTCATCCCCTCTCGTAGATGGACATCACCATGATAGGTCTTCGTGCGCGTAGGAAAATTTTTGTTTCCCATGCGACGTTCCCCAACAGTTCGAAATTACTAGTTAGCGAATACATCTTTCAACGATTACTTCCACCTTCACAGTTTGTGACAAGTGGCGCACTGCATGCGTGCCATTTGTCGCAACCTGGAAGTTTTCCCTTTTTTCGTAGATCCGTATTTTCAAAACGTTTTATCTCTTAAACCGTGTGTTCAAATCTTGAACCGTTTTCACCGTTGCCTTTCACGCGTCGAGATCTTCAAAACAAGATCCCATGTTGATAGGTTTTGAGGATTTTTTTCATGAAAAAACGGAAGAAAAACGGACGAAAAAACAGTGCCTCACGCGATAGAAAAAACAGAAAACGCGGTTTTTTCCCTTTCCAAGAGACACGGGTCGTGCCTCTCGGGAAGGCAAAACCGTACCTCTCGCTGAAGCAAAACCGTGCCTCACGGAGAGAAAAAAAAGTAGAAAACACGTTTTTTTTCTTTTCGGGAGAGGCACGGGCGTGCCTCTCGCAAAGGAAAAACCGTGCCTTTCGCGGAAGCAAAACCGCGCCTCTCGCAAAAAAGAACAGAAAACACGTTTTTTCCCTTTCGAGAGAGGCACGGGCGTGCCTCTCGCGAAGGCAAAACCGTGCCTTTGGCGGAAGCAAAACCGTGCCTCTCGTAAAAAAAACAGAAAACACGTTTTTTTCCTTTCCGAAAGGCAAGGGCGTGCCTCTCGCGAAGGCAAAACCGTGCCTTTCGCGGAAGCAAAAACGTGCCTCTCGTAAAAAATAACAGAAAACGTGTTTTTTTCATTTCTGAAAGGCACGGGCGTGCCTCTCGCGAAGGCAAAACCGTGCCTCTTGCTGAAGCAAAACCGTGCCTCTCGCAAAAAAACAACAACAAAAAACGAGTTTTTTCGCGTAAAAAAAGAAAACACGTGGCGGCGGCTGGAAACGCGCCAAGTGGCGGCACACGGGAGCGATTGCTGGAAGGCTCGCGAGGGAGCGCTCGCTAACTAGTTGCTCCCGGTCTTGCCTCTCTAACCCTAATATAAAAAAATAGGGTTGGGGGAGTGGTTCTTAAGGCATCTTCAATGGTGATTTGTAAATTTCTTTCCGTATCCATTCGTGGACAGGGGATAATTCATGGACACGGATGCGAAAGGATGTCGTTCAACCGTAGTAGTAATATTTTGACAACAATTTGACCGGACAAAATCCATATAAACTAGTCGAATTTTGATATAAACACGACATATTTCATCTGAAATAGGATAATTTGTAT
The DNA here is from genome assembly GCF_904849725.1 of Hordeum vulgare subsp. vulgare. Lineage (NCBI taxonomy): Eukaryota > Viridiplantae > Streptophyta > Magnoliopsida > Poales > Poaceae > Hordeum > Hordeum vulgare. The sequence goes on along the minus strand of NC_058519.1, from coordinate 621,027,313 downwards.
ATAAAACTGGACGATATTTTGTCCGGTGAACTAAAACCCTAAACTACCTATAGTTGACGGTGACCTCGTACGCCATGTCGATCTGGCCGACGGCTCCTCCTTCATCGTTGTCGCCCGCTCCATCGTTGGAGTCTTCCTTGTCGGACTTTGGGTGGTGGAAAGAGGCGGCCTCGCGGCAGGGCATCCCGACAGTTGCCTGTCTTGCGCGGATGATTCTCTCCGCTTCCTCCCGTGCGCAGGGTGGCCACGACCATCGACGACATGGACGGGTAGAGGCCAGCGGACCTTGGAGGAGGGGTCATTGGCGGCAGCGATTTCAACGCGAGACCACTCCTCGCCATACGTGGCCATCTCCCTATCGAGGCGGCGAAAACAACGCTTGCTCGTCTCCGTCGTCACAGATCGGTGCAGAGCCCACGTGTACGCTGCTACTTCTCAAACAACAGCACCAGAAATTGACACGTTGACGGAGATTGGGCTTGCGTTGGTTTTTCCCTTGAAGAGGAAAGGGTGATGCAGCACAGGAGCAGTAAGTATTTCCCTCAGTTTGAGAACCAAGGTATCGATCCAGAAGGAGGGTCTCGTCAAGTCCACAGTACCTGCACAAACACAAACAAGCTTGCACCCAACGCTTCAAAGGGGTTGTCAATCCCTTCAAGATTGTTTGCAAAGTGAGATCTGAAGGCGGAAAGTGCAACGAAGTAAAAAGTTTAAGGCTGAAAATATGATGTGGAGTAGACCCTGGGGGCCATAGTGTTCACTAGAGGCTTCTCTCAAAATAGCAAGTAATACGGTGGGTGAACAAATTATTGTCGAGCAATTGATAGAACCGCGGAAAGTCATGACGATATCTAAGGCAATGATCTAGCATATAGGCATCACGTCCGAGACAAGTAGACCGATACTTTCTCCATCTACTACTATTACTCCATAAATCGATCGCTATCCAGCATGCATCTAGTGTATTGAGTTCATGACGAATAGAGTAACACTTTAAGCAAGATGACATGATGTAGAGGGATAATCTCAAACCAATGATGAAAACCCCATCTTTTTACCCTTGATGGCAACAACACGATACGTGCCTCGCTACCCCTTCTGTCACTGGGTGAGGTCACCGCATGGTATGAACCCAAAACCAAGCACTTCTCCCATTGCAAGAATCATTGATCTAGTTGGCCAGACAAAACCCACAACTCGAAGAGAATTACAAGGATATGAAATCATGCATAAGAGAGATCAGAAGAAACCCAAATAAGATTCATAGATAATCTGATCATAAATCCACAATTCATCGGATCTCGACAAACACACCGTAAAAGAAGATTACATCGGATAGATCTCCAAGAAGATCATGGAGAACTTTGTATTCAAGATCCAAGAGAGAGAAGAAGCCATCTAGTTACTAGCTATGGACCCGTAGGTCTATGGTGAACTACTCACGCATCATCGGAGAGGTCATGGTGTTGATGGAGAAGCCCTCCGTGTCCGACTCCCCCCTCCGACAGGGCATAAGGACGTGCCCCAGATGGGATCTTGCGGAGACAGAAGTTTGCGGCGGCGGAAAAGTGATTGCGATGATCTCCTGATTTTTTCTGGAATTTTTGGGATTATATAGGCGAAAGATCTTGGTCAGGGGACCTCCAGGGGGCCCACAAGCCTGGATGGCGCGGCCCCCTGGCCGTGAGGGGGGGGGGCTTGTGGGGCCCCTGGAGCTCCTCTGTCTTGGCTCCCAAGTTCCCCGATCTTCTTCCGTTCCAAAAAAGAAATCTTTTCGGGTATTTTCTTCCGTTTGGAATCCGTTTCAAAATCTCCTCTCAAAGGGGTCAAAAACATGGAAAAACAGGAACTGACACTTGGCACTGAGTTAATAAGTCAGTCCCAAAAAATAAATAAAAGGCATGCAAAACATCCAAAGTTTGACAAGATAATAGCATGAAACCATCAAAAATTAGAGATACGTTGGAGACGTATCAAGCATCCCCAAGCTTAACTCCTGCTCGTCCTCGAGTATGGAAGTGATAAAGAATGAATTTTTTATGTGGAATGCTACCTAGCATAGTTGTCCTTTGCAACTTCTTTCACATGACATGAATGTTCAGATCCGTAAGATTCAAAACAATAGTTTTCTATTGACATGAAAACAGTAATACTTCAAGCAAACTAGCAAAGTAATCATGAACTTTCAAATAACAAGGCCAAAGATAGTTATCACAATACATGAGCGCGAGCCATGGATATAGCACTATAGGTGGAATAGAGTGTGGTGGTGGTTGTGAGATAAAAAGGAGGAGATGGTAACATTGACTCGGCGCATCAATAGGCTATGGAGATGTCCATTAATAGATATCAATGTGAAGGAGTAGGGATTGCCATACAAGAGATGCACTAGAGCTATAAGTATGTGAAAGCTCAAAAGGAAAACTAGTGGGTGTGCATCCAACTTGCTTGCTCACGAAGACCTAGGGCAATTTTGAGGAAGCCCATCATTGGAATATACAAGCCAAGTTATACAATTAAGATTCCCACTAGCATATGGTAGTGACAAAACAAGAAGCTCTCAATCATGAAGAACATGGTGCTATCATGAAGCACAAGTGTGGAAAAAGATAGTAGCATTATCCCTTCTCTCTTTTTCATTCTTTTTTTTCATTTGGGCTCTTAGGTCTCTTTTTCTCTTTTCTTTTCTTTTCTCTTTTTTTTGTTTTTGGGCTCTTTGGCCTCTTTTTTTTCCTCACATGGGACAATGCTCTAAAAATGATGATCATCACACTTTTATTTACTCACAGCCCTTGTTCAAGAATTCGTCGAGTTAATCAGTTTACTTGCCGATTAATCCCTACTCGCAGGGTCACCGAGTAGCCGATTAATTGATAAATCGACCGATTAATGGATTAAATGATCGATTAACTTGCCGATTAACCCATTAATCCCCTACTGACCAACCAACCGAGCAGTTACCAGTTAACGATTTTCTCAACAATGCTCACAGCTCAAAATGGTGATGACTCTATAGGAAATGCCTCCGGCAGTGTACCGGGATGTGCAACGATCTAGCATGGCGTATGACGTTGAAACATCTCTCTAGCTATCTTACGATCATGCAATGGCAATATGAGAGTGATGGCACAAGTCATGAGACGGAACGGTGGTAGTTGCATGGCAATATATCTCGGAATGGCTATGAAAATGCCATAGTAGGTAGGTATGGTGGCTATTTTGAGGAAGGAATTTGGTGGTTTGTGCACCGGCGAGAATTGCGCGACACTAGAGAGGTTAGCAATGGTGGAAGGTGAAAGTGCATCTATACCATGGACTCACATTAGTCATGAAGAAATCACATACTTGTTGCGAAAGTTTTTATTAGTAATCGAAACAAAGTGCTAAACGCATACTCCGAGGGGAAGGGTTGGTAGGTGTGAACCATCGCGCGATCCCGACCTCAACACAATGGATGACAATCAATAGATCAATTATGCTCCGACTTCCTAACATAGCGGTTCACCATACGTGCATGCTACGGGAATCACTAACTCCAACACAAGTATCTCTAGATTCACAACACCCTACTAACATAACTCTCAATATTACCGAATCCATGTCTCAAAACTAGTTGAGAGGAACTGAAACTTCTCTTTCTACTCAATGCACATGAAGATGGAGGTTTTTGCATCCTCTTTGGGTACCTAGCACATGGGACTACTTTCATAGCATAAGCCAACTACCAAATCACGCACTACCGTGCTCTAAAGATATAAGTGAAGCACAAGAGCAAAAGTGTCTAGCTCAAAAGATATAAGTGAAGCACTAGAGCAAAAGTATCTAGCTCAAAAGATATAAGTGAAGCACTATAAGCATTCTGGCAAAATCACGATGAGTGCATGTCTCTCTCTCACAAAAAGGTGTGCAGCAAGGATGATTGTGACACAACAAAAAGAAAAGACTCCTATGATACCAGACGCTCCAAGCAAAACACATATCATGTGGTGAATAAAAATATAGCTCCAAGTAATGTTACCGATGGATTGAAGACGAAAGAGGGGATGCCTTCCCGGGACATCCCCAAGCTTAGGCTTTTTGGTGTCCTTGAATTTGGCTTGGGATGCCTTGGGAATCCCCAATCTTGAGCTCTTTCCACTCCTTATCTCTTTGTCCATGAGAACATCACCCAAAACTTGAAAACTTCACAACACAAAACTTAAACTGAAACTCGTGATAACATTAGCACAAGAGAACAAACTACCACTTCTTTTGGTACTGTAGCAAACTTGAATTCTATCTATATTGGTGTTGGACTACTGTATTCTCACTTTTCCATGGCTAGTAGCCCCCGATATTAACCATGGTTTCATCAAAACAAGCAACCAACTCAACAAAAACAGAATCTGTCAAAAACAGACCAGTCTGTAGCAATCTGTATACTTCGTATACTTCTGGTACCTCAAAAAATCTGAACAATTACGACTGCCTGGGCAAAAGGCATATCAACCAGCAACAAAAAGAATCAACTCAAGATCTATTTCTGAATAAAAATGAAAAATCATCTCGTGAGCGAAAAGTTTCTGTCTTTTTCCAGCAGGATCAAACAACCATTACCAAGACTAGTCATAAAGGTTTTGCTTGTCTCAAACACAAAAAACACAATCACAACAGAATTATGATAGTGTGGATGCAACAAAACAGAAAGAAAAAGACAAATTCATTGGGTTGCCTCCCAACAAGCGCTATTGTTTAACACCCTTAGCTAGGCATTGGTAAATCAATGATGCTCACACAAAAGACAAGAATTGAAGCACAACGAGAGCATCATAAAGCATGTGAAAATCACATCTAAGTCTAACATACTTCCTATGCATAGGTATTTTATAGGAAAACAGATTGTCAAGACAACCAATAGTTTCCATATGCAAGGAAGAAGAAAGAGACAATAGCAATCTCCACATAATGAGAGGTAATTTGGTAACATGAAAGTTTCTACCACAATATTTTCCTCTCTCATAGCAATTACATGTGGGATCATAATCAAATTCAACAAAATAGCTGTCGCAAAGGATATTATTTTCATGATCCACATGCATGCAAAGTTGACGCTCTTCAAAAATAGTGGCATTATCATCAACTAAAGTCATGACTTCTCCAAACCCACTTTCAATATTATTGCAAATATCATTGCAACAAGTAGTGGACATAGCAAAACTAGCATCCCCAAGCTTAGGGTTTTGCATATTTTTAGCTTGATTGTCATTAATAGAATTTATAATGAAATCATTGCAATCATGCTTTTCATTCAAGGATCCCTCGTGAATCACTTCATAAATTTCCTCATCACGATTTTCAGATTCACGCATCTCAAGCAAAACTCCATAAGGATAGTCAAGTGCACTCAACTCACTAGCAATAGGATCAACATAATTGGATCTCTTAAAGAGATTAGCAAGTGGATGAGGATCCATATCACTAGATGTAACGACTAAGATGCGATCCTTTCCGATTTGGGGATCGAGGCCCCGAATTGGAAAGAAGCGCATTTAAGCGTTTCGCAAACATGGTAACATAGCACATACATTAAAGTAGAGGAATGACAATAAGGGATTCAACTGTCATCTCATAAATATATCAGAGTTACATCATGCATCCTAACAAGGTAATTCCGCTACGGACTACAAAACAAGGGAAATGACTATGCTACCCTGCATGCTTGCCCACGATCACGACCACGCCTCAATCTTCTAGATAGTTCACGTACAGGCGGTCGTTCTCCTCATCGTACTGCCACGCTAGCTGCGTGCCGTCGGGATCACCTGTCTTGGGGGTACCTGAACCTGTTGGTGTTGTGAAGGAATCTGTGAGGCACGGGGACTCAACAATCTATGACCTCGGTGCCAGAACTAGTCAAGTTATTAGGTTGGAAGATGGAGTGTTTAGCTTGCAGCATCCTAAGCTTAATATGGTGGCTAACTTACGTCGAACATGTATGAAGGTGGTCTATTCTAGCGGTTGATAATAGATGATCACTAAGTGATCCTGAACACCTACCTACGTCAATCATAACCCCACCATGTTCCCGATCGAAGAGAGATCTTCGAGGGGGCAGTCACGGTTACGCACACAGTTGGCAATTTTATTAGCTTATGTTTAAGTTATTTATTACCGGATGTTAACAAAATATTCCAAATTGCCACATAACCGCGGGCACGGCTTTCCGAAAGATTAAACCCTGCAGGGGTGCTCCAACTAGTCTATCACAAACGTACACTGGCCGCAAAGTAATCCTCTATCACGAATCTCGTGATGTCGTCGGATTCCTTAGAGGAAAACCTCAACTCTGGGGAGAACCAAAGCTTCATCGGGATTCCTATACGCAAGATATATCGCTAAAGTAAGACAAGACTAGCAGGACCTCCCGACGTGTCGACGACCCTGATGAGAGTCGCGTATCTCAGTCTCAGGACACGCCGCATGAGCGATGGTTACCACGCCAAAACACCGAGTTGCCCCGGGGAGCGTAATAAGCTGCTCTGGGTTGGACCAACACTCATGAGGAGCACTGGACCGGGTTGTTGATTAAATTCCTCGGGGTAGCTATTCCCTATGCAGATTATTATTAAGTGATTAGCAAATTAACACCAATGTTGGGTCCTGCCGGACAAGTCTTAACACTACGCGATTTATCGAGGGGGTCTCCATAACAACCCCGAACGTGTTAGGAGCGATCAATATGGAATCAAACACCGGTAGCCGGTAGCTATGGCGGCAATAATGGAACAAAACACCCGACAAAAGGCTAGGCCTTCCGTTATTTACCAAGTATATAGCTGCATTAATTAAATAACAGATTTAACATAATGATATCAAACTCATGTTATCACATTAGACAATTGCACCTGCATCTAGCAACGCTAACATTAGTAGCTGAGCAAAGCCTACTTAGCCATTCAAGATTTGCTAGGAAGGGATAAGTGTTTGGGTTTCATGGCAATTCAGGAGGCAATTATTTCAGTGGTAGGCAGCGAGCATATGACAAAGGAAATGTAATCTAGCATAACAAGTCTAGAGATGGAATCAAGGTCATATCATCTTGCCTGTGATATCCTCAGTTTGGAACTATTCTTGTTCGTCCTGCACGTACTCTCCCGAATCCATGTACTCGTTCTCCGATCCCGGTGCTACCCAACATAAGAATAACATCCAATGAACAACAGCACCTCAAGATGCAACAAGCACATGATGCATGAGATGAATATGAGCATGCATCACTATTCTACTCACTAGCACAAGCATGAGAAGTAAATACATGTTCCTGGACAGAACTGCATCCTAAGCTATCTTGACATGCATGAGAATGACATGATCAGATGCGTCACGTGAAAACGATGCAAAAGCATATAAAGAACATTACAAACGGAGTTACGGATCAACAGGAATCAACAAAACAAGATATGAAGCCCTACGTGTCAAATTCATCATAATACACTCCAATGGCTCAACTCTGGTATTCTCAGGTAGCCAAGACATAAAACAAACCAACATGGATAGGGTGGTGCAAAGAATATCACCACACCATCAACTATGCACTCACAATCATCAAAACATCAAAACTACACAATCTGCCATAAACAACATCATAGCACTTTGTGAGCTACATGCAAAGCACCTACAGCCACCTAAACATGCCAAATAAGATATGTGGCTGTAGCTATCCAAGAGTACTAAAATAACAAGCAAAAATATCACACAAAGGAGTTAAACACAGAAAGTTACACAGCTGCAAACTTGCCCAAAAATTATCAGATTTCAGGGACTTAGTGAAAATTCCAGATTCTCACTATATGTTTATGCTCTGAAGCATTTTGACAGCAGCCAAAACAATATCTACATGACTCCAAATGGAATGAAAATTTACAGGGAGCTAGACAAACATATAAGCTTCAACTTTCCAGTTCAAAGCTAAGGCTGAATCACAACACATTGACCTGCACAAGCTCATCAACAGGAGAAGAAAATATAAATAGATTCTCAGACTTAGTGAAAATCTCAGATTTTCACTAATCTGGAATTTCAGCCACATGCCTACTTTGATTGGGCACAACTTGCACATATGCATTCCTAAACATGAAACAAAAGCAACAAGTGGTAGAGGGGGTCACCCTCCAATGCCACAACAAGGAATCAACCTTTTGTGCACACCACAACTCATGGAACCAAGCTCTAAACATAGAACAAATCTGAAATATGTCATTTCCAGAAAGTGTTCCAATGGCAAAACTGATCTCACCAATGGATTGCTGGGATGATTCTACCCCAAAAGCATATAAAATACCTATGCACTTGCTTGGAACAAGTGAGCACAAACTAGGGAAGAAAAACTACAAGGAATCATATGTACTCCCTCCGTTCCATAATATAAGTCTTTTTAGAAATTCCACTAGAGGACTACATACGGATGTATATAGACATACTTTAGAGTGTAGATTCACTCATTTTGTTTTGTATGTAGTCCCTTAGTGAAATCGCTTAAAAGACTTATATTTAGGAACGGAGGGAGTAGTGAATAGTGCATCATCACAAGTGCAAAATCATTACACATGACCACAACATCTATGGGGTACATGAGGGGTAGACCTCATGCCTATGTGACTTGGCACATCACCACACCATCACAAACAACAAGCAAAACATAATATCATCACCTACACATGAAATCTTGCACATATGCCCAACAAGGCATAACTTTCCATGATGTGGGTGTGGTCATACTCACATGAGCACCCACACACTCACATAGGATCTAGAAATACTATAAATCCATGCACTCATAACAACAATGCACTCATACACATGATAATACTACACACTCACAAGGAAGGATACACCCTCATGAGGATACACACTCACACATATGGACATGTGTTGGTGCACCTTGCTTTAGGAGGTGGGGTGAACCAACCTACACCCACACAACTACACACACACACCACATATTGCACAAGAGGTGCACAAGCATAACCTCATTGGTGCTTGCACCACACTTATGCACATGAACTCTTGTTCATGTGTGTGAGATGCATACACACACATCAACCACAAGGCACCACTTGCATGTGTGCTACCACACACACACACCACAACACCATCATCTACACATCACCCTCTACTACCACCTACACATGCACACACTCCTGCTCTCACATACATACACTTAGGCAAAAGAAAACAATACAAAAAGGAAAAGAATACACCACATGCACAGGATTTACTAGGGCAACAAAGGAACTAGCCAGCAAGGAAAAAACAACAAAAAATACAAAGGGAAGGGGTTCCTGGGTTCGACCCTGCTATGCATCGGTTCTTAACACATAAGAGGAGGGAACCCTCTTGGGGTAACCCCCCTCTGTTCCTGCACCCGATCGGCGGTGGCCGGAACAGGGGACGGCAATTGACGGTGCTGCGCGCCTAATCGAGCTACGGTTGCTTGCGGGGAGGAAGAGGAGATCACCAGGGTCTCATTCCCGTGCCTAACCTGGCGAGAGGAAGACCACTACGGCGGCTCCACGACACACGGCTACGCGGCGGCGACGGCGACAGAACAGCGGCGCTAGGAGCCTGGGATGCTACGCGCGAGGGGGAAAAGGCGGAGGAGGGACGAGCTGCTCACCCTGGACCTTCGAGGCCGCTCTGCTTGACCGAAGGGGAAGAAGGGGAAGCAGACCGCTTCGACCCGCAGCTGCTCCAGCGACGCCGACATGGAGGTGACGCCAGGAAGGAGGTCCGACCCCGCTAGCGCCAGGGATGGAACGGGGGAAGGTTCCCCATCCTCGTGGGTGCCTCGGGCTCGACGAGACGCGGTGGCGACGAGGGAAGGGACGGCGATCGACGACGCACTTCTCTGAACCTCTGCTCTCTCTGAATCTCACTGTTGCTTACCTTGCAGAGGAGAGGGGGAGAGAGATGGGGAATGGAGGTGGCGACGACAGGAGGGGAGGACGCGGAACCCTAGACAGGTAGGGCACGCACGTCGAGGTTAAATAGAGGCCTCGACGTCCGTGAAGCTCATGGCGTTACACGCCCTCTCACACACACGCGGCGCTCTCTCTGTGACGGAAGAAGGAAGAGGGGAACGACGTTTGAAGGAGAAGGAGGTCGCGGGAGCGAGGAGGGACTGGGCCGGCCTGTGGGAGGAAGCCCACAGGGTGGCGCCAGATAAGAGAGAGGAAAATAAATCCCTGGCTTCCCAATATAAAAATTACTTAGAGAAAGAAAATAAAGCCAAGAAAAATATGTTGGGGATTAAATCAAAACAAAAATGTCCCTGGTCATGATAAATCATGACCTAATTGAATAAAATGGAAAAGAATTATTTGGGGCTTCTTAATATTTTCAAAACAGCATTATCATTGGCTGTTTTGGGCATATTTGCACCTGTTGAAACACCCTTTAAAACAGCTTCTCCACATCTCAAAAATCACCACAAATTATGCTAACACATGGGCATTTTTAAAACAAAGAAGAGGCAAACAAATACATGGGCTTGAGATAAATAGGAGGGAGAAGTTTTGAAACCTTATGCCACCACAATCACTATTCCTATATCACATGCAAACTACTAGAGTTGCACCACACCACACATTCCAAAGCCACATCTCACACAAGATCACACATCACCTCATATGACGACAAGCAACAGCACATGACACATGACATGATATGGAATGCATGCATGCAAGGAAGAATTAGACAAGGTGACACATGAAATCACATGCATTGATAACTCTCATGTCCATGACAAGTTGGACCCACATAAAGAAGGTTCCAAAAAGGGAAGGTAACACACTTGGGGCATTACACTAGATTTTCAGCAAGCGAAGATGCAAGCATATTGAAGGCACATAGCACACAAGCAAAGGAAAGGCAAGCGAAATAAAAGGGCGAACGAAAAAGGCAAACGAAAAAGGCAAACTAAAAAGGCAAATTGGTGAAGTGGGGAAGAGGAAAACGAGAGGCAACTGGCAAACAAAGTAAATGCAAGAGATGAGTTTGTGACACTTACTTGGATGAGTTCTTGACTTGATCCTCCCCGGCAACGGCGCCAGAAATTCTTCTGCTATCCCACAGACAACAGCGCCAGAAGTTGACACGTTGACAAAGGCTGGGCCTGCATCACATGAGCAGTAAGTATTTCCCTCAGTTTGAGAACCAAGGTATCGATCCAGAAGGAGGGTCTCGTCAAGTCCAGAGTACCTGCGCAAACACAAACAAGCTTGCACCCAACGCTTCAAAGGGGTTGTCAATCCCTTCAAGATTGTTTGCAAAGTGAGATCTAAAGGCGGAAAGTGCAACGAAGTAAAAAGTGTAAGGCTGAAAATATGGTGTGGAGTAGACCCTGGGGGCCATAGTGTTCACAAGAGGCTTCTCTCAAAATAGCAAGTACTATGGTGGGTGAACAAATTACTGTCGAGCAATTGATAGAACTGCGCAAAGTCATGACGATATCTAAGGCAATGATCATGCATATAGGCATCACGTCCGAGACAAGTAGACCGATACTTTCTGCATCTACTACTATTACTCCACACATCGACCGCTATCCAGCATGCATCTAGTGTATTGAGTTCATGACGAATAGAGTAATGCTTTAAGCAAGATGATATGATGTAGAGAGATAATCTCAAACCAATGATGAAAACCCCATCTTTTTACCCTTGATGGCAACAACACGATGCGTGCCTCGTTACCCCTTCTGTCACTGGGTGAGGTCACCACACGGTATGAACCCAAAACCAAGCACTTCTCCCATTGCAAGAATCATAGATCTAGTTGGCCAGACAAAACCCACAACTCGAAGAGAATTACAAGGATATAAAATCATGCATAAGAGAGATCAAAAGAAACTCAAATAAGATTCGAAGATAATATGATCGTAAATCCACAATTCATCGGATCTCGACAAACACACCGCAAAATAAGATTACATCGGATAGATCTCCATGAAGATCATGGAGAACTTTGTATTGAAGATCCAAGAGAGAGAGAAGAAGCCATCTAGTTACTAGCTATGGACCCGTAGGTCTATGGTGAACTACTCACGCATCATCGGAGAGGTCATGGTGTTGATGAAGAAGCCCTCCGTGTATGAATCCCCCCTCCGGCAGGGCACCAGGACCTGCCCCAGATGGGATCTTGCGGAGACAGAAGCTTGCGGCAGCGGAAAAGTGATTGCGATGATCTCCTGATTTTTTCTGGAATTTTTGGGATTATATAGGCGAAAGATCTAGGTCAATGGACCTCTAGGGGGCCCACAAGCCTGGATGGCATGCCCCTGGCCGCGGGGTGGGGGCTTGTGGGGCCCCTGGAGCTCCTCTGGCTTGGCTCCCAAGTTCTCCGATCTTCTTCCATTCCAAAAAAAAATCTTTTCGGGGATTTTCTTCCGTTTGGACTCCGTTCAAAATCTCCTCTGAAAGGGGTCAAAAACATGGAAAAAATAGTTACTGTCACTTGGCCCTGAGTTAATAAGTTAGTCCCAAAAAATAAATAAAAGGCATGCAAAACATCCAAAGTTTGACAAGATAATAGCATGAAACCATAAAAAATTATAGATACGTTGGAGACGTATCAGTTATCATACCTCAAAATCTTTCCTTCAAGTGGCTTGCTGCGGAAGGTCGGGTTCCTTATGCCAGAAGCTCTCCGTGGTAGCCTACTATTGAAGATGGGTGTGTCATATCCCATAAGGATCTTTCACCGAGTGGCGTATCGAGGATGACTGACAGTAAGCTCTTCTTGGTAGCTTGTGGGGGAAGGCTAGGTTACTTATTCCAGAAGCCTTTTGCTATGATGTATCCCCAGATCTGGTTCTGGCTTCCTTTTGAAGTATCCAAAATTTTACCCATAGCAGAGTCACAACTTGATATATGTCATACCTTGACTGAAGATATTTCATTGGTCATGCGCATCGCTTGTCCTTCTGCTGGTGTGGTTATTGTCGTTGTAAAGGTTGCATAGCTGGTGCAGACCTCATGTTGACAATTGATTCAGAAGGTCATATGTTCAAACCAGGTGTTGTCGATAATAAGCAATTGATGGATAATTCCATTTGATTCAGCTAAGTTTCCAAGCATGTTAGGTGCTCCTTGATTCGGACAACTGTGAACTTATCCATATTCCTTGTAGACCTTTGTTCACAGTGCCCAGAAAATTTTATATTTGCACCAATGAGCTTCAAGATTTGCCTTGAAATTTGTACCAACGTACCGGAGTTTTGCTGCTTTTGGGTCACTCTCATTCTTGAAATATGTCCTTGGTGAAGAGTAAATGATTCTTGGGTCAATTGAAAGAAAACTCAGGGTTTACCATACTGACTGAAATAATCCTTGTATCGTGGACTGAATAATTTGTCCCTATTGATGTTCATTCTTGGTAGCCGATCTGCATGTTCCTTAGGCATGGTTTATTCTGAGGCAAACTCTCTCAGGTATATTCTGCCTTTTTCTGTTGCACACGATTCTGCTTCTGACCCATTCTTCATTCTTGACAGATCCGGTGGTAATGTTCTGAATATCAGGCGGTTGGCATGGCTTGTCTTTTGTTGAAATGGGGATTATTGGGTATTATCCTGGCTGCATGTTAGTCTTCTTAGACAACTCTGGCAGATGGATCCAGTCGGAGAAGAAAAAACGAAACCGACAAAAGAAACGAGAATCGCGAAAAACCAAAAAGCAAATAAAGTTCAAGTGTTGCGGACCTTACACATGGCCGAGGATTCACTAATATAAATAATATAGCGCACTCGATGTACCTCTAAGGATTTAGAAGTGGAACCACGCAATGCTCCTGGTAGCATTGGTGTCAAGCTCCTACTACTTACTTAGGGAGCATCACACTCGACGCAGGACCATAACCAAAGTGGCTTAGTCAACACTCCTAAGGTTGTCGAGGAGGGATAGAATTTATAAGCGTCTCCCAAAGGAAACTAGAGTAAGGAGAGAAATGGCATGGCTAGCAAGCAGGGGTAAGGATATCTGGTTTGCCTAGGGGTTTCTTGGGCTCACGGGTCATTGCCGGTTGCGAGCATTTCATACCGGAGGCAAGGGCCACGAGAGTTGGGGTCTGATGGAGCCGAAAACCTATGGGGTTGCCTTATGATCAATAGTAGCCGTGCCAAGTGGCAAAGATGGCTGAAATCCATCTAGGCTTTCTACTGAACACGAGACAGTGAAGTCTTGCTAGCATAACCTATAGTCAGCCTGGCAGCTGTGATACCATTTGTTGTGGCGCTCCGTCTAATTACCACTGTAGCCAGACGGTCGCCGCGCATACCGGCCTAGGGAATCACTCTGGCATGCACATTTACAACAAGTATCATGAACACATGCATTTCTATTAATGAATATAAGAGTTTTACATGATGAACTACAAGGGTGATGGCAGCGGGAAAAGCTCTATCTAAGGAAGCATGGTCCTGGTGCGGCTCCAATCCACACGGATCTGACTCGGTTACGCTCCTAGCCCACGAACGCTCCAGTTCCTCGCTGAGGGACGACGGATCCTTATGTGAACCTGGCCATGTTAAAAGCCGCTGAGTACTTTTGAATGTACTCGCAAGCAAAACCAAACTAACACATACACTAAGCAATGCAATCTATGGCAATCAAGCATGTATTTGTTATTAGAGAAATATGAATCATCATAGCATACCTATCTAGAAATATTAATTATCAAGGTATAACAGGATTATCCAGCAAGATAACTTCTAAAGTAAATATGAAAAGGTAAAGCATATTGGATAAATGATTTCTACTCTGACTATTCTCATAATCCAGTCTGAATCTAATCCAAATCCAATCCAACTCATGTGGTCATCCGACCACTCATCTCATAGCCATCCCATGGCTAACATGTCATAAACCGGACATCTTCCGATGTCTGCACAAGGCGAGTTCTTCCATCATTATTATCACTGATACGGTTGACCACCTACTGAGGTCTGGTCGGGCCGTCCAATACCGTGGACTCGGCTATTCAAATAGATTTGACACTCTGCAGAGGTTGCACACTTTACCCACACTATGGAGCACTCACCTCGTGATCCCATTCGGGTGGACCAGTGTTGCTCCAACGAAACAAGCCTGACCCGTGACTCTTTCATCGTACCACCGGCATTCATCCTTCCCTGGAGTCCTGCCCTGGGTGGCCTGTGTCCTCATGACACCTGCCACCGTCGTGGCCAAAACTAAACTGTCCCAACCGGGGACGGGTACCCAAACAACTCAACTGGGCTCACATGATTATCACCGCCCACCTGATCAGGGTAGCACGCGTGCATAATCCTCCCTCTTTGGAAGTACCGGTGAAAGGTCACGCGATCATCCCAAGTCACGGTCGTCCCATATCGGCAAATGTGGTTGCACGGATAAGCCCGGAAAAGTGACTCGAGATCAACCCATTAGGTTGGTTTTAACAACACATTTATCAAGTATGGTTGTTGTCAACAATGACTTAACATGATGATAATTATGCATGAAATAACAACGGTAGAAACACCACAACCTACCTTTATATTATGAGTCATTAATAAGACATGATGTAAATGACAAGTTATTACTTTACAAGCTCTAACCGTAAATTAGACCCTCGGAACCTTCGCTGAAAACTGACAAATAAATCGGTAGCCACCAGAACGGTCTTTACAACACAGATCTAGGACGTTACCGGAATAACTCAACCCCGGCTCAAGACGGCTGGAAAGCAGCACACAGCATGAGGCGGTGTTGATAAGAAGAATGTAGCAGTTTCCTAAGACGACCAAGGAACATCTCAGAGCATAGGGTCGCTGCCACAGAAAGAAATTCAACAGCTGCCCGTGACGGTCGAAAAGCAGCTCAGAACACGAGCTAGCTGCTGACAAGAGAAATATAAAGTTGGCATCCACCCCGGACGGCCGAAAGCAGCTCAGACTCAGGCGTGGTGCCATCATTGAAGAAAATGTGAGCAAGGGTTCGTCAGAGTCACCTACTGCAAATTTCTATACATACAATCACAAGCATATTAATTAAACATGCAGGAACAACACAGAGCAGAGCTTTAGGGCATATGTCAGGTGGTTGCTTGCTTGGGGTCAAAGTATACTCCTAGAAGAGGTGCGGAGAGTCCGCGAAAAGGATCACCGAATACCGCTCTCTCTCGAAGGGGGCTGATTGGAGACAAGGGCAAAATGGTCATTTTCACAGTGTATCCACCTTGTGAGAATGATACCAACATGACGGGATCGACGAGACAAAGATGTGGGCTTTGGAATCGGAGTCCCGGGCAAAAATATATAAACATTTGAAGGAGAAGGACCAATCTGCAATAATAATAATTGCCATCGGGTCCCTCACTACAGGAATCACCTTCTTTGCCGTCTGCCATCACAGACGGCAAAGACACTATCCCGGACGGCAAAGACAATACCACAGACGACAAAGATTGTCACGGCCGGCAAAATTTCTGCGTCAGCCTACAACGGCATAGGACCTTCTTTGCCTTCTGCCCCCCCAAAGCGGACGGCAAAGCTCTTTGCCGTCAGCTTTCCTTAGGAGCAGTCGGCAAAGCGCTTGAGACGGCAGCCGACAGGCGTTGCCTCCGTTAGGGGTTAACGGAGCCTTTGCCATCTTCCTCCTCGTCAATCTTTGTCGTCTGCCTCCCCGTCAATCTTTGCCATCTGCCTTCTCCTCCCCTCCCCTCCCCTCCATCTTTGCCGTCTGCCTCCACGACCATCTTTGCCGTCTGTCGGGTCCTCCCCTCCCCCCTCTCTCCACTCTTTGTCGTCTGCCTCCTCCTCTGTGCCCTTTTCTTTGCCGTCTGCCCCCCAGGAAGCAGACGGCAAAGAGACTATATGGCCAGCTGCTACTGCCCAGGTTGCACAGCTGGGCGCCACGTGGCACCTTTGCCGTCCGTCAGCTGACGGCAAAGGCCTTTGCCATCAGCTGGAAGACGGCAAAGAGCCTATATTGTCACATTTTTATTTATTTTTTCTATTTCACATCACATATACATATAATTCATAGCACATATATCATAAATAGGTCACAACACATATATGATATACATATAAAGCTCATCAATGCCATTTGTTCATCAACGTACATCCCATATATCAAAAGAACCAACACATACAAAGTTTCATCCATATATACATACATATAGTTGCACATATATTGTTCATCAACACATTGTTCATCAACACATACAAAGAACCAACACATTGTTCATCAACTCAAATAAAAACGGAAACTAAAGCACTCCAACGCCAGCTTCCATGCATGTAGTACATCCAATCTGCAAAATGGGAATAAGAAACTCAGAAGAAGAACAACAACAACATATATATGACAAATAAGCTAAATTGAAGAAGAAAGAGAAGAATCAAGAAGAGAACAAGGAGAAGAAAAACAAGAAGGAGGAGGACGAGGAGGAGGAGGAGGGGAAGGGGAAGGACAAGGACAAGGAGGAGGAGAATAAGAAAAACAAGAGAAGAAGAAGGAGAAGGAGGAGAAGAAGGAGGGCTCCTTCTCCTTCTCCTCCTTCTCCTTCTTCTTCTTTTCTTCTCCTCCTCCTTCTTCTACTTCTCCTTCTCCTTCTCTTCTTCTTCTCTTCTTCTTCTTCTTCTTCCTTCTCCTTCTTTTTGAGCTAAATGGGCTAATTATGTCATTTTACAGGAAAACAAGCTAAGTATATAATATTCATGAGCTAACCAAGGTTCTTATGCCATTTTGAGCTTATTATTGTATTTTGTAGCTAAATGGGCTAATTATGTCATTGTCGGGTTAATTAAAGCAAGGATAATATGAAAGAGGAGAAGAAAGAGGAGGAGGAGGAGAATAAGAAGAAATCAAGAAGAAGGAGGAGGAGGAGGAGAAGGACTGGAAGGTCCTTGGCCTTCTCCTCCTCCTCCTCCTCCTCCTCCTTCTCCTTCTTCTCTTCTTCTTCTTCTTCTTCTTCTCTTCTTCTTCTTCTATCTTTTCATTTTGCCTATTTCTTCTCCTCTTCTCCTCTTGTTGGAGCTAAATTACCTAATTATATCTTTTTGAGCTAAATGTTCCAATTATGTCATTTTAGAGGAAAACAAGCTAAGTATATAATATTCATGAGCTAACCAAGGTTCTTGTGCCATTTTGAGCTTGTTATGGTATTTTGGAGCTAAATGGGCTAATTATGTCATTGTTGGGTTAATTAAAGCAAGGATAATATGAAAGAGGAGAAGAAAGAGGAGGAGGAGGAGAAGAAGAAGAAATCAAGAAGAAGGAGGAGGAGGAGGAGAAGGATAGAAGGTCCTTGGCCTTCTCCTCCTCCTCCTCCTCCTCCTTCTCCTTCTTCTCTTCTTCTTCTTCTTTCTTTTCATTTTGCCTATTTCTTCTCCTCTTCTCCTCTTGTTGGAGCTAAATTACCTAATTATGTCTTTTTTGAGCTAAATGGGCTAATTATCCCATTTTAGAGGAAAACAAGCTAAGTATATAATATTAATGAGCTAACCAAGGTTCTTATGCCATTTTGAGCTTATTATGGTATTTTGGAGCTAAATGGACTAATTATGTCATTGTTGCGGAAATTAAAGCAAGGATAACATGAAAGAGGAGAAGAAAGAGGAGGAGGAGGAAAAGAAGAAGAAATCAAGGAGGAGGAGGAGGAGAAGGACTAGAAGGTCCTTGGCCTTCTCCTCCTCCTCCTTCTCCTTCTTCTCTTCTTCTTCTTCTCTTCTTCTTCTTCTTCTATCTTTTCATTTTGCCTATTTCTTCTCCTCTTCTCCTCTTGTTGGAGCTAAATTACCTAATTATGTCTTTTTTGAGCTAAATGTTCCAATTATGTCATTTTAGAGGAAAAAAAGCTAAGTATATAATATTCATGAGCTAACCAAGGTTCTTGTGCCATTTTGAGCTTATTATGGTATTTTGGAGCTAAATGGGCTAATTATGTCATTGTTGGGTTAATTAAAGCAAGGATAATATGAAAGAGGAGAAGAAAGAGGAGGAGGAGGAGAAGAAGAAGAAATCAAGAAGAAGGAGGAGGAGGAGGAGAAGGATAGAAGGTCCTTGGCCTTCTCCTCCTCCTCCTCCTCCTCCTCCTTCTCCTTCTCTTCTTCTTCTTCTTCTTCTTCTTCTTCTTTATTTTCATTTTGCCTATTTCTTCTCCTCTTCTCCTCTTGTTGGAGCTAAATTACCTAATTATGTCTTTTTTGAGCTAAATGGGCTAATTATCCCATTTTAGAGGAAAACAAGCTAAGTATATAATATTAATGAGCTAACCAATGTTCTTATGCCATTTTGAGCTTATTATGGTATTTTGGAGCTAAATGGACTAATTATGTCATTGTTGGGGGAAATTAAAGCAAGGATAATATGAAAGAGGAGAATAAAGAGGAGGAGGAGGAGAAGAAGAAGAAATCAAGGAGGAGGAGCAGGAGAAGGACTAGAAGGTCCTTGGCCTTCTCCTCCTCCTCCTCCTCCTTCTCCTTCTTCTCTTCTTCTTCTTCTCTTCTTCTTCTTCTATCTTTTCATTTTGCCTATTTCTTCTCCTCTTCTCCTCTTGTTGGAGCTAAACTACCTAATTATGTCTTTTTTGAGCTAAATGTTCCAATTATGTCATTTTAGAGGAAAACAAGCTAAGTATATAATATTCATGAGCTAACCAAGGTTCTTGTGCCATTTTGAGCTTATTATGGTATTTTGGAGCTAAATGGGCTAATTATGTCATTGTTGGGTTAATTAAAGCAAGGATAATATGAAAGAGGAGAAGAAAGAGGAGGAGGAGGAGAAGAAGAAGAAATCAAGAAGGAGGAGGAGGAGGAGAAGGATAGAAGGTCCTTGGCCTTCTCCTCCTCCTCCTCCTCCTTCTTCTTCTTCTTCTTCTTCTTTCTTTTCATTTTTCCTATTTCTTGTCCTTTTGTTGGAGCTAAATTACCTAATTATGTCTTCTTGGAGCTAAATGGGCTAATTATCTCATTTTAGAGGAAAACAAGCTAAGTTTGGAGGAGAAACTTACCGTAGTGGTCATCAAGGAGGAGAAACACCACGGTTGCTCGCGCCGGCTTTGTTTGGAGACGGTTGCCCCGGAGAAGGGTCGTGCGATGCCGCTCGGGAGTTATTCTGCAGAAAAGATATTTTGCAATGTCTCAGTTAGCATGATGACACTCAATTATTAATACTAGTTTATAATGAAACTCACCGTGCCAATCGAAGAGAAGACGGGCATCGGCGGAGGGACTTGACCGCTCTTCTCGCACATACCCTGAAGAGTGGGTCGTATTAGTTAGTATTGAAACAGACATTACACACATGATTTGGCTAATGTGGAAAAAAACATACCACAAAAAGCTCGTACAGGGCCCGTTGACCCGCCTCATTCCGGGCCCTCTCCTCCTCAAGCAATCGTGTCGTGGTCTGGTCCCTCTCATCAAGAGGAGCCTGAAGAGCAGCCTGGCTTGCCAATCTCTCTTTCTCAAGAGCAACCTGGTTTGCCGCTCTCTCTTTCTGAAGAGCAGCCTGAAAAACCATTCCTTGTTACCACAGTAATGATCTATGGTGACACACATAATGAAATGGATGAAAGTGTTCTTAGTCCATACAACTAACCTCGATGGCAAGTTCGACTGGCCGTGGAGGAGGCGTTATCTCAGGACATCCGCTTGACTGGCGTGCCTTGATCTCCGGAAGAGTGAGTGGACAACGTATTATCCCATCTCCAATGGCTATCGAGCCATGGGGCCTCCCGCCACCAGATATCATCACCAGCTCTGGATCCAAAGGTTCCTGGCTAGGGTTAAAGTCATCCCCTTTCGTAGCCTTCCCCGCGTCCATGTATGCCACGAGCTTCTGGTGGGATGATATGTTGGTGAAGTTACTGGGATCATCCAGGTCAGACTCAGAGAATGCCTTCGCCTTCTTGTACGAGGCAGTATGGGCCATGCCATAAAGGTCGTACAAGTGTGGCATCTCAGTCTTATTGTGATGCGCCTAAAAGAGAGGAACAAAATATTAGCATCAAGAATGAATTGCATGAATCATGAAGCAACTCACATACCCAGTTTCGTCCAAACTGAAGTAAGTTGGCGTTGCCTTGATGGTGTGGCACACCAACCATTTGGCTACGCCGATCCTTCGCATTCTCGTGGACGGCTAGCCAGCTGCCTATGCACCACTCATCAACCAACGCCTCCCAACAATCCATCTTATCCGCACACCATCTCGGGGGCACCTGTAAGTTATTAGAAAGAATTTTCAGCGCTACGCCTATGAATGAAATCAAGAAAACTACGTAGAAGGACTTAAGAATAGGTAATTACCTTCATGTATTGCTCCTTCTTCAGAAACTTTCCGTGGCAATCCTTCTTCTCCTTCTTAATACCATGCGTGGCGTAGTAATCTCGAATAGCCTGCGGCCGAGCCTCGTGGCGCAAGTTCTATAGTAACCGCCTAAACTCGACCTTGAGAACCCTGGCCGCCTCCTCCTCATATCCATCCTCACACCTATAGAAGGTCTGCAATCAAACGTGAAAACACCGATTAGTACAATAATTAGGTATATTGTTAATTTTAGATTCTGTAAAAGGATAATTTACCCAAAAGCTCCTGATCACCATCTCGGCCCTCGTGTGGCACAAGACACCATCTATAATCTCCTCCGGCGGGGCCTGTGCAGCCTGGTAGTGCTCCCAGGTAAATCCTAGTGTAGGAACCTGACCCTCACCAGGCAACGTGACAAACCCCGGGAAATTTGTCCAGCAAAGCACACCAAGGACGGAGTTCGGCCTGCGGACTCCAAGAGGGTGTACCCATCCCCTGCAGTATGATAAGGTCAGCGCATTAGATATTTGAACAAACTTGAAGGCAAAAGCTAAAAAAAGGGTAAATGTACTTACCTATCTCCTTCAGGTTTAATCACCGGCCTCTGCTCGCGGGTAGCCGGGGCGACCGGGAGACGTGTACTACCACGCTTGTACACGGTGGCCCCGTCCACCTGCACATCGTCCTCAGTATCCGTAAGCTCATCCCCGCCATCCCCGCCCCCTGAGCCACCCGGACCCTCGGTCCAATCCGGCAACTCGGTACGATCCGGCCAAGGCTCCCATCCGGGCCTCTCCACGTCGGGTGAAGCCTGCGGAACTGTAGTCTCCTCCGGCTGCTCCTGGGCCTAATGCACCTCGACCCGAGGCTGCTCCTGGACCTGAGTCTCATGGGACGAATGCCCGTGAACACCAGGCTCCTGGACCGGAGTCCCCGTAGCCTCCTCCGCAAACAGGTCGACCATACTAGTCCTATGCTCGGGTGAATGAGCTGGTGGTGGTGGCGAGGACGGCTCAACAGTCCTCCTGGATCTTCCGCGGCCACCACCTCTCCATGTACCCTTCCCCTTCCTCCCTACCCGACCAGCACCTCTCCCAGTGGGCAATGCCGCCGACGAAGAAGAACCCCCGGCTGGTGTCGAAAGACTGTCTACCAAGGCTCTACGGAGAGATAGGGGTGGAAGGGAAGTACCACCCCTCATGCGGGGCGCCTGGGAAGAACCCGTCGAGCGCTCTGGACCCGCGCCCACCATCTTTCAACACCTGCCATGATAAAGATTAAAAGAAAATAGTACAACATAAAAAAATTGAATGACTGACATGAATAATAGTATGTACATGAATAATAAAGATTAAAATATATATAATTTAAGTTGTGAATCTTACAAACTAATAATCATCATCAATAAATGCATCATCATCATCACTATCACGCATGTCTTCATGAATGACGCGCTCATCGGGTTCAATGGCGTGAAGTTATGAAAGGCCTTCCTTTAATCGTTGAAGCATTGACAGGTCATCCGCATCAGTAACCTCTACGAGTTCCAGGTCTTCTGGTTCCGGCTCAGGGCTGGAGTCGGATTCATTGTCGCTGTCTACTTCCATGTTCTTGGATGAAGCATGGCGGTTCTTGAAACGTTTCTTGGAAATACATGCTTCTTGGAAGAATTATCCATCATATGTGTCTGGGTTAATGTGAGGTTCATAATCCTGTTCATTTGGGAGAGGTGGTCTGACATGTGGCGCACTTCATAAACAACATACCAACCTTCCAGATTCTTATCCGTTTGGCATGCCCACGGTAGATAGAAAACTTGGGTCGCCTGTTGAGCCGTAATATAGACATCGGGAACATCTAAATGGGTGTTTGGATTGATTTCGACTAGTCCTATATGTTCATGAGTCCTTCTAGTCTTTTTCGGCTGGAACCAATAACATTTGAAGACTACGACGTTCAGTCGGTTTTCACCATAGAATTGAAGTCCATAAATTGCTTCAACTCTTCCATAATACTCGATAACACCTTCGCCGATAGCAGAGACACCACAATTTGTAGATTTCCGGTCGGGCATAGATAGCTCTTTGCCAAAGGTACGAAAGAGATACCGTTGATGTTGTATTTCTCAAATGAACGGACCTTATAGTCAAAACCATTAGCGACTTGTCTCAATTCGGCGTCCATAGACTCTGAATTAGCCTACAAGTTTAATACGAAACGGTTGTTGCATTTGCCGCAAGTTAGACCAAGAATGAAATGGTCCATTATTGATAATTACCGTTTGTTTGAACCAAGAGATGAAACCGGGACAGCCGCCTCCTGTCTTTGACAGAAGCTCATACTCTTCGACGGAATCATTTTCGATCACCGCTCCATCCGAGAATTTGACGACGTAACGGCTGTTTGAAATATCCGGGAATAAGAGCAGTTCAAATGAATTAGAAGTTACGGGAAAATGTGCCGAGAACTCACTCGATGTACGGCCGCACTTCTGTTAGGTTGTTGAAGATATACAACGAAATGTTCTGCCATTCTTCGATATCCAACGTTATTGGTTTCGAAGCACCGACTGGTGCGAGCTTCCCTTTGAATAGGTTGAGGTTGGACCCACCTTTTTTAGGGTCTCCATCATTGTGCCGAGGCTTCGGATTATGCAAATGATGATTTTTGGCTTCGTAGTGTGCTGTCACAAAGTTTGCCACCTCCTCAGTAATGAATGCCTCAGCCATCGATGCTTCAATTCTACGCTTATTTTTACATTTAGCTCGAAGGGTCTTCTGCATCCTCTCAGTTGCATAGCACCAACGATCTTGCACTGGCCCACCCAATCTTGCCTCGGTTGATAGATGTAAAATCAAATGCTGCATTGGATTAAAGAAGCCCGGTGGAAAGATCTTCTCTAACTTGCACAACAACTCCGGTGCAAACTCCTCCATGTCTTCTACCACGCCAGGCGACAATTCTTTCGCACAAAGAACACGGAAGAAATAGCTCAGCTCCGCCAGTACTAGCCATTCATCCTCAGGAGTAAAGCCACGTAACATCACCGGCATTACCCGCTCTAGCCATATGTGACAATCATGACTCTTGAGACCAAAGATTTTTAATTTTTCAAGACTCGCTCCCCTCTTTAGATTCGCTGCATACCCATCGGGGAACATCAAGTGCGTTTTGACCCACAAGATAATTTCCCTCATAGCTGGCCTTCCAAGATTGAACCAGGCCTTTGGCTTCGACCACTTATGCTTTCCTTTGCCTTCTCGCATGTTTTGTAACGGTCTATGACATAGTGTCTCTTGATCGACTCTAGCCTTAATATTATCCTTTGTCTTCCCATCTATGTCGAACAATGTACCAAAAATAGCCTCTCCGATATTATTTTCAGTGTGCATCATGTCGATATTGTGTGGAAGGAGGTCTTTGAAGTAAGGCAGATCCCAGAAGCATGGCTTGTGAGTCCAGGCATGTTTTGAATTATACCCCTTGAAATACCCTAGACGCTCTGGATCAGGCTCGAGGGCGTTTAACTGATCCAGGATCTGTTGGCCTGTGAACGCAGGTGGTGCCAAGTTTTTGACAACTTTACCTTTGGTAAAGTTCTTCTTGTCTTTTCTGAACTAATGGTCAGGATCCAGGAACTGTCTATGCAAGTCAAAGCAAGAATACTTCCGACCCTCCTGCAACCAATGAAACTGAAGAGCTGCCTTGCATTGGGGGCACGGGAACCTTCCATGCATACACCATCCAGAGAATAGCGCATACGCTGGCAAGTCATGCATAGAGTACATGTACCACACATGCATTTTGAAGTTTTCTTTTCTAGCGGCATCGTATGTCTTGACCCCATTTTCCCAAGCTTCTTCCAATTCATCCTTAAGCGGTTGCAGGTACACATTCATATTCTTCCCCGGATAATTGGGCCCTGGAATTATCAACGTCAGAAATATGTTCTTTCTTTGCATAATCTGCCCGTGGGGGAGATTGAGTGGAATGACAAATACAGGCCAACAACTGTATTGGGTTGCCGTCATGCCGAAGGGATTAAAACCATCTGTGGCGGCGCAGACTCGAGGATTCCTTGGATCTGCCGCTTTATCCTGATGCAATCCATCGAAATGTTTCCACGCTTCCCCATCCGATGTGTGTACCATCATCTTATTCCCATCCGCATCTAGTTCGGTTCTTTTGCCCAATTTGTGCCATGTCATCTGTCTGGCTGTCTCTTCGACCATGAAAAGACGTTGAAGTCTTGGTACGATTGGCATATACCGAAGAACACTAACTGCGATTTTGGTCTGCCTCTTCTCACCCATACCGTTGTCTACCAGAAGATACCTGCAAGACTCGCAATTGGGACAATAGTCCAAGTGTGCATACTCCTTCCTAAATAAGACACATCCTTTCTCACATGCATCTATCTTCTCATAGGGCATCTTAAGTACACGAAGTATTTTGTCCGACTGGTACAGGTTTGCAGGCATGACATGGCCTTTGGGTAGGAAACGTCCAAATAGTGTCATCATCGCGTCGTAGCATTCTCTTCCCAAGTTGAACTGAGCCTTCAGAGCCATTACTTGTGCAATTGCATCCAGCTGACAGAGCTCAGTGTGCTCATGGAGAGGACGTTTTGAAGACTCCAACATTTCATAAAAGGCCTTTGCAGATTCCTCCATCTCATCTTCCGAATCCCGAGCATCATCAAAGTCTTACACCATGTCTTCGATCCCAGTACCATGCTCGTCCGTGCGACAACGGACCACCTCAGCTCTTGTGCGTTGTATAGACTCACCATGAAATGTCCACACCGTATAATTAGGCTTAAAACCCCTCCTCTGTAGGTGTTTAATCATTACAGCCTCTGTCGTCTTTTTATAGTGTCGCATCCAGGACAAGGGCAATAGTTTCTTTCCTGGCCATTTGCGAATGCGGCTTTCACAAATTCCTTTGTTTTTAAAAACCATTCTTTCGTCATCTCTTTCTGACTAGGGTGACCGGTATACATCCACGCACGATCACTCATCTTGCGTAGCTACTAAAGACATAAGAAATATATTTATATATAATTTAGCATTTATATTCATCGGTTAATCAGGTTCGCCATTTTTATTACGTCCAGGCAACCTACACGCTAATAGGTAAATATAGGTCCTAATCCCACCCGAGTATGTGTAGATTGGGTTCATTTTCCCATGCTCTGCTCCGGATCCAACGCAAAATTTTGGCAGCACCTCCCCGCTGTTCTCCTGATACACGTCTCCGCAATAAACAGAGAGGATGTGCATCCGGAGAACAACAGGGAGGCACTGACGAAATTCCGCATCGGATCCAGAGCACAGCATACCGGAAAACGAACCCAATCTACACATACTCGGGCTGTCCATGGATAATGTTGGACAATTCGAAAGGATGACGGTTATAAATATGCAAAGACATGCATATTTATAGATGTCGCCCTTTCAAACGGGAGATGCATACTGGTCACGGATACTGATAAATTAATTGAATTACCTAAATCTAGAAAGTTTCATCCGGAAACCGAGCCACAGTAAATGAAGGGGTGGGGAGGAGATAAAATTTGTACTGACCCACGAATGCAGGGGCGGAGCTCGTACAACGCACGGGCAGGTCTTCGCACAGCAGACCTCACAGCGACGAGACAACTATCACATGTAAATCCACCCGATCAACAAAAATATTCCAATTATGTCATTTTAGAGGAAAACAAGCTAAGTATATAATATTCATGAGCTAACCAAGGTTCTTGTGCCATTTTGAGCTTATTATGGTATTTTGGAGCTAAATGGGCTAATTATGTCATTGTTGGGTTAATTAAAGCAAGGATAATATGAAAGAGGAGAAGAAAGAGGAGGAGGAGGAGAAGAAGAAGAAATCAAGAAGAAGGAGGAGGAGGAGGAGAAGGATAGAAGGTCCTTGGCCTTCTCCTCCTCCTCCTCCTTCTCCTTCTTCTCTTCTTCTTCATCTTCTTCTTCTTCTTTCTTTTCATTTTGCCTCTTTCTTCTCCTCTTCTCCTCTTGTTGGAGCTAAATTACCTAATTATGTCTTTTTTGAGCTAAATGGGCTAATTATCCCATTTTAGAGGAAAACAAGCTAAGTATATAATATTAATGAGCTAACCAAGGTTCTTATGCCATTTTGAGCTTATTATGGTATTTTGGAGCTAAATGGACTAATTAATTCCAAAAAACTAAATACCAAACATGTGATCTTCTTTTTGTCTTCTCCTCCTCCTATTCTTCTTCTTCTTCTTCTTCTTCTCCTCCTCCTCTTCTCCTCTTCTCCTCCTCCTTCTCTTCTTCTTCTTCCTATTATTTCTAGTAAGCTAACTAACTAACTAACCTAACTAACCAAGCTAACTAAACCTATCGCTAAACCTAGATAGCACTAAACAACAAAAAACCTAACAAAAACAGAATCTACCACTAAGTAACTAAAAAAGAATCTAGCTACCACTAAATACCAAACAATAAAAAATCAACTTCTTCTTCTTTTTTCTCTTCTTCTCCTTCTTATTTTTTTCCTATTCTCTTCTTCTTCTTCTCTTCTTCTTCTTCTTCTTCTTCTTCTTCTTCTTCTTCTTCTTCTTCTTCTTCTTTCTCCTCCTCCTCCTCCTCCTCCTCTTCTTCTATTTCTTCTTTCTTTTCTCTTTCTCCTCCTCTCCTCTTTCTTCTTCTTCTTCTTCTTCTTCTTTCTTCTAAGTTTTTTCTTTTCTATCTATTTTTTTTCTATTATTTCTTTTCTATCTACTTTATTCTACCTAATAAACTAACTATATAATTTAACACAAAAAAGAAAAATCTAACTATCTAATTTAACAGGAAAAAAACTAACTTTCTTCTATTATTTTGTTCTAAGTTTTTTTATTTTCTATCTATTTTTTCTATCTACTTTATTCTACCTAATAAACTAACTACATAATTTAACAGAAAAAAAGAAAAAAACGTAACGGCGGCGCAGGGAGGAGGGGCGGGCGGTGCAGGGTGGTCGCGGCGCAGGGAGGAGGGGCGGGCGGTGCAGGGTGGTCGCGGCGTAGGGAGGAGGGGCGGGCGGTGCTTGGTGGTGGCGGCGCAGGATGGTGGCGGAGAAGAGAGGGGTGGCGCCGGGTGGTGGCGGCGCAGGGTGGTGGCGGCGCAGGGTGGTTGCGGAGCAGGGTGGTGGCAGCGGCGGGTGGGGGCAGCGCAGGTTGGTGGCGGCGCCGGGTGGGGGAGGGGCGGGCGTGCGGGAGAGGTCGTGCGGGAGCCGAGAGGAGGGCGAAGCCGTGCGGGAGGTAGTGGGGGCCGGCAGCCGTTAGTGGGGTGGGGCCGCCGTCCCCTTTGCCATCCGCTGTGCTCCCAGGCAGACGGCAAAGGAGTCCCAGGCAATCGGCAAAGGGGCGGGTGGGTGGGGGTGCGTTTCGGCCGTTTGGGTGGGGGGCTTTGCCGTGTGCCAAACCTTTGCCGTCCGCATGTGGCTCCTTTGCCGTCCGCCAGCGGACGGCAAAGAGTTGGCCGACGGCAAATTAAAACTTTGCCATCAGCCTCCTCTTTGCCATCTGCCACGTGTAAGCTGACGGGAAAGAAGTTCTTTGCCGACCGCCAGCAGACGGCAAAGATTAGGCACAGGGCAAATTATTTGTTTCCAGTAGTGCCTGAGAGAACAGCCGTCGGCGCCTTCTCTAGGAATACGTTTTCTTCAAGCGAGAACGTAATATAGCAGATTCCGTCTCCACTTATCCACGCTAGTGGTCTCTCTCTCACCAACAGGTGGGGTCAGGGTCCACCTGTCGGGTCCCTTCTGTCTCTTCTCTCTCCTTACGCTTGGGGTTCACCTCCTCCTTTCTTTCTCTCTCCTCCCACCTGGCCGTCATCTACCTCGTGCTGGGGCATAGGAGATCGGGGCGCCTGCCAGGACGCTGCCTCCCTGCGCCGGAGGGCTGGCTGACGAGCGTACCGGCTCCGGCTACTCACGCCGCACCCGCACGGAGTCGAGGGGAGGCTCGGGCCGGCCTGCCGCATCCTCGCCATGGTAGGGGCGCTATGGTCGGAAGACTTCGCGCGGAGAGGCACCAGCAGGACCTACCCATCGAAGATGAAGGCAGCGGCGGCTTCGCGAGAGCTTGGAGATACTCCGATCGAAGATAGAGGAGAGAGGGAGGGCTCTGGAGCGAAAATTGTCATGGGGATCCGACGACAGGGTCTCGGCCATTGCTGGCTGGGGAGCACTAGAGCACTTGGGGAGGGGCTTGGGAGGTTTCTCGGCTTGCTGGAGAGGGAGAGGGACTCAGGAGGTGCCTTAAATAGGCTCGGAGGAAGGATCTAGGCATTTCTCGCTGGCGACCGAAGCTCCAGGAAGATTGGCATCGCTCCAGTGGTCGGCAGAAGCGTCCATGGTGAGGAAAAAAGGGGGAATGACCGCACGATCACGATCTAGCTACTGCACATGGATGGGACGCGAGAGGAAGAGGAAGCGGACGAGGCCGAGGGCCCAAATGCACAGAGCATGCATTTGGCGCGCTCTGCCTGTGGTCACCGCGTGCACCACCATCTCTGGCACTTTCCTGCATTCCCAATCATGTCCAACAGCTCACTCACTGCTCAAATAGATGAGATCAGGGTTTGGAATGAGCTGGGAGGTCTAGGATAAGAGAGACTTGCACAAACATGATGTGACAACAACCTGTTTATGATCTTTTCTGGAATATTGGCTAAAGAGAACCTACTGAATTTTGGTGTGTGCCAACGGTTTACTAAGATGAGTGCCTTTGCAAATTTCCAGGACAAATAACTCATCCTATCTAGCACTTCCTTCACACCATGGCAAACTGGACAGAAATAAAGATGAATAAGCTGGGGTCAAATGGTTACATGTATTTGGCCCAAATTTGGGGGAGAGGGTTTATTTGAATATATGGATATGCTGGAAAAATTTCATCTCATTTGGGAATTCCTACATGGTACTTCCTTCACCATGCTTCCAAATAGGCAGAAACTTAGGAAAAATTCTTGGACAAAATTGATAAATGTGATTGAGCTTATTTTTGGTATTCATTGGTGACTTAGTAATGTAAACCACCATGAAAAGTTTGAGCTCAAGGAGATCAAGGAATAGAGCACTTCCTTTGCAAATTTCCCAACTATACAGAATATGCAAATTGATGTTGTGCTCAAAAGTTGAACTGTGGGGCTTGGGATCTTGATTGAAATGGGCAAGATATAGATAGGAGAAGCTCCACAAATTATTTGGGATTTTTTCTGGCTACCAAAATGGTAGTTCCTTTAGAAAGTGCTAAAAATGCAATATTAGCGTTAAATAGGAAAATGCAATTTTCCTTTATTCAATGATGGCCAATATTTGTTGGGAGCTCAATATGATCACAAACAATACCTCCACAAGTTTTCATAAGCTTTGGAGATGGATTGCGATTTTCCTGGATTTAATTCCTTCATGTGACAGAAAAAGGAATTAATTATAAATCAAAAATATTGCAAATGACTTGGCAATATTTTTGCATATCCAAGGTTTGAAGATAGGGGATGATCATTGGGCAAAGGTTTGGGCGGCAACACAACAAAACAAACTGGGGTTCCTTTGAAACTGGAAGGATTAGGGTTTCCCTTCCGGCAATTCGGAAGGTAGGGTTTTGACCGCAAAACCCTGAGAAGATATCTTTGGGTGGAAAGGTTGGACTGGGGAGAATCTTTGGTTGGATGGGAAAGGCAAGGCTAGATGACCATCTTCACATACCGAGGAGTGAAAGAAATCCGATAACACCGAGAAAAAGATGGGGGTCAAATCTCGCAGATGAAAAAAAAACAGGGAGCGAAAACCAGGGTTTTACAGAAGAAGAGAGGAGAGTGAGAGAGGAGAAGAACAGAGAATGACGAGAGACTGTGCCTCGGTTGTGCTTTTCATAGCTGGAAACGACGCGGGAGGCGAACCGTTTGGACCTTTAGTCCCGGGTTGAGCCACCAACCGGGACTAAAGGGTGATACGAATGGTTGCCACCACCACTTAGTCCCGGTTTGATCCACCAACGGGACTAAAGGGGGATACGAACGGTTGCCGGCCTATTGGTCCCGGTTCGTGTATGGAACCGGGACCAAAGGGGTGACACGAACTGGGATCAATGGCCCACGATGCCCGGTCGGCGCCCTGGCCTCACGAACCGGGACCAATGACACCATAGGTCCCGGTTCGTGTGTGAACCGGGACTAATGGGATTTCAGGCCGTGGACCAAAGCCCGCTTTTCTACTAGTGAGCTCAAGCGATCCAGTTCTCGACAGCTGTCGCCGCCCCACCCCCTCCACCTTTGCCCCTTCCCGCCACCGGAGGAAGTCACCGAGCTAAGCTTGCGTGGATGATGGCGATGGCGGGCCTTCATCTCCTCGCACGATGGTTGGCGGCACGGGCATTTCGTCCCATGCGGTGGGATCTCTGGCTACTACAGACTAGCGGCCGTGGACGTCGAGGTGCAGGTAGCGGAAATGGACGTCAGGGCGGCAGCCCTGATCTTCTTCGGTGACCTTAACGACCGCAAGCACAACACAACGCTTGGTTCAAGGAACTCGGCAAGGCTAAGACCCTCATCTTCGGATTGTGCAGGTGGTGATGCGGTGTCCGCTCAGATCCCAGCTTGCTATTGGGAGCTAACGGGCGAGGGCGTGGGGGCTTTCTTTCTTCCTAACAAAGGTGATGGTCCTAGGGTTCCTCTCGTGCCAGGACAAAGATCGGACTGGTGCTTGTCCTCCTTGATCCGATGAGAGTGTCAAGTTCCAGAAGGCTCCACCGACGAACTTCCTTGGACGTCTCGTGATGGAGATTTCTGGATTGGATTGGATTCGGTCGTGCTCACCCATGTTTTTTCTGGCCGTTTGGTTTCTGGTGGGTGCGACGTGAAGCTTTGGTATTTTTTGCCATCACGAGGCTTGTCTTTTTCGTTCCGTGGTGAAGTCAGAGGCAGAGAATGTCATGGAAGATGTGATATCACTATATGAGTACTAGTAATGGTGGTTCAAGTCATTGCAATGATGAGGAATTTGCTTGGTGTTTCAAGACTCGTAGCAGCGACATGCAAGTGGGAGCGGCAACACGGGAGAAGTTCAAGATCTTACCTTTCAGGTGAAATCCAATGTGTAGCCTTAATTGGTTGTGCCTGGCAAAGATCATTTTAAAGGCATTGTTTTGAGAGCATGGACTTTCTTTACGATGAAAACCTATGATCTATGATCGAGCCACGATAGCGTCTGTGCACTGTTTCCTTTTTGTAGGCGTCTCTTATAGAGAATTTGAACTTCAGGTGTTGTCTTGGTGGTGTTTGTACTGCTGCTTCAAGGACTAGATCACTCTAGTGGGACTTTTTTTTAAGCTTCTTCTTTTTTTTTTGGTTGTATGCATCCGTAGTGCCATGAGGGTATTGCACTTATTGGAGAGCCATGGTCTATTTGATATCTTCGTGATATTAATATATTTCGTTTGTCAAAAAGTAAATCACAAGATTGGAAATGTAAATGTGAACTGCGTAAATTACATGTATGCAAAAAATCTAGGTCACACAAATAACAACACTACCATGTTTTTCAACACCGGACACTCCACCTCTTCGAAACTATCAATCTCCCCCGGGGTATCGACCCCCTCGGTTTGTAAGCAACATATATCCAAACTTTTGTGTGACACTTTAAAACTTTAACCCGTTATTCGAGTGGGCACATAATGACGGCATGCAAAGTTTCAATTTTTTCCAGACACCATTTACTATTTAAAATTCAAAACTATTTTCAAAAAATGATGTATTCGAATAATCAAACAAAACATTGGATTGTTTTAATTAATTTCATCAAACACGACTAAATGTACAATAAAAAAAACCTTTATATGCTTGATGTACACTCCACCTGGTTGGAGTAAAGAAATAAAGCATCGCATGTTGCTGGCATTGATCACTGCACCGCCTGATCAGTACATATGACGGTGGAAATTAATACTACTTCACTAGTCATAGCTCCTATAACTTTGCTTTTAGCGATGCATTACGTGGTAGATGGATCGATCGATCGTACTCTGAATTTACTCCATATCATGTTCATGTCCGTCTCCCTTTTTTTTTTTTTTGAAACGAGATGTCCGTCTCCCTTTTTTGTGTTTGATTGACAACGACGGCTCACCTACTCATCACCGGCCCTTCGTCCAGATCTACACACTACACTGTGGACTGTGGTATAGCTCGCACACAGGCTCCATACGTTCACACGAAGAAAACCACGTAGGAATTATTTGCAGAAGCTTCTGCTCATACTTTTCGAAGAAAATAATGTATAGATGTGAACAAACAAATGTCACATGCGTGCAGTGGACGCCACCGGTCGATCCATCGTACGCACGGTCCCTAGCGCCCAACCACCGCCATGCGCATGCATGCATGCACGCCCCACTAGCTACGTTCGACGTACGCGCACGACCACGTGCATGCACGCACCACCGTCCACCGCCACCCTGCAATGCAACGCTCCAACACTTGCCATCTCTCGCCAGCCGGCTATTTATACCCCGCTCCACGGAGTTCCTTCCATCTCCACCACCACCACCACACAAGCCAATCAAGCTCTCTCAGCTCCTGCCTAGCTAGCTCCACGGTTTCCAGCAAGCAAGCCGAAGCACGAGATCCTCCATGGCACGCGTGGCACTGGTCGCCGTGTTCGCCGTGCTCGCGGCACTGGCGGTGGCGGAGATGGCGTCCGGGGCGGTGACCTGCGGCGACGTGACGTCCTCCATCGCGCCGTGCATGTCGTACGCGACGGGGAAGGCGTCCGCGCCGTCGGCGGGGTGCTGCAGCGGGGTGAGGAGCCTGAACGGCAAGGCGTCCACCGCGGCCGACCGGCAGGCGGCGTGCCGCTGCCTGAAGAACCTGGCCGGGTCGTTCAAGGGCATCAGCATGGGTAACGCCGCCGGTATCCCCGGCAAGTGCGGCGTGTCCGTCTCCTTCCCCATCAGCACCAGCGTCGACTGCAACAAGTACATCCTCCACTACTAACTTGAAATATATGTTCTATTACTCATTAGCCATTTGTTCTTTAATTAGTAAGCAAATAGTGGCACTAATCATTGAGCATCTTTGTATATGTGTTTGCAGGCTTCACTAAGTTACTTATGAGCTTCATCACAGCTAGCCGACTCGGTGTCTACTGTTGCTGCTTTCTGCATGTGTTCGACCTCCATCTTGCAGATTGTTGATCGAATCATCAATAAAATAATGTGTTGAGCTTAATTTTGTATGATGTTATCTGTTATCAAGAATGATTATAAACTAGTCTCATGCCCCATGTTGATGCTGGAAATTTTAGCAAGTGCTATTAGCGTCATTGATAATAACATGGCACATTCGTAATTTTGTAACTAAATGCAAGAACAAGAAATACTTGCCGAGGTCAACTTACTGAATCAAGCGATGATTTTCTGACCACCAGCAAAGGCAACATAACTAACTTGCATATAATTCTTATACGAGATAAAATGAAGATGTTGTGTTCATGCATCCCTTCCAAAGTAACAATCTTTGCAACATGAGATACTATCAAAAGCGTGATACAGCGATACAACGACCAGACCAGAGCAGCGGCACCACTCTCCATGAACCTGCACAAAATTGGCTAACTTTGAAGATTTCCGGAAACCCCTTTAGTTACCCTTACCTTAACTTGGGCCGAGGATGACCCACGAAAATTAGAGGTCGTTGAACCACAAAATCCATAAGATCAAACCTGCGGTGACACCACATCTCTCGTTCTATGGCGATGTTCAGTAAGGCACCACTGCATCAAAGGAAGAAGCAGAGCACTTTTATTCTAGGCGGTATTGCCCTATCTACGTAAATATCACCGACAAGGACCATAAAGTTCATACTACTGTAGACTACTGAACATTCCAGTGGGCCTGATAATATTGTAGACTTCGCCGACAAGGACCATATAAAGGTATAAACTCTTGTCGCCATCGCCTTGTTTATTTTCCTAGGCAAGGTTCAGGAGGAGAAAAGCCGAGTGCGCCTGATTAGGCCCAGTTTGGTTTTGGATAAGAATTCATATTTATTTATTTATTATTATTTCTCAACTTTTCTAAATAGTTGAATATAGTATTATAAAGTCTAAAAAAACCAAGAAAAATTATGGAAATATTCACATGTTTTATACTCCCTCTGTCCCAAAATTCTTGTCTTAGATTTGTCTAGAGATGAATGTATTTAGTCATGTTTTAGTATTTTGATACATTCATTTCTAAACAAGCTTAAGACAAAAAAATTGGGACGGAAGGAGTATATGTTAATTCCAACTACTGGAATGTTTCCAAAAAAATCCAATGGTTATTTGACTGTCATTTATATTCAAACTAAGTTCTGGTCCCAATTTCAATTTGAAATGTAAGTAGGTGAAATGACCTCAAAGTTGATGATTTTTTTACTAGAACTGCTAACTACCATATAAGCCTCAGATATTGATTTTCATTCAATCTCATCAAGGAACTCGTAACCAACAATATAATTTATAAATCTATCAATGTTAGCGTTTGAATAATTATCACTTTATTCAAATACGAAAATTATTTAAAATAACTAATAAAATTAATCAAAGGTATTATGGCATGGAGGGCCTAGCAAAAATAATAGTACTCCCTTTGTCATGGTTTAGAAGGCGTGTCTGAAAATTCTCTGGAACCTAGATGGTTATTGATTGGTTATGAGATGTGTTAAAAAATAGCATTCACACTACGCATGCATATAGAAGTAGTACAACAGAGTACTAATTAGCTGCTAGGAGTAAATGCAATCCGCCCTAAACCTTGTCTATTATGAAAATACATGTAATTTAACCGTGCCTTCTAAACTGTGACGGAGGGAGTAGGTCAATTGTTCGGTGACATTTACTTCACAATAATAATTTAAGAACTGATTTGACTACTCCAAAGTTTTTGGTTTACTAATGTTTTAACTATGCATCCATATGAGGATGCCATGAATTGAGATGCTTTATATTACATGCTGATTCCAAAGTCCCTGTCAACAAAGTTTACAACATGGGTCACTGTACACGGCGTGGGTCCGGCTCAAGGAGCTAAACTAGGTTCGGGTGCGAGAAAACCGTTAGGAGAAGGGAAACGTTTCTGGGCGGTGCGTCGGCCGAACCGTTCGGCCGGCCGCACGCGACCCGCGCGCTGAGCGCTGACTAAGCATATAACATTTTTCCGTCTAAAATGTTGCAACCAGCGTTATATTTGCTGCAAGCGTTTTTTTACTACATTTGTCCAGTAGAAAAGCTGCATATACGTTTGGTTGCAACTCCAGTTCGTCGGATTTTTTCTTACAATCGATGTTTTTTACTTTTGCTACAACCATGTGAATTTTTGCTACAACCGGCATCATTTTTTGCTGCAACCGTTCACTAAAAAAGTTACATACACGTTCACGTAGATATTTGTTACAACTGGCGTTTGACTTTTGCTACCACGGATCATCAGATTCGTTTTTTTGCTACGATCACGTAGATATTTTTTTGCTATGTTTTTTGTTTTTTGTTGCAATCGTTGAAAAAATTGCTGCATCACGGCGAATTTTGCTGCATCGAAAGAAAAAATGTTGCATGAAGATCCAACGGTGCGGACGCGCGCGGCTCGCGCGCGGCCGGCCGAAAGTTTGGACCGGCGCGCCGGCGCAGATCACTCCCCTTACGAGAATAAACAAGACAAACGTACGAGACCAACCTGGTAGATTACACTCAAAATTTTAGGAGTAAAACGCTAGGACTTTTTTCGTTAAATAGGGCAATCTGGATGAGATTTTTTGTGCGCTAATTACTGTGAAAAGTGTCAAAGTAAGGAGTAAAAACTGAAATTCACACATATTGTAATGTAATGAGTACGCCTTTCGAGGCTAATCTAGACATATGATTTAAAAATTCTCCATCAAAGTTTTAAAAAATTGACTTAAGACACCGAAAAAGTTACTTATTTATGATGTGTAGGGAACATATTACTATAATTAAAAGAAAAATTCATACTCCCACGGTAAACAAATACTCCCTCCGTTCCAAAATAAATGTCTTCAACTTAGTATAACTTTATACTAGAGCTAGTACAAAGTTGAGACAGTTATTTTGGGACGGAGGGAGTATGTTTTAGGTCACTGATATGAATCATATACGTACTCCATACAAATGTTCGTGATGTACTCCATATGAAGTCACTACAGTAGGAGTATATGCTTTATATATACTCCACTGGGTTGGAGTTAATTAACAGAGCACTGCATGTTGCTGGCATTGATCACTTTGCTGCACCGCCTGATCAGTACATATGCCGGTGGGTACGGAGTATTATTATTACTTTTGGCAAAATCGGTGGAAATTAATACTTAGACTAGTCATAGATCCTAACTTTGCTTTTAACGACGCATTGCGTGGTCGATGGATAGATCGATCGTACTCTGAATTTACTTCATATCATGTTCACAACGACGGTCCACCTACTTACACTGGTCCTTCCTCCAGATCTGCACACTGCAGTTTTTTTTAGTGAATCTGCACACTACACAGTACCGGCTCACTGGCTCGATACAGGTTCCACATGTTACACGAACAAAATCACATTGAAATTATTTGCTTGCAGAAGCTTTACTGTCTTAACTATGTATTCTCCTCTGTTTCATAACATAGAGCGTATAGATATTTGTAAAAATCTAACTTAACAAACTATGACCAATTAAAAAAAACATTCACATCTGGAATGTCGAGCATATATAATCAATATACACATAAAAATAGTTTTATATTTTATATATTTTGACTTGCAGACATAAATACTTTTTTATAAACTTGGTTTGTACAGTTTGATTTTTTAAATATATACGCACTATATTACCATTATACTTTCTCTGTCCCAAAATAATTGTCTTAATTTTATACTAATTTAGTATAAAATTGTAATAAGGTTAAGACATTTATTTAAGGACGGAGGAAGTATGAAATAGAGGGAGTATTGTACGATCAGTAGATGTCTATACCTACCTAATAATAAAGCGGCTATTGCTTTCGTCGGAAAACCTACCACGACATTATTATAAAAAAGCCCCAGTAATTTTTGTTATTCAACCCGCGCTCCATCATTTATCTGCAACGCAAAAGTAAAAATCGATTCGCTGCAAAAATTATACCCTACGCATCGCCTCCTCCCGTCGACCCTGGACCACCCTGGCCTGTGCCCAGGCCGCCGCCACACCACTCGCCGCCGCGGCTGACCTCAACCGCCATCGCTTCCGATCTCAACCCACCCGCCTCCACGAATGTACCTTTCCCCGCTCACTGCCCCCGTTGCGGCGCTCGAGCGCATCACGTCGACCCTGGTCCACCCTGGCCTGTGCCCAGGCCGCTGCCACACCACTCGCTGCCGCGGCCGACCTCAACCACCACTGTTGTCGATCTCAACCCACCCGCCTCCGCGGTCCTACCTCTGTCCGTTTGCTGCCCCCGTTTCGGCGCTCGAGCACAGCTTCTGGATCAAATCAACGCGACAGCTACAACGACTTGGGATGATGCGTTTGCTCGATGCAGAACGGCGGCGGCGCGCGGATAAGGCGCGACGGAGCGAAGTACTTGCAGGTGGAGGCGGGCCTCCATGGCTCACACGGGGAACTCCGAGGTTATGGCGCGGCAACGGCGACTCCTTATGGCCAGATAGAGGCGCCTAACCCTTGCTCCTCTCATCATATCCCTACTCCGGCAGGAACTCATCATCTGGTGAGATCCCCTCCCCATGCCTCCAACCGTGTGCCAAGCACGGCAAGAAATTTTGTTTTGTGGGAATTTGTTTACTGATGAATGAATGTATTGAATGTAAGATTGCATTGTTGTAGAGAGAGAATGGCACACCACCTTCAATTTGTCATCTGATCCCACATTCTCTATCCCATGAGTGAAATAAGATAACAGTCCATTGATCAATTCACGTAGGCTCTTTGTTTTGCTTTGCTTGTCCCGCTCAATTTCTCATCATGGTGGAATTAACAATGGACGGGTTGATTTCTCAACAAAATAGGATAGGACTGACTACATTAGTTAGTTAGCTTATTATTTTAATAAATCAAAATGATTATAAACAAATCAAAAGCATGTGATATTTTTTTCTCCCGTTGCAACGCATGGGCCCTTTGCTAGTAATCAAGGAAAAAAATAGCGCGCTAAAACGCCGCTATAGTGCGCTAATAGCGTATTTGAAAACTAAACGCTACGCTATGCATATTTCACTCGCTATGGCGCTATTCATGTTAAATACGGCAATTTCGTGCTATAGGGCGTATCGGCGCTATTTTCTCGACGCGGCGCTATTTTTTCAGACGAATGTTTCATCAGCCCACTATTCTTTTGGGCTTTCCAGCCCAGTAACCCTAACCAGCGGCAACCAGACCTACCGAGCAAACCCTAAATCCCTAACCAAACCTACCGAGCGACGGTGGCAGCGACCCGTCTCCTCCAGCCACGTCTGACCGCCTCTTGCCACCTCCTCCGCTCGCAGCCTCCTCTCCTCTTGCCGTCTCTGCTGAAATCTGTCATTTGTGTTGCTATATGCTGAAATTTGAACAATGTTTTGTGACACGCTATTTTGCAAAATAGCGCGCTATTAGCGAGAATGGCGTTTTGGAGGTCGAGCTCCATGGAGGCCTTTATTTTTGAAAAATTCAAATTCAAAATTTTATGGTTCAAAAAATTCTGAAAAACAATATGCATGTATGTAAGGATGTAACCGACATGTGTGTAAAATTTCAGGTCAAAATACTTTAAAACGTGATCTGTACAAAAAAGACAAATTCATGGTCTGAAATGATGAATAGTAACATGTGTTAAACAGCCTCAAATTTGTCTTTTTTGCACAGCCCTCATTTCAACCGTATTTTGTTCTGAAAATTTACACACTTGTGTATTATACCTTCATTTATCTATGTATTTTTTTCAGAATTTTTTGAAACATTAAAATACAAATTTTTACTGAATTTGAAGTTTGAATTTAATGGCCTCCAATGAGTTCGGGAGCCAAAAGCAATATTCGGCTATTAGCACGCTATTTCGTTCATAGAGTTTTTTTTAAGGCTGCGCTATTTTTTTCCTAATACATAAATAAAGAAGCGTCACATGCGTGCAGTGGACGCGACCAGTCGATCCATCGTACGGTCCCTGGCCCCCAACCACCCTCATGCGCATGCATGCATGCTCCACTAGCTACGTACTGTACGACGTACGCGCATGCACGCACCACCGTCCGCCACCCAGCAGTGCAATGCTGCAGGAAGACCTTATCTTTCTTCCTCTTCTTCTTGCCTGCTCTCGCCAGCCGGCTATTTAAACCCAGCTCCATGGAGTTCCATCTCCACCACCACCACACAAGCCAATCAAGCTCTCAGCTCCTGCCTAGCTTCACGGTTTCCAGCAAGCAGGCCGAAGCACGAGATCCTCGATGGCACGCGTGGCACTGATCGCCGTGTTCGCCGTGCTCGCAGCACTGGCTGTGGCGGAGATGGCGTCCGCGGCGGTGACCTGCGGCGACGTGACGTCCGCGATCGCGCCATGCATGTCGTACGCGACGGGGCAAGCGACGGCACCGTCGGCGGGGTGCTGCGGCGGGGTGAAGACCCTGAACGGCAAGGCGTCCACCGCGGCCGACCGGCAGGCCGCGTGCCGCTGCCTGAAGAACCTGGCGGGGTCGTTCAAGGGCATCAGCATGGGCAATGCCGCCAGCATCCCCGGCAAGTGCGGTGTCTCCGTCTCCTTCCCCATTAGCACCAGCGTCGACTGCAACAAGTACATCCTCCACTCCTATCACTTAAAAGATTTTATCCTGCTCATTAGCCATTTAACCATTAATTAGTAAGTAAATAGTAAGACTAATCGTTGAACTTTTGTCTGTTGTGTGTTTGCAGGCTTCACTAAGTTATCTTTGAGCATCATCAGACCAGGCTATGGATAGCTACCCGACTATCGGTGTGTCTGTTGCTGCTTTGTGCATGTGTTGTTTGTCGTTGTTGTTTTCTGCATGTGTTCGACCTCCATCTGTTGCCCTTATTACAGATCGAGCATCGAGAGGAGTATTGAACTATTGATCGAATCATCAATAAAATAATGTGTTGAGCTTCACTTTGTATGACATTGGCTGTTATTAATAATGATTATAAACTATCTTTACTAGATGGTCTAGAATGTATGTTTTTACTTCTCGTCTTATTTGTATTATCTTGACAGATGGCAGTCGACAGTTGATGAATAGATCAAAAGCTTTACTCGTAAATAAATAATGATTATAAACTAGTTTCACGTCCGTATGTTGCTGCTGAAATTTTTAGCAAGTGTTATTAATGTGTTTGATACCAACACGGCACATTAATAATTTTGTAACTAAATCCAAGGGATAAAGAATTTAAAACTTGACGATGTCTTGCTGCCCAGTGATGATTTTCTGACCGGCAAAGACAACATAATTAACTTACATATGATTCTTATATGAGACCAAATGAAGATGTGGTGTTCATCTCCTCTCCCAAAAAAATAAAAAAAATCTGTGGTAAATTGATGATATCTCAATTAAAACAAAGGGAAACAATGTAGAAAAGAGACTTGTTCTGGATGTGATGGTAACCATTGGGATCTTACTACTTCTCAATACATATGTTTGTTTTTTGCTGAGAAATACATATACTTGTTGTGGTGTGAAAATGTGCAGAGGAGAATGTATGTAGTCTATCATCCTGCACTCTGGGGAAAGTACCATGTGATACCACACTATTGGTTGGTGATACCATGATCCCACGGTATCTTTACCTAGTAATAAAGCAATTAGTGCTTCTGTCGTTCGTCATCAACATTACCCATAAAGTTGATGAAAATTATCCATAATTGCCACTTATAAGTCACAGAAAACGTTCCAAACAGTAAAATCTCCGGACTGGACGGCCCATGTAGGCACCTCCTATATTACGCTCTGAGCATTGGAAAAAGATGCAGCACACCTATTTGGGCCGGCCCATGCGTGGCCGTCTGTTCTTATAGTTTAGTTTTTTTATTTTACTTTTCAGTTCCATTTTTTTCTACTTTAAATAATTTAGAACTTCAAATAACTTTTCTTAAATTTAAGAAACTGAGAATTTTGAAATAAAATATTCAAATAACATAATTTTTTTGAGAATTCAAAAACTACTCAGGAGTTTTGAAAAATGTTTGCATATACAAAAAAATGTTTAAACTTTTATAAAATGTCTGTAAAATGAAAAAAGTCAATAATTTTAAACAAAAGTCCATGTAAAAATCTTAAAAACAGTTCGTGCCTCTGTTTTTGGTCTCATTTTTTATTTTCATATTCTGTTCCATTTTGTTAAATTTAAATAATATCGACTTTTGAAAAACTTTTGCAACTTATAAAACTGAGAATTTTGAAATAGAATTTTGAAGAAAACATAAAATGTTTGTGAATTCAAAAAATGCTCGGGATATTTGTAAAAGTATTCCCATATTCAGAAAAATGTTCATAATTTTGAGAACAATGTTGGTGAAAGCAATAAAAGTCCATGATTTTGAGAAAAAAGTTTGTGTATTATTTTTTGAGTGCAATTAAAAAAATGTTTGATAATTCAAAAAATGTTCATGCATTTCAAGAAATGTCCTAAAAATTGAAGGACGTAATATGATCAGCATCGTTGAAGATTATAATTATTTTTCTCCCGTTGCAACGCACGGGTCCTTTTGCTAGTAAAACTGAAATTCGGAAGTTAAAAAAACTGAAAATTAGTGAAAATTCAAACATCTACAATCTCTAAAAGTTCAAATTCCAAATACTATCTAAATAGAAATGAAAATAAATCTACACGTGAATAGTGTTTAGTGGTGCACCCAAAGCAACCCCGTAAGTTTTATTCCATTTTATTGGTCCACATGTTCTATCGCCCATGTGCATGCCATAAGTCTTAATAATTTATATGCTTTCGCTATTCAATTTTGTCAACTATAGTTTTGAAATCATCAAGATCAAGTGCACCAAAGGCGCAAAAGCAGAAGATGATGCTCTATGACGTTCTACAAAGAAAGACGACCTATGGGGTGCCATCGCAGCACCCCCACCAGGAACGAATGCTGGGCATCTTGCAACCATGATTCATTCACAAAAGTTAGTGGCCAAAAACCCATCCCAGCCTGAATTTCCAAAAATTCATAGGCATTGGGAGATTGGCATCTAACATATCTCAAACTTAATTTCCAAAAATCTGTAGGCATTGGGAGGTTGACATCTATGCCATCCTGAGAACTTAGTTCTCTAAAAAATACCTTCAATATTTATCACTTTCTTTTGCAAAATTGATATGACATTTGAACTAATTTTCAACAACATTTTAATTCAAACCTTGGTATCATTGACGAAAATATTTCAAACTTCTCAACTAAAATTAA
Organism: Hordeum vulgare subsp. vulgare; assembly: GCF_904849725.1. NCBI lineage: Eukaryota > Viridiplantae > Streptophyta > Magnoliopsida > Poales > Poaceae > Hordeum > Hordeum vulgare. The sequence goes on along the minus strand of NC_058519.1, from coordinate 620,983,532 downwards.
AATGATGAAAAAGGATTTCTCCCCGCTTTATACTATAAGGCAACCACCACAAGCATTCAAGCGTCATACAAAATAAGTCAAATCAAGAACCATAAGTTCACCTGGGGCACAACACAACACACCTCAAAGAAACAAAAGCTAGCATCTAGTTAGAGCAACTCTAGCAGACCCCGCATCCCACCCCGGCCCGCAAAATAACCGCCAAATTGCGGGTTGGGGCCGAAAAATCCGCACGATCAGAACCCGCATCCCGCCCCGGCCCGCAAAATTTTTGCGGGACGCGGCAAATCTTCTCCCCCAACCTCTATCTTCACGGGCTGGGAGGCCGACCCGAGCTGAACCCCTACCCGGCGCGAGATTTGGTGGGAGGGACATTTCCGCGCGCCCTTTCCCGCTCCCTCCACCCTCCGCCACCATTGCCCCCCCTCCTCCGCAAGCTCCGGTTCCTCCTCCCCGACCGTTCCTCGCCGCCATGGAGGACCCCATGATGTCCCCCGTCACCGTCGAGGTCGCGCATGTTCCTTCCCCTCGGGCGGATCTCGTCGCTGGCCATGTTGCCCCGGCCGTCGTCGCCCAAGCACACGTCGCGCCTTCCCACAAGCGGCAGGGCAACATGGGCGTGCAAGGCGGGAATCCGGCTGCCCCCGCCGCGAAGGCCCGCGCTCCGGGCGCCAACGCCGCAGTGCGATCCAGGCCGGCGGCGGAGAAGGCCGGCAAGGCCGCGGGCGTAAAGTGGAGGAAGGTTCCAGCTTCAAGGAAGCCACCTTATTCAACCTTCGACTTCATCACCCCGCAAGGAGGTGCTCCGCCGCTCCCTCCGTGAGCGAGGTGTTCGACGAAATGGCCGGAAGGCATGCCTCTTCGGTCTTGGCGATTCCCTTTCATTTTTTGCCCTTAGTCTCGATAGCTCGTGACTTGTTATCGTTCGCTATAGTGGTGGTTCAAACAATGCAACAACCGAGTTCGTGAACATGTTGGACACCAACGCGGTTGACATTGATCAAGCCTCCTTCGAACCATTGGACTATAGTCAAACGGACGGTGGCGTGGATGATCATGGTTGTGCGGACGAATTGGAGGATATTGAAGCGGAAGCATTTGAGCAATCGAAAGCAAAGAGTGGGAAAAGCCAAAGATCAAAGAACTACACGATCTTGGAAGATCAAGCTTTGATCCAAGCATGGAGTGCGGTGTCTCTTGATGCATGCATGGGTGTTTCTCAAACCGCTAAGAGATATTGGCAAAGGATCGAAGATCAATACTTCTGCATTATGAAAAAGTATCCCAATAGGACTTCACGCACATTTCGGTCGCTTCAAGGGCGTTGGGAGAATATCAAGCCTATGTGCAGCCGTTGGGCAGCTTGCTTGGAGCAAGTACGCAATGCACCTCCAAGTGGCACCGTGGAGTCCGACTATGTGACTTTGTTTTTCCTTTGTTCAAGTTGTGCATCATCATAATGTATCATGGGAAATGATTGCATCACTTTGTTCACATTTTGTAGGACAAGATTGCTCAACATAGATACAAGGACATGGAAGCTTCGGAAGGCAAATTCTTCAAATTAGAGCATTGTTGGGAGTTGCTCCAAAAGTGCGAGAAGTGGAAGTTGATCGACAAAGAATCCCCACCAAAGAGAGGCTCACTTATAAACATGGATGAAGATGAGGATGATGATGGCCCAAGAACTTTGCACAAGCCCGATGGCGACAAGAAGACTAAAGAGGAGATGAAGAGAGAGCAAGAAGTAGCGAGCTTGAGGGAGAAGATTGATGCCATGGTGCAATCAAACGAGTTGATGTTGCTGAAGTCATTGGAGATCAAGAAAGGGTTGGCCGAGAAGAAGGCAAAAGAGAAGCAAGAAAATGGCAAATGCTCAAGGAAGAGGGGCTCCGCAAAGCAGCCATTGAGGAGAGAAAAGCACGCGCCTCTGAAAACAAATCGATGTCATTGTTGCTCACCGAGGAGAACAAGATCATGTCAATGAACCGCAATGACATGGACGACCTCACCAAAACATGACATGATATGGCAATGAGAGAGATCTTGAAGAGGAGAATGGTCGCCTCGGCCGGTCCGTGTTCCAGTTTCGGTGATGTTTTCTCTGCTTCATATGGTACCAATGTGGCTGATTTCGGTGCGGGAGTTGGAACAAGCGACGGAGGTGGATTCGGTGGCGCCAATGAACTTCAATATGGACTCCATGGCGCGGAGTGAAGATCGACCCCCAAGATGATGTCGGACATGGCCGCAAACATTTGCATGCCCTCTTTTGCGTAATGAACTTTGCTTTTATTTGTGCGCAAACTGTTTATGTCGTTTAAATTTGAACTTGTTTGCCAAAACTCTATGTCAAATGCGAGATTTGCAGTTTTTCTGTTTGTGTATCGTCGCGGTGGAGCCCGAGCAGAACCCGCAGAGGCCGACCCGTAAAAAAGCATATTCCACGAATATTTTTTTTACAGATCCGTTATTTGGGGGGGTCTGCATCCATGCCAGCCCGCGCCGACCCGCAAAAGGGGTTTTGCGCGAACTGCAAACGCGTTTTGTGGGCCGACGGGATGCGGGGTCTGCTAGAGTTACTCTTAGGCTCCGATGGAGGCAGGGGGCGCCGGTGTGGTGAAGAAGGATGCGCGGGAGCAAATACCAATGTTGATGATGTCGATGAACACCCCTGCTGCCAATGCTTGCTAAGCGGCCGCCATAGATGCAAGAAGCCACACAATTTATATATGGCATCAGTCGAGTGGTGCAGAATCACATATTCTATCACAAGCTTTTTTCGCATATCTCAAAGGGTCCACGCCAGCGCCCCAACAACAACCCATAAGGCGGCCCGCGACTCCTGGGGGAATGCCAATACCTCACTAAATAAGTCTGGGACGTTATCATGGGCACTAGTGGGGACAGGGCCTATAGCCCTGGCCCATAAGGGGCTTTAGTCCCGGTTCACCAACCGAGACTAAAGGGGCGGGACTAAAGGCCTAAACTTTTCGTCCCGGCCCTCTTACACGCCAGGACTAAAGGTGCTCCACGTGGGCGCCTCGTAGCGCCCCAGGGGCAGGCCCTTTAGTCCCGGTTCGTTACACGGTCCGGGACTAAAGATTTTCAGATTTTGCTGGCTTTTGGGTTTTTTTTTGAATGAAATTATTTTGGGTTTTAGGGTTTAGGTGTTCAGGAGATTAACGTGATGCCTCGTTTTGTGTTCGGGAATTAGTTTTCATATAATTTAAAATAGAAATAATTATGCATATATATATATATATATAAGATTAACTTATCTTACAAGCGATCATATATATATACAATTATATGGAGATCTGAATTATCGGGATTAGAGCCCGTCTATTCGATTACATGGACGAACATCAGTAATGGCCCTTAGCTACACTAAATCGTACTTTGTCTTCTATAGCTTCCGTCCTCAGAAATCCCGCAAGCTCCTCTGCAACAGCAATCGCGCGTTGCTCTGATAGGACCTTCGTCCTCATGGTCGTGTGCTATATAAGAAGAGGAGATGAATATGAATATCAATCATGATAACAAAGAATGACGGGTAAAAATAGAGGTGTGAATGTTCATTGCTTACGTCGAATCTGTGCTCCTTGAACTCAGAGGTAAACGTGCAAATGGTCTCGCAAACATAGTATCCGCATAGATGCGTTCCCCGTGGCTGCTGGTCGCACTTTACGAGAATGGAATATATATAATCAAAATAATAATCTAGCATCATAAATGTATTGAAAATTAATAGAAGTATATCATACTACTACTTACCTGAGCCGCTCTAAAGGTCAGCTTCTCAGGAAAGTTACCGGGAGTCACGCACTTGAACCGATTCCAAACCCTGCCCGACAAGGATAATGATTTGCTAAGTTTTTCATTAATTGATATATCAGAAAATCATCGAAAGAGACCGATAGAGCACAAGAATGATTAAAATTACCCTTGGAGCATGTCCTGTAGGCTTTGGAACTGTTCCGAGGGTCTCGATAATGGGTCGAAGGCATCAACTCTTCCCTTATCAATTTGAATGTCCAACAAAATCCAATGGAAGCTGCACATGTATATATATATATATATATATATATATATATATATATATATATACATATATATATATGTGTGTGTGTGTGTGTGTGAGTGAGTAACTTATCAATTACACTTATAAGTGAATGGACACAGTAAAGACCCTCACCTGAAGTTGTATGGAAACAGTATGTGGTCACAGAAATTTTGATCTCTTAGAAACCTTAGAAGGTTTTCCTCCATCTCCTTGGGATAATTAGTTAGCGTCGCTATATGTATTTTATCTGGATCAATAAACCCAATATTTAGGATGCTCTTACTTTTACACTCCAGAATCTTCATTCTGCATAATAGAGTACAAGTTATATATAGACAATGAATTGAAATAACTAAACAAGTTATATGTAGACAACAAATTGAAAAACTTACAGACAATAGCAACTCATAAGCGATTTGTCGAGGGCGTCGCCATTGTACATCTGGAAGAGTTCATCAAAGTCGATATGGATTTCTTCGGAGCGGCCGTAGTACTCCTGTGGGACACTCAACACGATCATCGTTCTCCCATTCTTTGATTCACTTAAGTACCATTTATGCAAGTAACACATATTTGTTGGGAGATCATCTTTGCTGACCAAAGGCTCTCCCTTGACAAACTGTGGCTTAGGGGCTACCACAGCCTTGGGTATCCCGTCGTCTTGGGAAGCCAGCAAATTTTCAACCAAGATACCACATTCATCCGCCAACTCCTTTGCTTTTTCAAAAGCTTGCCCCTGCACCGGAGGGGGAACATTCTCGGTTAACACCTTGAGGGGTGGGATCGACTGTTTGGCCTGTTGTCCAAGCTGAGGAACGTCTGATTTTTTCTTGCTTGTAGTTGAACTTGATTTGCTCCCACTTGCACTTGCATGTGACCTGCTCTTTTTCACTTCCTTTTGCAATGTGCGTGTATAGTCATCAGGCTTATAGTGTAAATCATACTGTGATGGAGTGGTTATGAAGTCTTTTGCCCATGCTATGTTCTTCTCGGTGTATTTCGGGCGGGGCTCGGGTTCCTTCCTTTTCATCTGCGCATCATGATGTTCCTTTGCTATCCTGGCTTTTTCCTCGGGGGTACGATCATAAGGTCTGATAGGAAGATTAGCATGAGGTACGTTTGGGAGGGGCGACAGTTTGCGCTTTGGGGAGCTCCGTCCCTTAGAAATCATCGACGAAGCGTTCTTGCTGGCACGCTTCCGCTTAGTATCATGTGCGGGCGGCGGCGGAGACGGACGACCCAAGTCCGACGGCGGTGATCAAGATGGACTCGTGTTGTGCTGGCCGACGTCATGTGGAGGGCTTAGAGGTAATGGAGGTGTAGGTGACCTGCGATGACTCGGAGGCGGTGTTGTCCTTGGGGCCGAGCCTGGAAGCTTGATGTAGTTCTTGTCCCATAGGATGACTCCACCCAGTACTTCTCCGAGTGTCCTCTCATCTTCGGGTCCAGCTATGTCGAGCTCCATATCATTAAACCCCGTCATGATTTCATCCACCCCGACTTTAGCAAAGCCAGCTGGAATCTCACGGCCATGCCAGCGTGCATCAGGGCCAGAAGGTAAAGCTTGTCCGACGGCCACCTTCATGGATATGTTCTTGAATTTCTGATGGAGTTCACATGATGTTGACTCCTTGATTCCATCCACGGGGTAGCCGGGACCGCCCTCTATCATTCTTCGTTCATCGTCGGGCGGGGCCTCAGATTCAGCCACGCTGCTTTTCCGCTTAGATGGGGCGCCAGTAATATCAACTGCAGGATCTTCCTGGCGCGGTACTCCTCTAAGCTCATCAATCTGCTTCTGTTGCTCGTTAATCCTGGCAAGCAACTGGTTGAACTTGTCATTCTCCTCATCCTGCTGCCGCTTCTTTGCTCTCTCTCGGCTTCTGTAAGTGTCTTGGTCTCTGGCAAACCCAAGCCACCACGGTAAGAAGGACCGAAGCCTCGCGTTCCTCCTCCATGTTCGTCATTGCCGAGGACCAGTGTGAGCAAATCTTTCTCTCTATCTGCAGTGAACTTTCTTCTTCCCTCCTTAATTTCTTTCACTATCCTTTTCCAATTCTCCCTGGGTATCCTAAGATTTTCATTGCAGAAGAGGTCCCCTGTTGTTTCGTCGTACGACCCATCATGCGCAAGGAACCAATTTCTTGCTCTCAATTCCCACTCATCACGGAGTGGTTCAGGTACGACGCCTTTATCTATCAGATCTTGCTCTTTCTTATCCCACTTTGTGATGGCAGTCTCATAGCCCCCTGGCCCGAGCTTGTGGTGATATTTCTTCTTGTCGGAATTTATCTTGTTCTTTTCTGATAATGCCTGGGCATCTTCTGACTCCTTGTACTCTTGAAATGCCTTCCAGTGATTCGCCTGCTTGGCTAGATACCCCTCGAATACTGGCACTTTCTGTGTCTTCAGATAGTTTTTCCATAGCTTCTTCTTCCAGCTACGGAACAGTTCGGCCATCTTCTTCAGAGTCCACTGCTTGACTTTGGCCCTCAGTTTGTCTGCGGCGTCTTCATTCTCACATTCTGGCAGGTTGAAATGTGACATGAGATCATTCCAAAGATTATCTTTGTACCTTTCGGCGACATAGTCACTATCGGCTGCCCCTTTGCACTTGTTCCACTCACGAACGATGATCGGGACGTGATCCTAACGAGAACTCCGCATTGCTTCTTGAATGTGTCAGCAGCATTCTTAGGAAGCTTGGGTTCGCCCGTAGGAAATATCACCTCAAATGTGTAATGCGTCCGTGCATCCAACTTTCTAGTCGGGCCTCGTTTCGTAGTTTTGCTCGATGTGGAGGCCTAAGAGGGAGAAACATTCGTCAAATGAATGTATATGTATACAATATAGAGCTATCTCCAATATTTTTCACATATTACAAGTGATTGTCGAACTTCATATGTATACCTTGTCGGACTTCTCCTCTTCACCGGCTTCTCCATTAGTGGAGCTATCACCTTCTCCGTCATTGGACCTATCTCCTGCCCCATCGGCTTCATCTTCGTGTCACTCGACCTCCATTCCAACGTCCTGGTTTAGATATGACGACGGAGATTCAGCTGGTTCAACGTCGGGGCCGTCTTTGATTATATCTTCCAGAAGTTCTTCCTCTTCGAGGTTCCTGATATGTGGATCCATAGTTCTGCAAAAAACGGATTCTCTTAACCTTTGTACCAAAAACCAAAGTAGGAGTACTTTCCCAATTTGAGACTCCTATATTTCTGCATAGTATTCAAAGTAGGAGTACTTTTCCAATTTGAGCATTCAATAAGCAAAACCAAATCGTAAAATAAAGTAGTATTCAAATTAGCATGCATTCAATTATAAGCTAATACATCATCACTTTTGTCCGTACATCGTCGAATATTATCATTAATACTCCTCGAATACTATCATACATATAGCATCACTAATACATCTAGAACCGTAGCGCCCGACGGGTATCGGCGCGGGCGGTGGACACCCAAAGAGAAGGAACCATCACAGGATCATGGCTCCAGTAAGATCCCCGAAGAACCTGCCAGGTATGCTCGAACCTGCCCTCCAACGCAACCATGTAGCGACGGACGTGCTCATCCTCCTCGCTGACACGGTGACGTAACACCTCCGCGGTGTCCGGAAGCCTCGGCACCCTCACTGGCCCACGCGACCGCCACCAAACAAGGATCGGGTCAACGACGGGCTGGCTCCTCACCAACCTACGCCCCCCGAAAGGTAGCACCTCCCAATACCAGCCGGGCGGAGCCCAGTCCCGGACAGGGCCCCTCTGATCAAGCAGGTGTCCTCCGCCGAGTCGACGACGAGGATGCGGGATAGGCATCGTAAAATGAACTAAAAAAATAAACTAGTTCTATTAATTTTCTTGCTAAAAATAAACTATTAACACTTAAGCATATACAATATCAAAATTAAACTATTAATAATAGAAAAATTAAACTATTACAATAGCAAAATTAAACTATTAATAATAGCAAAATTAAGCAATAATCTTATTTTCTTATTTTTGTTCATATTTCTTCTTCTTGTAACCCTAACCTAATTCTAAATATTACTAACCCTAATAATCTAGCACAAACCTAATAACAATAGGAATTAAATGACAAAAAAACCTTTTCTTTTTCTTCTTTTCTTCTCCTTTTTCTTATTTTCTTCTCCTTTTTCTTCCTTTCTTCTCCTTTTTCTTCTTCTCTTCTCCTTTTTCTTCTTTTCTTTTATACTGGCCGGAGTGTTGGGGATGAGGGGGCGGGGGGCTTACTGGTGGGAGTGTTGGCGAGGAGGACGGCGCGACGGCTAGGAGGACGACGCGACGGCGAGGAGGACGGCGCGGAGGACGGCGCGGCGGCGAGGAGGACGGCCGACGGTGAACAGGACGGCGGGCAGCCTGATGGCGTCGGTTACATTCGTCGCGGTGCCGCGCCGGGCACGAGAACGAGAGAAAGAAGAAGAGAAATGGACGAATTGGGTTGGAAATTTTCGAAGTCCCGCTTATATAGGTGGATCTATAGTCCCGGTGCGTGGCTCGGGCCGGGACTAAAGACCCCCTTTAGTCCCGGGTGGTGCCACGACCCAGGACTAAAGGCCTCTTTTCGGGCAGACCAAGAGGCGGGAAGCAGGGGGTCTTTAGTCCCGGTGCGTGGCTCCAACCGGGACTAAAGGGGGGGTCTTTAGTCCCGGGTCGTGGCTCCACCCGGGACTAAAGCCCCTCCTCGGCTGCACGATAAGTTTAGTCCCACCTCGCCCAGCGAGGGGGACTAACACTTGTTTATAAGCCCCGTCGCAGCTTGTCCATCGAGCTCCTCTCTAAAGCAGGCTTACGGGCCTAAGCTTACTGAAAATTAAAACTATATTCGAAATTGTGGATAAAATTCAATCTGAATTCAGGTCGAATTTTGTCCATGATTTCTCATATAGTTTCAATTTTTTTCTATTTTCAAAATTAATTATTTTGACTATCCAAACTATTAACTTATTTTGTTATTTTCAATTAAAAACTATGTTTATTAAAAATTCTTTTTGCATATTTGAGAATTTGACAAAACTATGATAATGAAAAGTGTTTGAAATTGAATAAATAATTCAAAAATATTTTCTATTTTCAAAATTAATTATTATGACTATCCAAACTATTAACTTATTTTGTTATTTTCAATTAAAAACTATGTTTATTAAAAATTCTTTTTGCATATTTGAGAATTTGACAAAACTATGATAATGAAAAGTGTTTGAAATTGAATAAATAATTCAAAACTATTTTCTATTTTCAAAATTAATAATTTTGACTATCCAAACTATTAACTTATTTTGTTATTTTCAATTAAAAACTATGTTTATTAAAAATTCTTTTCATATTTGAGAATTTGACAAAACTATGATAATGAAAAGTGTTTAAAATTGAATAAATAATGCAAACTATTTTTTATTTTCATAATTAATAATTTTGACTATCCAAACTATTATCTATTTTGTTATTTTCAATTAAAAACTATGTTTATTAAAAATTCTTTTTGCATATTTGAGAATTTGACAAAACTATGATAATGAAAAGTGTTTCAAATTGAATAAATAATGCAAAACTATTTTTTATTTTCATAATTAATAATTTTGACTATCCAAACTATTATCTATTTTGTTATCTTGACTTCATTTGATATATTTCGTGCATTTACTTATTTTTTTGAGCTAGTTGACCCTGAAATTGAAAAGCACTACAAATGAACTCTGAAAATGTTGAAAGTTGGCATGCTATCATCATTTCACCCACATAGCATGTGTTAAAAAGTTGAGAGGGCTACGACAAAAACTGGATGCACTTCGTGTACAAAACTGACAATCTCTCTCGAAGTAGCAGGGTTTCGAACGAGAACTCATCTCTTACAAAGGGATTTCATTTTTTTTACTTATTTGAACTCCATACTTTTTGTGTGTTCAAAATGCACCATTCAAAGGCACATCACAAAATTTCAACAATTTCTGACTTCATTTGGTATATTTCGTGCATTTACTTTTTTTTTTGAGCTAGTTGACCCTGAAATTGAAAAGCACTACAAATGAACTCTGAAAATGTTGAAAGTTGGCATGCTATCATCATTTCACCCACATAGCATGTGTTAAAAAGTTGAGAGGGCTACGACAAAAACTGAATGCACTTCGTGTACAAAACTGACAATCTCTCTCGAAGTAGCAGGGTTTCGAACGAGAACTCATCTCTTACAAAGGGATTTCATTTTTTAAAACTTATTTGAACTCCATACTTTATGTGTGTTCAAAATGCACCATTCAAAGGCACATCACAAAATTTCAACAATTTCTGACTTCATTTGGTATATTTCGTGCATTTACTTATTTTTTTTGAGCTAGTTGACCCTGAAATTGAAAAGCACTACAAATGAACTCTGAAAATGTTGAAAGTTGGCATGCTATCATCATTTCACCCACATAGCATGTGTTAAAAAGTTGAGAGGGCTACGACAAAAACTGGATGCACTTCGTGTACAAAACTGACAATCTCTCTCGAAGTAACAGGGATTCGAACGAGAACTCATCTCTTACAAAGGGATTTCATTTTTTTTGAACTTATTTGAACTCCATACTTTTTGTGTGTTCAAAATGCACCATTCAAAGGCACATCACAAAGGGATTTATTCTTCTCTCATATATGGTGGACACTAGCTCACCTGATTTTTCAACCGTCGATGATGGTCGCTACTCCTACTTCCCCTAGTGCATAACCAATATCTAGCACAAGGAGAAGAAGGAGAAGTAATTGTTTTAATCAAAAACAGATCTGTTACAAAAGGGATTTCATTTTTTGAACTTATTTGAACTGAAGACTTTTTGTATATATATGTGGTCGAAATGCATGATATCATGAAGTTAGAAAGGGCTAAACCATTCAAAAGTAGCAAATGAAGTTAGAAAGGGCTAAACCATTCAAATTTGGAAACTATAATGGCACAAACAGAAACTAGACATATATAAATTGGTCCAAGAAGTACATGATACTAGCCCAAACAGTACATAATAATAGCTACCATAGATATATATACAAGTGTTCGACGTTCAGAACACTACTCGTCTGAATCATCTAAATCAGAATGTCCACGTTCCTCGAGGTGACGCTGGCCATAATTGACGACTCGAATCTTGCGGTACAACTCGTATGAAACGTATGCATCTTTTGCTGCATACTCAATGTTGATATCATCAAGTGGGCCCTTCTCCCAAAGTTTGTGCTGATACTTTGGGAAACTGGTCTTCATATCACCATATGACTCGTCGATCAAGGCAACTGCCATATGAGCCATCGAAGTCCTGTCATGTCGAAGCATGAATATCATTTGGAGATCAATGAGGCAACCAGCTGGTATCTCAATACCGAAGTTGTGCCTCATCTTGAGCCTGTCGTTCCTTATGTCAACGGAAGCAAAAGGTTAGCCGCTGCGAAGGAACTCCATGAGTCCTGGACAATGCTTGTCACTCCTGCAACTGAAACAAATTAAAATGGAACAAATGTTACATACTGCTGCAATAAGGAAACATGTTTCACTACAACTAAAGAGAAACTTATCTTTAGGATTCAAATAGAACATATGCAATGGAACCTAGAGAGATCACTACAACTATTTGAAGCGAACCAACTATGATTCCAATGGAACATATTAAACACTAGTTCATTCTAATACGATTTTTTAGATTATGGAACAGTATTCCAATCAGATTGTGCTCCCCTTCAACTAATCAAAATTGTTTCACTACAACTATTTGAAGCGAACCAACTATGATTCCAATGGAACATATTAAACACTAGTTCATTCTAATACGATTTTTCAGATTATGGAACACTATTCCAATCAGATTGTGTTCCCCTTCAACTAATCAAAATTGTTTCACTACAACTATTTGAAGCGAACCAACTATGATTCCAATGGAACATATTAAACACTAGTTCATTCTAATACGATTTTTCAGATTATGGAAAACTATTCCAATCAGATTGTGCTCCCCTTCAAATAATCAAAATTGTTTCACTACAACTATTTGAAGGGAACCAACTATGATTCCAATGGAACATATTAAACACTAGTTGATTCTAATACGATTTTTCAGATTATGGAAAACTATTCCAATTAGATTGTGCTCCCCTTGAACTAATCAAAATTGTTTCACTACAACTATTTGAAGGGAACCAACTATGATTCCAATGGAACATATTAAACACTAGTTGATTCTAATACGATTTTTCAGATTATGGAAAACTATTCCAATTAGATTGTGCTCCCCTTGAACTAATCAAAATTGTTTCACTACAACTATTTGAAGGGAACCAACTATGATTCCAATGGAACATATTAAACACTAGTTGATTCTAATACGATTTTTCATATTATGGAACACTATTCCAATTAGATTGTGCTCCCCTTCAACTAATCAAAATTGTTTCACTACAACTATTTGAAGGGAACCAACTATGATAGAAACAAATAAACTTATACAATGTCATTATCTTGGATCAAAGAAAGCCTCAAAACTTACCTCGCCCATTGGAAGATCAAGACATGGCTTGCGAAGCATATTTGGATGACGGCAACACCGCGTTGATCGGCCGTGTACTCCAGATCAAGACCGAAGAACTTCTCATGATCCGCTGCGTGGTCAAACCATCGTTCCTTCAACTGTTGAAGGAAAAACGGCACCTCCGTGCTCAGGTTCGTGTACACGACACGGAGCTTCGTCGTGCCATGCGCGACCACCTCATGAAAGCTAGTTGGCATGGTGGAAGAAGAGAAGGGAAGAAGAGAGGAGAAGAACAGAGAGGGCGACGCGAGAGAGAAGAAGAATAGAGAAATGGCGACTGTACGCTTCGGTTCGTGCTTTTCATCGCCCGAAACGACGCGGGATGCAAACCGTTTGGGCCTTTAATCCCGGTTTGAGCCATCAACCGGGACTAAAGAGGTATACCAAACGGTTGCCACCACTACGGCAGGCCACGTGTTAGGCTTTTAGTCCCGGGTTCAACCACCAACCGGGACTAAAGAGGTATACCAACGGTCGCCCCACTATGGCAGGCCACGTGTTAGTCCTTTAGTCCCGGGTTGAGCCACCAACCGGGACTAAAGGGGGATACGAACGGTTGCCACCACCACTGCCCACCGCGTAGCCCTTTAATCCCGGTTTGGGACACGAACCGGGACTAAAGGCTCCTTACGGGCCGGGACTAAAGCCTCAAGGGAGGCATTGAGAATTGGGGCGACGTGGCCGGGCCTTTAGTCCCGGCCCAAAGGCAGGCCGGGACTAAATGGTCCCGGCCAAAGGCCCGTTTTCCACTAGTGGGGTCGACCAATTACCACCCACATCGTCCAGGAGGCATCCCCATAGAAAGGTTGCGACAGGGCATCGCAGGAAGATGTGATTGGTGTCCTCCGGCATCTCACACTGGGGACATAGCCCATCACTAGGGCCGTTGTATTTCAGAACCTCGGTCCCTGAAGGGATCCGCCCACACACCCATTGCCGGAGAAAAATCGTAATCTTTAGGGGAAACTTAAGCTCCCAAAGGAGGTTTTCTGCGGCAAGGATGTAAATGGTCATCTTGTTTGGATGAAAAGTTCTGAATGGCTAATTAGTGTAAAAATGCCGAAGTAACTGGTAAAAAATTGAATTCATTCAAATTATGTTATGAATATACCTATCAAGACAAATTTAAACATAATGTTATTGACTTGTTCTAAATAATCAAAAAATTGAAACAATATTTATATTCAGAGTTTTAGATAAGTAACTTAAGACATATCGAACACGTCACATGTTTGATAGATAGGGAGTATTTCTATAAGCAAAATAAAATATAAATCATAGATCCTACCTTTGCTACAATTAAAAGGAAATATAGATAATAGATCCTAGTTTTTCTATTTAATTAAAATAAAAACAAGACTTAGCTTCAAATGTTTTTCAACTTGGAATTTCACATAGCAATAGAACATCTTCTTAACATCCCATTTTTACAGATTATTTCAAAACTTCAAAGGTGGTGTCTAAGGACTTCTCTTTGAATGTTGGTTTTCATGTGATATTCTCCCATGAAAACTAACACCCGGTGGAAACCGACAAAAACAATGCGGAAACGATGTTTTGCAGTTTTCATGAAAATACAAGATGCAAGAGGATGATGTTCTACTAACATGTGGAATTTCAAGTTCAAACATATTACTGGATGTGAAATTTCAAGTTCAAACATATTACTGGATGCAGGAGTATAAGATAACAAAATCAACATTAAATAGTGCCGAACTGTAACGTCACTATTTACTGTTAAATTTGTTTCTTCATAGCTCGCATCCAGTAATGTTTTGCAACTTGGAATTCCGCATAGCAATAGAACATCACCCCCTTACATCCCATATAATTTTTATATATTTTTAAAATGTTTGAAAATGGTTTCCACGAAAAATGTGTATGATATTCTGTCGTAGGAGTATGCTTGATATACACTCCACTTGGTTGGGGTTAAGAAATAAAGCACCGCATGTTGCTGCCATTGATCACTCTGCACCGCCTGATCAGTACATTTGCCGGTGGAAATTAATACCCACTTCACTGGTCATAGATCCTAGCTTTGCTTTTTCTCAATGCATGCATGTCATGGTAGATGGATAGATCGATCGTACACATAATTACTCCAGATCATGTTAATGTCCGTCCCTTTTTTGTGTTTGTGGTTGATAACGACGGTCCACCTACTTACCAGTGGCCCACCCTTCTTCCAGATCTGCACACCACACTGTGCTAGCTCGCACACAGGTTCGATTGGAAGAAAATCACATCGAAATTATTTGCATGCAGAAGCTTTTGCATCATATGCATGCCTCACTAGCTACGTACTACTCGCTCCATTCATAAATATAAGTCTTTTAGAGATTTTATTAGTGAACTATATACGGATCAAAATAAATAAATTTATATTCTAAAATATATCTATATACATCTATATGTTGTATTTCAGTAAAATCTTTAAAAATACTTATATTTAGAAATAGAGTGTCGGTGCACTGAAGATTGAAGTCTCCTGTGCCCCAGATTTATGCACGGGCGCCAGCAACCCCTTTGACGGCAAGGCACGACGAAGTCTGGCAGCAAGATTAATCCCCAAGCTCACCAGGGCCACACCCCTCCAAGGGTGTGAGGAACAAGTCTAAGCTACAAGGCCCCGGCAAGCCTTTTTTACCGGGAAGGCATCCAAGGCCCAAGTCCTCCTTGTCGGGAAGATAGACAAGGCCCCGGCAATCTTTCCTTGTCGGGAAGGCAGACTAGGCCACTCGCGAGGGCACCAGCCCGGCAAGCCCCCTTCGCCTGCCAGGTGTTCCCTCCTTCTACAATGCCACCGACTACCACAGCGCCAGTGCATCCCTCATGCGTCAGCACAACACCCAAGTGTCGAAACACCTGGGTAGGTGTCGATACCATCCTGATGCAGGTCAGGAGACTGACGAAGCATTTACTGACCCTCACACCTCGATAGATGGATAACAATGAACCCTGTTCACTGTATAGCTCGTGAATCCACTGTTGAGCACTGTTGGTGATCCATTTTTCTATAAAAGGAGGCCAAGGCTCGGTTCTAAGGGGTTAGACACTTCGGACATTGCCCAGTAGGAAATCACTGTAGCAAGTAATCCTACGGCGAACGCCTAATACAACATACAAAGCAGAAGTAGAATTTTACGCACTAAGCGACTCGAACTTGGATAAAAAAACGTTTTCGATGCTGATCGCTAGCTCTGTTCTTGACGCCACCCCTCTTCCCGCCGAACGGTCAAGGGGTCCGCGGAGGTTCCCATAGGTGTATCCGACACAGAGGGAGTACGATGCATGCACTCACTACCGTCCGCCACCCTGCAGTGCAATGTTACAACTTACAAGAACACCTATCTTATTCTTGCCATCTCTCTCGCCCGCTTGCTATTTATACCCCTGCTCCATGGCCATGGATTTCCATCACCACCACACAAGTTATTCAAGCTACCTTTCTTAAGCTCTCAGCTCCTTCCTAGTTCCAAAGTTGCTAGCAAGCAAGCCGAAGCACTAGATCCTCGATGGCACGCGTGGCACTGCTCGCCGTGTTCGCCCTGCTTGCGGCACTGTCGGTGGCAGAGATGGCGTCTGGGGCCGTGACCTGCGGCGACGTGACGTCCGCCATCGCGCCGTGCATGTCGTACGCGACGGGGCAAGCGACGGCACCGTCTGCGGGGTGCTGCGGCGGGGTGAAGACCCTGAACGGCGAGGCGTCCACCGCGGCCGACCGGCAGGCGGCGTGCCGCTGCCTGAAGAACCTGGCGGGGAACTTCAATGGCATCAGCATGGGTAACGCTGCCAGCATCCCCGGCAAGTGCGGCGTGTCCGTCTCCTTCCCCATCAGCACCAGCGTCGACTGCAACAAGTACATCTTACACCTAATTTACTTTAAAGAATTTATATTCAACTTATTAGCCGTTTAATCGTTAATAAGTAAGTAAATGTGAGACTAATAGTTGAGCTTTTGTGTGTGTGTTTGCAGGCTTCACTAAGTTATCTTTGAGCATCATCAGACCTGGCTATGGATAGCTAGCCGACTGGGCGTGTACTGTTGCTGCCTTCTGCTTGTGTTGTCGTTGTTGTTTTCTACATGTGTTCGACCTCCATCTGATACCTTTATTACACATCGAATCATCAATAAAATTATGTGTTGAGCTTAATTTTTAGGGGACTGCTGCACGTCCATCAGCTGATCCGTATAAAACATCCGCCACCTCAACGGTCGTTCGATGTACGCGCGCGACTCGGTCACCTACCTCAACCCATTAATTCCCGAGACAACGATCGAGCTGCAGAAACAAACATTTTGTTGCAAAATAACTTTGCAACATCGGTCACCTCCCCCGACCCATTAATTCCTAAAACAACAGTCGAGTTGCAGAAACAAATGTTTTGTTGCAAAATAACTTTGCAACATCGGTCACTTTCCTGATCCATTAATTCCTGAAACAATGGTCGAGTTGCAGAAACAAACGTTTTGTTATAAAATAATTGCATCACCGGCCTCGTCGGCGGATGAGCCCGCATGCTACCTTCATGGCGCTTGCGGTTGTAGCCACTAGTTGCTGCTTGCATACAACCTCCAAGGTCGCCCATGGACATGCGCTGCCGTCGCCGCTGTTCCAGAAGCACACCATGAGCCATGCCTCGCTGTACCTAACCAGCGAAGCGACGACTGCTGCGCATGGGCCGATGGCGAGCACGGGCGCGTAGCGGCGGCCGGCTGGCTTGAGTGAGCAGTGGCTTTGCGGGAGTTTGAGATGGTGGTGGCCATGGCCAGCCACGGCCGAGGAGAGCGTTTGTGTCGGATGGTAAAAGCCCACGACGTGAACGGCATTGCTACCGGAGTTGCTAGGACGAGGCGGGGCAGTGCTGCAGGAGTTGGGGAAGAAACACCGATTGGAGAAGAGATAAGGTAAGGGGAGAAGGACGTGCGGTGCAGTGGGTCTACATGCGACACGCGTCACGTGCCGCACGCGACGGACACCCAGCATTGGATCTGCAGTTGCAGAACGGGCCGTGAAACAAAAGCTGAGTTGCAAGAAACGGACACGAAGCCAGCGGACGCGGGAATGCTCTCGACCGTGTGATCAAGTTGCGAACGAACGGATATGGAGGAGGCGGAACGATCGCACGGATCGACCAATAGGTGGTAAGAGTTTTCCTAATTTTTATAGGACATTTACTATTATCAATAATGATTATAAACTACTCCACTGAATTGTTTTCAAATACGTTAATAATTTAGTTTCATGCATGCCCGCTTGGATATTGCTGCCGAAAATTTTAAAGTGTTATTAACGTCTTTGATACAAACATATCTCTCTAAGGTTATGTTGTAACTACTTTCCTGGTCCGCGGATACCTCCCCTACAAAAATAAGACATGGGCGTCTTCCCCCTTGTTCCCGTTGTTTTTTCAATTGTATAACAAAAGGGAATCGTTTTCAAACGACGCGCCGGTCGTCCCTCGCGCGCGGGCCCATGCAATATTTTTCCCACCCGCACGCTTCGCTGGTCAATGGATGCAACATTTTTCGTCTAAATTTGTTGCAACCAGCGTCATTTTTGCTGCAAGCATTTTTTTACTACATTTTGTCCCAGTATAAAAGTTGCATATACGTTTGGTTGCAACTCTAGTTCGTCGGATTTTTCATTACAATCGATGTTTTTACTTTTTGTTACAACTATGTTAATTTTTGCTACAACCGACATCAAGTTTTGCTGCAACCGTTCACTAAAAAAGTTGCATACACGTCACGTAAATATTTGTTACAACCGGCGTTTGACTTTTGCTACCGCGTACCATCAGCTTCGTTTTTTTTTTTGCTACGATTACGTAGATTTTTTGTTGCTACAAATTTTATTTTTTGTTGCAACCGTTGAAAAAATTATTGCATCGCATCAAAATTTTGCTGCATAGGGGAAAAATGGTGTATGCGGATCCAATGGTACGGACGCGCGGGGTTGGTGGATCATGCGGCCCGCGCGCGGCCTGCCGAAAGTTTGGGCCGGCGCGCCGGCGTAGATCACTCTCCATAACAAAATGCAAGAAAGAAAAAAAAATATGATATCAACTTGTTGAATCCAGTGATGACTTTCTGACCGGCAAAGACAACACAACTAACTTGCATACAATTCTTATACGAGACTAAATTAAGATTGGGTATTCACCCCTTCCAAAACGATCCATGATTAAATTCCCAAGAGTGGATAAGGATAGAAAAAATCGCTTAAAACAAAAGGGAACTACGGAGAAAAGAACGTATATTTGGTTGCCATGCATGGCAATCACTGGGATCTCACTATTTCTTAATACATTCATATGCTTGTTGTGGGATGAAAATGTGCAGAGTAGAAAGTATGTGGTCAATCGTTCTGAGCTCTCACGTAAGTATCCAGTAATACCACCCTTTCGGTAAAGAAGACATATTCAAATGTGAATAGTGTTGAGTTGTGCAAGCAAAGGAAACCCCTGAGTTTTATTCCGTTGTCTTGGAGCATTTTTCCATCCAAAGTAAGCCCATGTGCAGATCTATCATAAGTCTTAATATTCTAAATGCTTTTGCTATTCCAATTTTATAAAATGTAGTTTCGAACTCATCAAGATCAAATCAACCTAAGGCACCAAAAAAGCGGAAGATGGATCTATGCAAACTTCAAGACCTCGACGTTGCCTAGTGGCGATGATGAACTTTGGGGGTTCAATAGCTACATCTCCACTAGAATATCCTAGGAAGCCTTTGAAGCCACCAACTAAAAACAAAAATGACCTATGGTTGCCATAGCATTACTCTACCAACAACTAAAGATAGGCATCTAGCATCATCAGGGCAACTCTAATCCATCTCGAGACATTACTGCTTAAAAACCCATTCCCAAAACTTCATTCAAATATTTCGTAGGTATTGGTAGAGTGCCATCTAACACATCCTCAAAAATATTGGCTAAATTTTCCTTTGCCTTTCTTACTGTTCTTTTTCAAACCATGTGATCTAATTTGGCACTACATATTGGTTCAAACATTGACGTTAATGATGCAAATATCTCAGCAGCATTTCAAACACATTGTTTTTAAAATGTCTAAAATGAAATGTAAACACAATATATGATCTAAATGAAACAAATATACTAAATAAACATCATGATTCATGAAATAATTATTGCCCAAGACATTACCAGTGGTGCTTCGTAAGGTCTTCCTGTAGTTTCACGTGAGTTTGCTTATCTCAACAAGTTCGCTCGATACATTGAATTGTTCATGAAATAATCTCTCGTGATTTTGGCATGTACATGTTCCCTATTATGAAGTATGCACCTAGAAACTAGTTGAGAACTTATGCCTTCTTTCTCCATGCTCATCATCAAGGCATCACTCCTAAGTCATCATCATCTTCCTCCTCTGCTACAATGAGCCATCAAAGAACACTTGTGAAATCCTACTCATCTTGTTAACCACCTATCGAATAGGTCTAGGGCATGATAAAGGAGGTCATGTGTTGTCTAGTTTGACAAATCATCGGATGTTGCGTTCGCGGAGAGGTAGGTTAAGGTCCAAAGGTATGAACATCAATTGCTGCCCTCGCATGTGCTCCCTCGCATGATACGGGAGCTTGACATTTCTATGGTCAGAAGGCGGTGGTGGCGAGCGTGGCATGACAATGAAGGACATCGGGTCGAGTGAGGTTATCCTCGATGACTACTTAGAAGTGGGGGCACGAACATTATGCAACACGTAGCTCGGGCGGTGACCATCGGCGGCCCGTTCCACGACTCCATACTTCCTTAAGAAAGTGCTTGTGGACCAGGATGTGAGGTGATTCCGTTGGTGGCAAGAAACCAAGAAAGGTAGGGATGAGGCAATGGAGGCGGATTGGGATGCGGCAGCGAGCGGCGTGGCCAAAGATAAGCCAACTGCGGTGAATCGTGACTTGAGTTTGAAATAGTTGGAAATGGAATTTTTGTCCCGCGTGAATTTGGTCGATTAGGAGATTGATTGGGGTAGCTCACTTAGTCCTGACATATTGGGAGGAAGGGGGTTTAGTTTCTCCAACCACTCTTTTGGAGCTAAATAGTATTTTCGGATATGTTAGATATGTCAAGCACTACATAAATCAGGGAATTTGCCATCTGTCTGATCTTTGTCGTCTGTTGGCTGATGGCAAAGAGACTCTTTGCCGTCAGCTGTCGGAAAACAAACGACAAATAATTGGCTGATGGCAAAGATACACTTTGTCATCAGTGCATTCTTTGCCGTCTGCTGGCGGATGACAAAAATGGACCACGCAAACGACAAAGAAATAGCTAAAAGCAAAGATGGTCCACACACACGGCAAAGAGTCGCCGCAGCTCAAGCCGTCACCTTTGCCATCTGCGGCCTCATTGTCGTCCGCCCAAACCTTTGTCGTGTGTGTGATCCCTAGGCGGACGGCAAAGGGGAACAACAATCCTCTCCTTAATAGCTAATGCATATGCACAAACATGTGATAGTTTAACATCCAAATACCATTGTACACGGGGGTCATGTAAACCCTAACAGGCATGAAGATCATGGCTCACACGATCTTAAGAAAACTAAAGATCATGGCTCACACGATCCTAAGAAAACTAAGGAGTATTATGTGCCATCGATGGTGGTGAGAACACACTATAACAGTAACAACCAGCAACATCCACACACACACATTAGCCGGAAAGCACAAATGCCAACAAGTATCAAAATCTCCACGACGGCACGTCTCTCACAACCAGATACAGAAAAGAGAAAATGAATAGAATCCAATTTTAAACAACCAGATCCAGGACAAATGGAGTGGTATACCTCGGCTCCTCCTCGCTCCATCGCATGCCCTTGCGACGCTCCTTTATGCCCGTGCCACGGCTGTGGCCATGCCCTGCCCCGGGGTTCCACAATGGTGGCGGGGGCGGAATCCCACGAGTCGCGGTCCTCGACCAGGCCATGATCGACTCTCTCGATGTCGGTCACCGGTCGGCGAAGGGGGCAAGTGGGGTGGAGGGGCGACAGCGATGGCGGTCTTGAAGGTCGACGGAGGAGCAAAACATTGTGCGACGGAGGCTGGGAAACCTCGTTCCACAATGGCAGCGGTCGCGTTATCCCACAACCGCGCCCTAGAAAAAGATTGAGGAAGAAGTTGGATCGAGAGAGGAGTTGCTGGCGAGGAGGGATGCGCGTACCCTAGATGTCATCAACTGTTTTGTGTACGCTCGGAGGATTGGGTAGATTGGTTAAAAAAACCACGAAAGAGGGAAGAAGAATCGGTAGGGGCTGGTAAATGTTTCAATTGATGATGGGGATAGGAACGAACAACCTACGGACTACCACTTTAGAGTCGAGATTTATTTGTCATGATTTAGATGTTAATTTCCTTAAAATTCGTTATTTGTTTTTTGAAAATCTGTCATTTATTTTCTAAAACAAATTGTACTAATGAAAGGTATCGATTCATTTGCATAAGTTAGAAAAGTTAGATTAATTTTTTTATTTGTTTTCTGAAAATCAGTTATTTGTTTTCAAAAACAAATTGTACTAATGAAAGTGATCGGTTGATTTGAATAAGTTAGGAAGTTAGATTATAAAATAGTAGAAACACAAATAAACCATGGACGAGGGTGGGAGATGGTGGTGGGAGGGGAGACAGAGGAAAAAAAAGACAAAAGTGGGGGACAAAAAAAAAGTGGATGCGATCCTACCAATTGAGCCTTTAGAAGTAGAAAAAAAAATAGTGTTTTTTATGGAAGAAAAAGAACATAGTTTGATAAAGACGGGCATGACACTGTCACTGGTGATATACATCAACGGATTGGATCTGCATGCTACTTAACAGGTGAGCAGCCCCAACACCGCCTACTCGCCTACCTCACTGACCTGTCCTTTTGCATCCAAGCCCAACACAAATTGAACTCAAATAAATTTTGCTCCGTATCAAAACAATGGCATGATCTTCTCAGCACAACATAAATTCAATGTCTTTTATCTTCTTACCTAACGGTTGCACTTGCAATGACAAAGGCTATCCTTTATCTTCTTATTTGCAGCACGACATATATTAACTGTAAGCTGGTAATGTATCAGCCCACACCCGCGAGTACGAAAACATTTAGTTCCATGTTTGAATGAACTTTCCACCACTTCTATAACATCTGTATGCAATTGCAGTTTATCTTCTTCATCAAAACCTACACCACTAAACTGAACTGAACTGAACGATGCCAAACTATTATAGAACTCGGGTGTTTCTGGCGTACTCTGAACCACCTCTGGTTAAAATCTGCACTTGTCACACCTCTGAAATCAGGGTCCTCGACAATTACTAGTTATCAGCCATTGAACCACTTGCATGGAGCATTAAGCATCCTTCACAATGAGGACTCAATCCAATTTCTTCGCCAGTAATCTTGGCAGGGGCATGCTCCAACTTCGAAGCGATGAAAGCAGCTCGAATCCCTGACGAGAAACACCCGGTTGGCAATTGCAGAGGCCATCTTCAGCAACGAGTGGCAGTCCCCACACACCCTCAGGTTCATCATCACCACAATCTCAACATCCACTGTGTTCAGCAGAGAGAATGGTACGGCGAGCTTCTCACTGTGAGTGCCGACCAAATGGTGCAGCTACCTTCTTGTCAAGCACTCAGTTTTCCCTCATTCCTGCTGTGACATTCATCTTCTCCTTGACCATCTGCTCAAGTTCAATCACAGCTCATAAATTCTCTTCGCCTGTGGATGCGAGTGGTCGTCGTCCATTAACAGATGATCTCACCACTTGTGTTCGACCGGGTTCCTTCTTCAGCCCACGCTCCCTCATCATCGCCCGCACCCTCGCGACACCATCCTGTTGTCCACTGTCAGTGTACATGTTAGCCATGAGCACGTAGTAGCCAACATTGCTCGGTTCGAGCATAATAACATGCTTGAAAGCCTCCTCCCCTGCCTCCACATTTTTATGTATCTTGCACGCCCCAAGAAGAGCACCCCACACAGAACCGTCGGCAGGCATCGGCATTGACGAGATGAGCTCTCGTGCCTCCTCGAGACGGCCAGCCCGTCCAAGGAGGTCAACCATGCAGGCGTAGTGCTCCAGCGTAGGGCGCAGTTTGTAGGTGCTCTCCATTGCAAAGAAGTACTTGCATCCCTCTTCATACTTCCCGGCGTGGCTGCACGCCGACAAGAGGGCGACCATTGAGACATTATCTGGTCGTATGCCTTGTGACACCATCCTTTGGAAGAAATTGATGGCGATGTCACCGTGTCCATGCATGCCATACCCGGTGATCAGCGCCGTCCACGACACGATGCTCTTCCTGGGCATTTCGTCGAACAGCTGCTGCGCCTGGGGCAAGCTGCCGCAGCGCGCATGGAAGTTGATAAGCGCACTGCAAAGCTGCACATTGGCACGAAACCCTGGCAGTCTCTGCCGCACGTACCGATCCACGTCCAGGCCAACACTACGGGCGGCAAGGTGTGAGCAGGAGGAGAGTACGCCCACCAGCGTCAGAGCGTCTGGTTCCACGCCGTGGCCACGCATGCGGCGGTAGAGCTCGAGGGCGTCCACAGCCAGACCACCCTGTGCGTGGGCCGAGAGCACGGCGGTCCACGAGACGAGATCGCGAGTGGCCAGCGGCATCTCGTCAAAAACCTGCCGAGCAAGAGTGGGGCTGCTGCGGCCGTACACAGATATGAGGCAGTTGGCCACGGTAGTGCGGGAGGCGAGTCCTGACTGAGCAGCGAGGGCTTGGAGCTGCGGCACGACGGTTGCAGGAGCGACCGGGAGCAGCGCCAGTAGCGTGACGGCGTTGAAGCGAAGACCGGCCACGTGCACGCGCATGCGGCGGAAGAGCGCGAAGCAGGCAGGGGTGAGTGCGTGGAGCGCGCATCCGGAGATGAGGGAGTTGAAGGCGGTGAGGACGGTGGCGGGGGGCGTGGACGCAGCGGGCATTTCGTCGAGTAGCTGGCGGGCGCAGGGAAGGAGGCCGAGGCGGCAGTAGGAAGAGAGCAGCGCGGAGAGGATGTACGAGTCGGAGGCAGGGACGAGGCCGCGTTTGGCGGCGAGCGCGTGTACCTGCGCGACGCCGGAGGGTAGGGAGAGCGCGGCGCAGCAGATGAGCGCCGATGGCAGCGCCAGGGCGTGCGGCGGCGGCGAAGGGTCGGCATGGCGTAGGACCGCAAGGGCCTCCCGGTGCCTTCGGAGGCGCGTCAGGGTGCACACCTGCAAGTACCATGGCACGGTGGGGTCAATTTCGCCGGCGACGGCGGCGGAGGTGGACGGCTCGGTCGCCTTGCCCTTGGTTAGGCGCGGAGGTGGAAGATGGTCAAGCATGTAGTGTTTTTTTTTTAGGCTGGTCAAGCATGTAGTCCTGTCCGTCGCTGGAAATGGGCCGGTTTGTCAGGCATGGGCTGCACGAAGATGTTCTTCAGCTAGCGTTCTGGCGTGTGTGTTTTCCTCTAAAAAAACTAATTATTGTTTTGTTTCACAAAATTTAAACTCCAAATTTAATCTCTTGTAGTACTAGTAGTACTAGCAATCGATATATTTGTCTATTTTTTGTTTCCTAAGTTGTTTCTAAGAATCGGATGATGGATGGTTAGGAGGATGATTGTACCCTCGTCTCCCTGTGTCTTACAAAGAAGAAATATTCTTTTAATGAGAGTCGACACCCCATTGATAAAAACGTATCTGTGGTGACTATCAATCTGAAGATCTACTATCGGTGTTTTGGAAGTGCTCTAAAGGATAGGATAAGGTATTCTTATGCATACATAAGAGTGCGTGTATGTGCCTGTAAGTAAGAGCTTGTAATGTGTTCTTCAACAGAAAAAAAGTGACTATTAAGTTGAGCTTTGGGGAATAAGGGGGAGTTACCTTGGCTTGGACCATGCTAGCTATATTGGCTAGCTGGTAGTGATGATAGTTGGGCCTATCTAAGTCATGCGAGAATATCCTAATGAGCACATATCCTAATATCTTTGCGGATGACGACCTCTCACCTCCCGCTTTCAGTTTCTGCACCAGGAGGTGGAGATACCGTGGATTTTCACACTCATCAACAACTTTAAAATACTTTGTTAGGTTTTGGTACCCTTGATGTTCATCCATATAGTGGAGGCAACTACGTAATGGAATAAGTACAATTGGCCTCGTCCTCGCCACAGTGGCGTTGGTTCCCACATCACCACAGGACATATGAGAGTTGGTTTCCCCATATCTTGGTACATCATGTTGTAGGGGAGGGAGAGAGTCATCAACCATTATGCTTCCGTCTCGGATCGCGATGGCGTAGGTGGCCTCATTGATATCATCTTGCGATGGTGCTTTCAGTGTTGACATGGGGTTGTGGCTCCCTACGAAGCACCGATACGGCGACACCGATACAAAGATACGGGTACGACGATATGGGATACTGCAATTTTCAAAAACAACAATACGGCGATACGACAAGCATATATAAATAATAATAAAACGATATATAATTAAAAAAAATAACATAATAAAACATGTGAGATGAGATCAAAATACCGCCTCATTGGTTGCCTAATTTCTTCCATGCCTCCTTGTTTCTCATTTTAAAGTTGGGAACTTGAGATTGTCAAATGACAAACATATATAAAGAGCAAACCTTGAAATACACGAGTGAACCAAACATAGAGGGGGGGGGGGGGACTATACTCTTCTCCCAATGTTTTAGAAGTTTTTTTTTATAACGATATAGAGACCACAATCTTCATTGAGCTTCTTTTTCTTAGAATGACAAATAGGATCTCTCACCTATGAACATGACGATTATTTAAATCAACAAGCAATACACATCAATAATACTCAAATGATGAAGAAGAAAGCTAAACGATGTCATGGTGTGTACTTGTAACTTCTTTCCTAGCAATAGGAGGCAGCAACAACATCAGCGAGTAATTTCACACCATAAACATCAGCAAGCAGCAAACAGCAAGCCAACAACATCAACAAGCAATTTTATTCAAGATACAACATTCTTAATAAACGCTTTTATCCAACTATCACATCATCTCCACTAATAAAAGCACGAGAGGGCAGATCCAACTCTACATCTGAACCCTCTAAACACTTAATCAACGGACTGGATACTTCGTTAACGAAACTTAACAGTTTCTCGTTAGCGCCGATCGCACATCCCCACGTCTTCTCCCGTCTCGGCCCCGCAACCTCTCGCCGTCTCTCCCCGCTCGCCCGCCTCCCCGCAGGACGTCGCGTCGCGCCGCCCCGCAGGACGCCGCGCCTCGCCCCCCCCGGCTCGCCAGGCCGCCGCGCCGCACTCGCCCGCCTCCCCCCGCTCGCCGCGCTCGCCATGCCTCCCCCCGTCCGCCTCGCCCCCCGGCTCGCCAGGCCGCCGCGTCGCGCTCGCCCCGCCTCACCCCGCTCACCGCGCTCGCCACGCCTCCCCCTGCTCGCCGCGCTCGCCACGACGCTGTCCAGGCGCTACCGCCCCACCATGTCGCCGGCCCCTGCGCCCAGCCACGCCCGCCCGTCACGCCGCTCCGCTCTGCCTTGCTCGGCCCCTGCCGTCGCATCATAGAAGGAGGCGGCATGAAGACGAGGTGTGGCGCGTGCTACTCCCTCTCTCTCCCCAAGGCGTTGCCATCCCCATGCCACTGTGGATCTCGCGCTACTCCTTTCTCTGGAATGATCCAATTGAATTTCCAGCTAAAATGGTTTCTTTGATCACTGGATCGATGCATCAGATTTATGCATTACATGATTTTTTGCAGATCTTGAATGCGAGAGAGTCACCATATCTTACAGGGGATGGGGACGTGAGGAGAAAAAAGGGATTCAGATCGTTGCTGGATGAGGTGCTGACGACGGTGGCAGTTGCAGAAATCGGAGAGGAGGGAGAGAGGAAGGCTCAGTAATGCTTTCCTAGCTGCTGTTGCTACTGTTCAAAGAAGGGACATGTATAATTTGCACTTCATAATGTTTTGTTCTGCTCGTGCTTGCTACCGCTATTGCTTCGAGAGCAATCACGAGAGAACAATAATTGTCTCTTCATTCACGTGATCTTATTTCCTTGTTTTGTTTATTCTCTAGACATGTTCACAATTACATAGCACACAGAGTGACTGAGGCATACATGGCCAGTGGCGTCAGGCGTGTGAGGTTAAATCTTCCAATATGATTCTTCGATCGTTAAGTCCAATATCTATACAGAATTAAGCATCCCGCCATCACATCAAGTTTCTTTACCCTCGTTGTCTTGTGCTTTCGTCCCCATTGCAAGTTTCTTTCCCAGGTAGAAAACATCAATTCATAACATTCTGGAAGATTCATCCATATCTTTTTAGTCTTGCAAGTTAGGGATTTTTAGTGATGTCTATTGTTGGATTTTCCTTTCTATGATGTGATCCTACCATTTTATCCACCCTTGATATTTTCATTTCTTCTATTTTGCAGTGTTTCTTTTTGTGGATTTGTACGGACAAGATTAGTCAAATTTACCGTTCCTGGTTCATTACATTTAGCTTCGGTCATGTCTAAATGCAAGTTGATGGATGATTCACTAGATTCATGCTCTTCCCACACCATGTCACGGTCAACCTCGGCTCCAGGTACTTTATTCATCCATATCCGCTAATTCATCTTGTAGTTCTTTTACCATTAACATACACGCTTCTACTGAATGCAAGATTATTTTGTACTGATATGAACAATCATATTGATTCAGAAAGAATCTCAACCCATGTTCATGTTTGATTGGAGGCTGAAAGTCGCTTCAACGTTTGTGCTGCTGTCACTTGGCAATGATCAATGAAAGCAGAAACGGGAGATATATTGTTGTTTAGAATCATGATGCCTTTGTGAATTTATTAGAAAATATTATATTAATAAAGCATTTGTATTTTTACCATGCTTGAATTACCTAGCTGCACTTTTTTATTTCTTTGATGACATTTTTTAAAATCTTTGTTGTTCCTGTTATCAATGAATTTCATAGGTGTGTTCCCCTTAGTTATATGGTTGAAATAATAGCTTGGTTTTTCTATAAAAAATTGGGTACGCAACTACGTACCAAACTATGAATAGAAGAAATCTTAACATAAAGCTATTCCAAAACAGGATGACAAGAGAATCAAGGATCTAGACAGTAAAATACTAACCGGCATGAGACCACAAAATGTACGGACCACTGGTCGGCCAGAGCTTTCTTTTGAGTCTCCTTGTGTGCTTGATTTTTGTTACCTTGTACAAGTGTCACTTTACTATCTTAGATAACTAGCTAGAAATCTGGGTATGCAGATATATGTGCCCTCAGGAATAACGATGTTGAGTACTCCAGTGCATGCTTTATCTTTTGATTGATACTCGGTATGAACTATGAAGACGGACAAACTTTCTCTTTTGATTAGTAAGTGCGATACATGGAGACATTGGACCAAACAACTGCAACAACGGAGATAAAAATGGGGACATGTCAACGAGTTCAATTTGTTGACGAGGTATAAGACAGGTACACATTGATTTGGAGCATTGTTTATTTCATGTTAACAGCAAATTAGTTGATATCTTTAATTATCTATGTTTTTAATGGTTGCGAAAGTTACAACTTAATAATATGAGGGGACCATTATTTTCTTGCTAAAATAAGAAAGGCGTCACAAATAGCAACATAATAAGTGCTTAGATTTTTTATATGAATATAGTGCTTATATATGCCTACATCGCTCATTATTTTGATATTCATAATAAGTGCTTGGATTTTTGTTTTGTCCCGGCATCGAGATTAACAAGACCTGGGCTCTGCGGATTGAGCTTGTGAGGAAGCAAGGAGGTACGAAGCCATCAACGGGCTCTTCGACGAGATGACGAAAGGCGGCAGGCTTCTCTACAATAAATAACTTATCTCCAGATATGTCTCTCACAACCATGCTCGTATTTTTTTCCAACTTCTCTCCTTTAATACAGTAATTTCGCCTATTTCTCGTACTTTCCACGCTCTCAGATAGCAGTATTCTTTATCCAACGGTGATGTGATTTTATCAATCTGAAGATTGTGTTATCATTTGTACAAATTTAAGTGATACAACACATATAGCTTTCCTGGCGGTACATTTTGCAATAGTTACTTCTGTAAATTTCTTAGAGATTGTAGATGGGACAGCAGACAATATTGCAGATACGTCACAGCTGAGCACCATGATCATTGCACCCATATCTCCTTTTTTGTTATGAAGATATGAAAGGTATACATGTAGGTTTCCTTTTTGGCAATTTGCAAGATTTCTGGTGTCGGTGTGTACAAACACATCAAATCTAATTCAAGTGACTGTTATTAATTTATTTTTCCACTTCTCAAAAAAAAATCATTTTCCAAGTTATTGTTGGGCCATCTATTGACATCTATAAAACATTTGTTTTCATTTATCTTTTTCTCCCAGGAAATCTGGTTCAAGCCATACCGCAGTTTTATATAAGTTTGTTGGAGGCAACATCGGAGGAGAGAAGTATGCGGTAAATTTCTCCCTGATACAGTAATAGTGTTATATATATTCTGTGATAAAATTAACCTTTACTGTTATCTGAAACGTATGTTTTCTTATTGTTTCTAAGCATTGTCTGGTCATCAATTGACTTATCATACTATCTTTTGTAAATTATGGAAATTTTAAAGTTTGAAAAACGTGTACATCAGCTATTGCACTTTACAGTGTTAAATGGATGGAGTGCTTGTGAGGCACAAAGCCTCTTTTTGTATCTAATAATATAAATATGTTTCCAGTATTTATGTAAATATCGCAACATTTTTGGATCGTAACCTAGAAAATAAATTGGTACAAGCTTACTGACATAGAGTTCCAAGTCAGCGCACACTAAAAATATTTAAATTCAGAGGAATCTTTCTGAGATAGTTTGTGGTTCCTATTTTTTGGTTATGCTTTTTCGATAATACCTTCTAATCATGCTTGCTTTTCTACTTCTTGTTGGAATCCAGCGTCTCGAGGGTGGAGGAGAGGTCGCCGGAGGACAAAGAATGGTGGTGGAAGAAGGGGCTGAGAGCCATCTCCAAGGGGAGGCTGGCCGTTGTCCTTTTGGTTGGTGGTCAGGTAATCTGATAAGATGATATAGAATCCTCAAAATCATGTTGTCTGCTACTACAATCCCTGTAGTCTCTACCGCGCTGTGGTAGCATTATACTTGTGATCTAATTTTCTTCTCATGTTGTGCCTTGTGTGTAGGGGACTCGGCTTGGTAGCTCAGATCGTAAGGGGTGTTTCAGTAAGTCGATTCCGTGTCGGTTCTTGTTTTCTTGGGGATAACTAACTGCAATGCAGTATGATTTCCTTCAGCCGTCGCAGGTTCGATTCTCATCAATCAATCCCCGGGCAACCATGGTGGTGCGGGGCCACCAAGATCTGGACGCCAACATCATCCGCTGGGGCCTCCACCATCTCCTCGACGGCGACGCCTGCGTGCACCGCCCTCAATCCCCCATCACCGACTACGCCCCGCCGCCGCCGCAGCCCCACCACGCTAGCGCCCTCCTCGACGCCCCCGCCCTCGCCGAGGTCAGGGTCGACGCGGTCGACAACGACGAGGTCATCGCGCACGCGTTGCAGGAGGAGCTTGCGCAGGTCGCCATGGCCGAGGCGTCCGAGACCGCCGGCGGCGAGCCCGACCGCCGCGCCACCGTCCTTGCGCAGCACTGGTTCCGCCCCGAGGCCGTCCTTCTACGACCCGCCGCCGACCCCGGCGAACATGGGCCTGAACATCGTCCCGGATAAGAATGTGTTCGTGGTGGAGCGCTTCGGCAAGTACCTCAAGACGCTGTCGTCGGGGATCCACCTCCTCATGCCCGGCGTCGACCGCATCGCCTACGTCCACTCTCTCAAGGACAAGCCGGAGGTCGCGCGGGTGGGCGGCGCACGGACAAGCAGGGTCGGCGTGTCACGCCCAAGATGTGACCCTATCCTTAATTTGGCACGAAGGCCTCGTCAGGGATAGAAGCGCATCTCGTCGTGTCGCAAGAATGGATATCGTTACAAGTACATGTACTGAAAAGAAGAGATATACAACAGAGTTGGCTTACACTCGTCACATGCTACATCAGAGTCACATCAGTACATTACATAATCATCAAGAGTAAGAGCAGGG
The DNA here is from genome assembly GCF_904849725.1 of Hordeum vulgare subsp. vulgare. Lineage (NCBI taxonomy): Eukaryota > Viridiplantae > Streptophyta > Magnoliopsida > Poales > Poaceae > Hordeum > Hordeum vulgare. The sequence continues at coordinate 620,951,755 of NC_058519.1, read as the reverse complement.
TCCGACTACGGACGAAAACAAACGAGAAAATAAGAACGATGTCCATCCTTGCTATCCCAGGCTGCCGGCCTGGAACCCATCCTAGATCGAAGAAGAAGAAGAAGCAACTCCAAATGAACAATCAACGCGCACGCGTCAAGTAACCTTTACCTATACCTGCAACTGGTGTTGTAGTAATCTGTGAGCCACATGGGACTCAGCAATCTCATTTCCAAAGGTATCAAGACTAGCAAAGCTTAATGGGTGAGGCATGGTTAAGTGGTGAGGTTGCAGCAGCGGCTAAGCATATATTTGGTGGCTAAATTTACGAGTACAAGAGAATAAGAGGGGGAAGATCTACGCATAACGGACGTGAACTACTGATGATCAAATGCATGACCCTGAACACCTACCTACGTCAGTCATAACCCCACCGTGTCCTCGATCGGAGAAGGAACTCACGAAAGAGACAGTCACGGTTACGCACACAGTTGGCATATTTTTTAATTAAATTAACTTCAAGTTATCTAGAACCAGTGTTAAACAAAGTTTCCACGTTGCCACATAACCGCGGGCACGGCTTTCCGAAAGATTTAACCCTATAGGGGTGCTCCAACTAGTCCATCACAAATTACCACAAGCCGCATAGAAATCCTCAATCACGAAGCTCGCGATCTCGTTGGATTCCCTAGTGGAAAACCTCAACTCTGAGATTATCCAAAGCATCACCGGAGTCCCGATGCACAAGATATCTCGTCAAAGGTAAAACTAATCCAGCAAGGCCGCCCGACGTGTCGACGTACCCGATAGGAGCTGCGTATCTCGTCCTCAGGACACGACGGATGGAACTAGCTACAGGTGCCAAACCTCGAGTTTCCTCGCGGTGGCCCCACAGGCAGACCGTTTGGGACCAACACCATCAGCACTGGCCCCCCTGTTTATGTAAAATTACTCCTCGGGTAGCGCTAACTCCCTATGCATTTCAATTTAACAGAATTATTATGTTGGGCAAATGTAGAACCAATGTTGGGCCTTGCCAGACCAGCTTTAATCTAAAACGAATTATCAAGGGGGTCCTCATAACAACCCCGATCATGTTAGGAGCGCTCAATTATGGAACATAACACCGGTAGCCGAAAACTAAGGGGGCAAAGGTGGAACAAAACACCAGGCTAGAAAGGCCGAGCCTTCCACCTTTTACCAAGTATATAGGTGCATTAAATTAAATAGCATTTAATATGGTGATATGACAAGGAACCCATGCTTTCACATGGAAGCAACTGCACCTGCAACTAGCAACGCTATCAACAGGGTTAAGCAAGCAGTAACATAGTCAATGAGTGGTTTGCTAGGTCGAACAGGTTGAAGGTTATCATGGCATTGTTGAGAGGCTGGTATTTAACATGTGGTAGGCAACGAGACATAACGATAGAGACGGTAAAACTAGCATGGCAATGATAGTAATGGTATCTGGGGAAATGATCATCTTGCCTGAGATCCCGCTTGGAAGAAGAATGCCTCCGTGAAGTAGACGAACCGACGTAGTCGAACGGGTCCTCACAATCCGGCACGTTGCGGAACTCTATCGAGACGGGGGAAACCGGAAACGCAAATCAACACACGGAATTCACCACATGATGCACAACACATATGATGCATGAGCAGTTGAATACATGCAAGTCACGGCATGACAATCCACGCAATCAAACACTACACATTAAGTGAAGTTCAATATGCAAAGAGTTGCATATTGACGATACTCCACGTCTATTTATTTAGTTCTATCCCGATTAGGTACACGGCAATATTAAATGTGATTAAACATGGCAAGAGGTGAAGCGTAATTAAACTACTTATCTAGGCATTTTAGATGAGGTCGGAAAATGATATATAGCACCTCCGAGACAACCTCACATGTTAATTTATAGTTCTGTCCAGATCTGAACTAATGCATTTAATTAGTTGTTAAACAGCAAAACAATTAGGTTCACGTGATTCTACGCGTCAAGGAAAGCAATCTACACATAGAGATCACCTCCAACGGAGCTACGGATCAAAAGTTACAAGCACCGCAAGATATGATGCCATGAATGCAATATGTGTGCAACGACAGCTACGAGCACTTCAAAACAAACAACCAGCAAGAGAAAATGAAACTAAACAAGATTCTAAGCAAGTTTATGTAGGGCACGATCAAATCGGAGCTACGGTTCAACAACTACGAGCAAAACAAGAAATGACTACAATCTGCCAAAATCAGCCACATAACATTTTCTACGCCCCACAACTACGAGCTACACAACTCCGATAGGCTCAAGCAAGGCATGGCACGAAAGAGGGCAAGAAGCACTACTACAAACAACTAACAACAACTAGCATGGCAGCGAGGAACACTAGGGAAAGAAGTCACAAAAAGGCTTCGCACACACTATTTCAGACTTATTGAAAATAACACCTCATGAAAGTGCAGTTTTCGATCTGAAGCAATATTGACAGCAGCAAAACCTATAGCTACAGGACTCCAAATGGCATGAAACTTTACAGCATGCTAGAGAAACACAAGGGCTACAACTTACTCCATTGGACCAACCTCAAAAAAGCTACAGATCAAAAGGTAGAAGCAAGACAAGACAGCAACAAAATAATAACAGATTCCAGACTTAGAAATATTTCAGCTCCTCCAAATCAGCACTATTTCTAGCAACTTGAGGACAATCAAAACACACCTAAACATGCATTTCTATTGCAACCAAAAATACCAGGGGCTAAACAAAACATCCAAGATCAACTCTCTAGTTGACAACTCCGTCAAATGACGCACGGAATAAATCCTACGAATTAAACAAAAGGGCAACATAGCAAAATATCGCGCGAACTAACTTGCTCAAAAGCTAAAACTAATTAAACAGAAAAATCCATGTGATTTTTCTACCCCGGAAACATATAAAATAAGTGGGGTTTGCAACACAAAATAATGCCACACATTAATGCGAGATAAACACCTATACGCGGGAAAATAAATTACCGGCAAACCATACGCACAAAAATATCAATGACCGCTCTAAAATACGTAGAAATATGATCCCTAAAACATGGACATTATTCTACGGCATACGAACAACCCGGACACGCGCGAAAAAAAACTAAGGGCAATAAACCTATTGAGACAGCACGCTTATCTAGGCAAACAACACGTTAAATGACGTCAAACAATTGTGCAAGTTAGATAATCGTATTCTACGCGAAAACCTACGCCAAAACCATATAAAGATCACCTCGATCCGACTTACGGAATATAAGTTACGGGGGTTCTAATATATGTCTAATTCTGAAATTATCTAAACCGAAAATAAATGAATAAATCCTATAGTGCTACTGGGCCAAAACTGAGGCGTCAAATTAACTAAGAGGCGCCTATGCGTAAATAAAAAAAGGGGGGCTGGGGATCTCACCTAGCGGGCCTCCACTTAGGCCGGCCTAGTGCTGCTGGTGGAGCAGGCCGGGGGGGAAGAGGCGAGGCGGGGCCGAGCCGGCTGCTGGGCCTGGCTCGGGCGCTCCTGGGCCGCATGGGGAGGCAGGGCGCATGGCCCAAGCGCTGGCCACGCGAGCGCCGTCGTGCTCGTCCTCCTCCTCCCGACGGGAGTTGCTGGCGGCGCGGTTGCAGGACATAGCGGCAGCGGGCGAGGCAGCATGCTGGAGAGGGCGGGGCCGGCCGGATCTGCCCGGATCTGGGCCGGGGCGGCGACCCAAGGCGGAGGAGGGACTCCGACGGGGAGCTGCAGAACGGAACCCGGCGGCGGCGGCTGAACCTCGCACAGAACTGGTCTCGCGCGCTCCCGGCGAGCCGCTGCAGGGGTCGGCGACGCCGACGGCGGCCGGAGGGACGAGGAAGTTGGCGGGGCACACGGACGCCTGGGGTCGGCGGGGCACAGGGATGCCTGGGGGCGGCGCGGATCCAGGCCAGGCACAGGAGCTCAGCCCCTGCTGGTGGCGGCTGAGGCTGCGGGGAGCTCGGGCCCAGGTGGGCCCGGGCGGGCCCAGGGGGGCCCGGGCGGGCCCAACGCGGGCTCCGCGGGCCGGCAGCTCAAGGAGGGAGACAGGGGCGAGAGAGAGGGGGGGCTAGGGTTTCGGGCGCGGAAAACGAGGCAGGTTAGGGATGGTTGTCTAAATGTGATGGTGGGGTATATATAGACAAACGGGGGAGGCTCGGTTAACCGGAATCGCGTTCCGGATCCAACCACGGGGTCTGGTTCGGACGATTCCGAATGCGGGTATGGTATGCGTCCGTGTAGAGGGGATATCCGGAGACGAGAGGGAGAACGGGCGACGCGGCACGAATTTTAAAACACCGACAAACGTCCGACGGTAGACCGAATACGGTGCCGCTACGGTTGACCGTTCGGGTACCAGACGAACTCCGATGGCGACGAAATTTGACAGGCGGCCTACCTATATTAAAATAAAACCGCACGACAAATTCCAGCTCAATCGGAGAAAGTTTTATACACGCTTTGAAAACAGAGTTACGACGGTGCCGCGGGCGTGTGCGTGTGCGGTCGGACTCAGAACGAACAACGACGTTAACCGGCAACTAACAACGGATGCAAGTTTTGAAAACTGGCGGCAACGGAGACGCCGATGCAATGCAGATGATGCGCATGATGCGATGATGATGCAACAAATAAAAATAGACACACGACAAAAACGGAAAGAGAGGGGAATCTTCTGGAACATCGGCATCGGGCTGTCACACGGCGCCTCGAGGTGTACAACGAGGTGCTCGCCCGCCTCCGCTCCGCCGGGGGCACCGAGATCTCGCCGGCCTTCGAGGACGCGCTCTCGGCGCACTTCCACCGCCTCCCTGCCCGGTGAGCCCTCTCCCCCGCACCCCCGCCACCCTATCGGCACTGCCGGTCTCCGCACACTGTCCTGCTGACGCCGTCCGTCGTGCGCGTGACGTCTGTTCTGTGCAGGTACGCGCTGGATGTGAACGTGGAGAGGGCGGAGGACGTGGTCACCCACCAGCGCCTGCTCGAGGAGGCGCGCGACCCGCAACGCCGGTCAGCCCTGTCGGTGCGCGTCGTCCAGGTAACGTCTTTCTGACAGAGCGCTGAATGTTGCAAAGTTAAACGCTGAATTTGTGTGGGGTTATGTCATGAATATTTTGACAAATTCAGTGTTCATACATTGTGTTTGCGTGTCATTGAGCACGTCTCTGTCCTTTTTCTATGTGTTTGGTTGTATGTTAGCATGAATTGATGCACTTCATTATATAGACCACATTTTGATGCATGCTCAAGAAAAAACAATTTCGTATTTGTGAAATCATATTCTGTTTTTCTTATTTTTCTCATGGCTCCTCTGTTTGTCAAGTCTCTTTTGGTTGCTCTATTTTTCCTGTATGGATGGCTTCAATTTTTTGTTGCAAGTGTCACTCTAAGTGTGAATGAAAATGCCTCAAGTAATGTTTTGTTCAAACTTTACCTTTTCAGGCTTCTGAACAGGAATATGAAAAAGAAAAGCTAAACGAGAGGATAGCTAAACTATCTGGTGGTGTTGCTGTCATTCAGGTACTTGTGTTGTTTCATATTGAGCTGTCTACTGGTGCACTAGGCTGCAATTGCAGAACAGTGACTGGTAGTGTGCTAGCATAATATAACAGCTCTTGGTTTGTAGGTAGGAGCACAGACTGGAACTGAGCTCAAGGAAAAGAAACTGAGGGTTGAAGACGCACTGAATGCAACAAAGGTAATGCTTCCTTTGGTGCAAGTCTAATTACATTTTGGGATTTATGATCCCACTCAGAAAAGCCTTCTGGTGCACTGTAGTATTATACCGATTTTACTTTTACACCGAACTCTATGTAATCATTGCTTGTTAATTGACTGCTTGCTTTGTGGACATGCCGCTGTGGAGGAAGGTATTGTTGTCGGTGGTGGTTGTACCCTTCTAAGGCTTGCATCAAAAGTTAATGCCATTAAAGAAACTCTTGAGAATGATGAGCAGAAGGTATGGAAAAGGCAAACGAGATCGCCTTTCTAGAAGTTTTGACATTCGAATGTTATCCTTGGTTCAGAGAGCTGGTTTCTTCCATCAAAATTAACTAATTGTCTGTTTGCCTTTTCAAGGTTGGCGTTGAAATTGTAAGGAAATCCTTGAGTTATCCACTTAAATTGATTGTGAAAAACGCTGGTGTCAATGGCAGCGTGGTCACTGAGAAGGTCTGGATTCATATTTCTTCTCTTATATGAACCTGATACCAGCAACGTGTGCGTTTCTAATTTGGAGCGTACCTGCGTTCAGGTCCTTGTGAACGACAACTTCAGGTACGGCTATAATGCTGCTACAGGGAAGTATGAGGATTTGATGGTTGCTGGTATTATTGATCCCACCAAGGTACGAGCAAACTGTGTTGACATCTTTTTGTCTTTTCTCAGAACATCTTTTCTCAAACTAAATATTTCTTTGTAAAAATAGTGTTATTCAAGTAAGAGGCAGGGGTTCTGCCCCTGGAATACTGTATCCACCCTCCGATTTTTTCGCAAACAGTGGGCCCATAAACTAACCTGATTTCTCGCAAAACAGGTTGTGAGGTGCTGCTTGGAGCATGCCGCATCGGTGGCCAAGACATTCATCACCTCTGACGCCGTCGTGGTGGACATCAAGGAATCTGAGCAGGCACCTGCCGCAAATCCAATGGCCGGTTCAGGTATGCAGAGACAACAAAATATGTGCTCGTTGCCAATATAATAAGTTTTCATCTAACTTGTTTTGATGTTGTCTACAGGTTACGGGTTCTAATATACGACAATATCCAGCTCTGTTTTGGTGTCCCTTCGGTGCATATTGCGTCGGAGGTTATACTTTGAGAAAAGAAGCGTGATGCTATTGTGTTGCGGGTCAAGACCGGAAACTATTTTGTTGTGCTATTGTCGGTTTTAGCAGGCGTGCTGGTGCTCACATGCTTATCCATTGTTGGATATTGCTTGAATAAAAAACAACAAGTGTAATCTGGACGTGTACCGATGTTCCATGTACTCGTTTCTCTTTAATACAATACCTCTTAAAAAACTTTCACCCGAGGAAGAATCTATCAGGTTGAGCACTGACCTACTCGATTCATTCTTATTGTTTACATAGACTGCAAAACCTGTCACCGTTGCAGGACAAGGCACAGATCGCCATGTTAGGCATTGTGTATGGACGGCGACGATAAGCGGGTGTCCGGACCCTTGGGACCTAAAAATCCAATCTCTTAAGAATATCTATATACTTTTTATTCTTTCTCATGATGATAAGTATGTATGTCTGGAATTCAAGTTTGAGTCACATGTTTTGGTTTAGTGTTACATTGTATAGGGACGAAGGTATAAGACTATTTTATGGGATGATGGCCTCTAATGAAAGGGTTGTTAGGGCCATGAGAGGGTGACAAACAATGATGATGAGCGACGTGCAAGTTTATTATCCCATAGCAATACACTCTTCTACCACGACTTGTTCATCTATGCTTTTCTATTCTCTGACCCTATCATGGGTTTCATTTTTTTTATCTTTCTCAATCTCATTTCTAGCTAGGCTTAGCATATTTTTTCATGTGGACATACTACGTTCATATATACATGTTGTTGACAGTGTAGATGTAAGTTTTATGTGTTATGCTACTTCTAAGTTTGTAATTTCAGCAATATACAAGTGTCATTGTGTTATATGTTGGAATGTTACTTGTGTATTTGCTCAAAGAAAATAATTACCTCGATCAAGAATGAGCACATGTATGTGTCATACAATGTGGTTCCAGTCTATTGTTTTCATCCCACATTAACTGATTGACAACCTTATTCGATTACACGTGTGTTGCACGTGCACTGTTACTAGTTATAGTAAACATCGACTACCTATATGAACGGAACAACGATACATCAAGGTAGGAGCAGTACTGAACAGCGATACTTCGAGGATACCCGTATCGGCATTTTTTATTTTATTTCTAAATTGAAAAATGTTGTACTTGAGGAATATCCGTATCGGAGCCGTATCTGACGTATCGAAGTATCGACGAAGTATTGAACGATAATACACAGATTTCTGAAATATCGATGCTTCGTAGGTGGCTCCTCGTCTGACTTCGGCTTCTTTTACAGGTCGACGATGCGTACTCTGGATCATAGGCGCTGGCATCTCTTGGTTACATTCAGTAATTTCTCGGCATGCGTACTCTAGTGATGCGGGGGTACGGCGCAAAAGCTCATAGACGCACCATCGGCAGGAGTAGGTCGAGGACAATGACAAATACTCCTTGGGTTTATTTGTACTCCCTCTGTCCCCAAATACATGGCATATAAATTCACTTAAAAAGTTAATTCTTTATATGTTTGACCAAATATATACAAGAAAATATTAACAGCTACAATATGAAATAAAATAGATTATAAAAATATATCTTATGGTGAACGCATTGATAATGATTTGACATTCTTTATCTTCATATTTGTGTATATATACTTGGTCAAACTTTGGGAGCATTGCCTCTTTGACTGAATTTGTATGTCATCTGTTAGGGAACCGAGGTAGTAATTTTTACTTTCTTGAGGATTTTCTTGTACAATCTTGAATTAATTAATGTGTACGGATTTTGTTCTTTAAAAGATATGAAAATGTTTAGTTCACGACTAACCTTAGACAAACCTTGGCTGCAAAAAAAGAAAGAGTGATGAACAAAACAGTCATCATAAGTGTGACAAGATTTGTCAAAAATAAAAAGAAGAAAAAAACAAAGCCCCTGACATATGAACCATATTGTTAGAGAATCGTGGCAAACCAAAAATGTGGTAACGAAGGAAAGTGCATTCTCAAGGTATCAACGCATTATTTCATGACAAAGGAGTTTTACTACACCAAATCTTGAGAGTGCATTCTCAAAGTTCTCGGTAAATCGCTGGGATTTTATTGCCTGAACCCGTCAATGCATACCAAGTTGGTGACTAGGGGGCGTTCATTGAAAAAGAAACCCTCAGAGCCACCAATTTTGGCGCTGAAAAGATAGACAAGACCAGACCAGCTGGAAGTATTATTTTCAAACTGATCCAACAAAACTGTTGATGCACATGCAGATGTATTAATACCTCACAGTTGCATGTCCTGATCAACCCAAGTTGGATGCCGTCATAGCTAAATCTTCGGGTCCCAACAACGAACGAAAACACTGTAAAAACCCTATGCCTCTGTCTCTGTTGTCGCCAAATTATACGCATGCCTAATGATGAACACTCCTGTATATAAGTCGTGTGCGTACGGGCCGTCCTACCGGTTTACAGGGTGCTTAAATCCAAGGGATTAAAACTAGTCTGACTAAAAATAGTTTTTTTAAGAGGTTAAAGTTCCAAACACCCCTGATTAAAAAGAGGTTAAAATTAATCTTGAGACTATTTTTTAATCAGGGATAACCCTATTAAATTGTGAATTAATCCTCCCTCTCCTCATTTAACTCCTCTCTTTTAACACAGTCGAGTTTTGGATTAAAGGGTTTAAAGGATAATAAATGCTTATTAACTTGATTTTATTCTCTTTAGTATTTAAATTCAAACATGGGTGAGGCTAGTAAGTTTTAACCCCATTACTTTTAATCATCAGACTAAAACGTATCCAAACACCCTTTTAGTGAATGTGCTAGCTAGCTAGAACAATAGTGTGGTGTGGCACTGTCATCTCATCTCCCTCGCTGTCGGATCTGAGAACAGACGCGCTTTCACCTCAGCTACACGGCCGGCCGCTCAAGCTCAACGGCATCTTAATTCGCATGCACATGATTTTTTTTTTTCGAAGCTGACGGAGCTGGTCGAAGTAGCAAGAGGTCGGCGGCCACGATCACCGTCTATATGCGGCTCTGAATTTTGATTTTTGCGAGTACAGCTTCAGTTAACTTCGGTGGAACCAGAATGGCAATGGCATATTTATGTCGAAGTTCTTTCTGCCATGCTGGGCTTATCTTTTGTTAATTATGTTATCGTAGTTACTATAAAACTTTGCTGGATCGTATGACTTGTTTTGTCATATTTGGTTTTGTTTTTGAAGTCGATCGATAGCCTTTTCTCTAAAAGACATGTATATGTCCATGCCGGCAAATTTACTGGATTTTACAGCTTATTCTTTGATGTTCAAACAGCAATATAAACATTTGTAGGGATTTGAAGTTATTAAGTAAATGCCTAAAATTTGATCGGCGATTGTTGTTGTTTTGGTGCATTGATCCTACAAATTGATCCTACGGGGGCTTAGCATGATGACTTACCGACTGTCTATTAAAAAAATACTTTCTTGGTTTGAAAATACTTGTCATAGAATGTATATATCAAGATATATTTTAGTTCTAAATACATCCATCTGTATCATTTTTGTGACAACTAATTACAAACGGAGGAAGTATTTTGTCAGGCTCTGGTGAGGAAGTGATGATTAATGCGACGCGCCTTGGGCTTCTTCAGTGTTTGTAGTCGTCATCATCTATGAATCTGAATGTAATTTTTATTGTCTGTAGTCGTCGCTAGATCGTCTATGAATTTGAATGTAATTTTTGTTAGCTCCCGTGTTCGTTGTATTGCCATAATTGATAATGAATAGGTCAAAGGTTTTTCGAGAAAAGATTAGATGACTAAAATTTGATTTAGAAAGGAGACGCGGTATGAGTCGAGAAAGCCGGTGTTGGTTCGGTCGTCGCAATAATTTATGAGGTAATGGATCACGCGAGAAATGGTCATTAATTAATGCCTACAAAAGTAGTTGCTGGGATGTGGCCTTGAGTTCTCGGTTGGGGAAGCATGTAGTGCGTACGATATTATTTTCCAATTCGCCCGGTCCTGACGAGTGACTCGTGGCTACATTTCGGTGCTTGGGAACTTTCTTATGATAGAATTTTTCAGCAAAGTGGAAGCACATGCATATGCATGCATGCAGTTTGCACCAGCTAGACTCAAGTGGAGCTAGCGGTTGGGTGCATAACCGTGCATGCGTTCATTTGCGTGGTAGTCTGCAGCATCCACGAAAGCATGGACTAGCTCTTCAACAACGTCCACGATCCCTACGAAAGAAACTGCACCTGCGACACCCAAGCGCATCTGCTTCTTGCATGAACGTCACTGAAACTTAGTGCCTGTTCGGCAACCCTCCAAATTGTAACTGGACGCCACTCTTCCGCTCCGGCGCGGAGTCGCGGAGCGGAGGGAATCCGAACGCGGCTTTATATCCATATGTTGGCTATTAGGGCAACTCCAATGCGCTTCACCAAAACGATTAAAGTTTATTTCTATACCTGTACTACTCAAAACAATCAAAGATAAATAGTAGAATTCTTAAGCAATTGAAAGATAAATAATCCAATGTAACAACAATTCAAATAAAAATACGTAATCCAAACACAAAGTCATCTTAGTTGGACACGTGTTCTCATTGTGCATGCATCTGAAACTTCCAAAGATGCTCAGCCAAATAATTCGGCAGCTGCTCATTAGTTCCTCAATATCGTCGGACTCTACTCTGAAAACTGGATAGAATCACCCATGTTTCGAAATGTAGACCATCGCCGTCGACAGCACACAATGATACTCTATGCTATCATTGAACGTGCATGAGAGTTAAGGAGATGGAACTGGCATCAACTGTACCTTCAATGTGGCTCCATACAGAACCTTTAGTAGCACTCCTATATAAATAGATGCAGCTAACTAGGGAAGCTGCAGCTACAAGCTAACCGCGTATACGTACACACCGACACAGCCGAAACATGCATACATCGACGGCGATGAGGAGGACCTGCAGGACGGCCCTTGTCGCAGCGGCAGTTGTGGTGGTGGCCCTGGCGACGGCGCCGGCTGTGTGCGAGAGCCAGACTACCAAGCAGCAGCAGCAGCAGCAGAAGAAGAAGGGGCCACTGGTGACGGCGGTGATCGTGTTCGGCGACTCCATCATGGACCCCGGCAACAACAACGGCCTCCACACGCTGGTGAAGGCGAACCACGCGCCCTACGGCAAGGACTTCGCCAACCACGAGCCCACCGGCCGCTTCTCCAACGGGCTCATACCCACCGATTTCATGGGTACGTACGTACGTGCTTGCGTATGTGTCTTCCTTTTCTTTCTGTGTGTATATACCTTGCACGCATGCATCGCACGCCGTATAACTACTTGCACTGCTATAAATTAACTCCACTGTCAGAGCTCGTGAGAGGATTATCTAAGCCAGTGTGTGTGCACTATATATCTCCATGTGAGGAGGGTCTTAATTCCTCCCATGTGCCATGCCTTCTCGAGGCATACATGGAAAATGGAATTGCTTAACGCAGTACTGTATGGATACCTTGGTGTCTGACCCATACAGGACTTACTGCTGCCATTTGAAAATTGTTAACATCATCTCCCTCATTAAGAGCATCTTCAACCATGACTCGTAAATTCGGACCTCGATCATTTGTGGACGCATTCGGCCAATGATCGAACGTGTCGCTTATTTGTCCGTTCATGCAGTCACACTCTTTATTTTCTTTCTCATATATCCGGTTACTTGAACGTGATTAATGAAGAGAAAGAAAAGAAAGAAAATAATGAATAAAGAAAGAAATATGATCCGGGATGGGGTCGTGTTCTATGTGTCGGATTGACCGGACGTGTTCGGACGAGTCCACGAGCCTTATATCCTCCGCATATTTAACATGAATATGAGGGTTCGCGGACAGCCCACACATATAAAAACGATATGAGGGGTCCAGTTTTAATCATTTTTTCCTTCTCTCTCATGTTCGACCACTGACCGAATACTTTCACATATGTATAAAGAGTTATTTGAGGGACTCGGCTGTAGATGCTTTAATGAACTAGGAACTCTTTTCTGCCGACACCAAAATAGAGAAGGTGCTCGAAACATGTGTATCGGTGCGTGTTACTACTATAATTGTATAACGAACACGTACTCAAGTGTACAGTTTCAGTTGCTGAAAAAGTCGCTCCAACACTGCTGAAAACCTGGTGCACATGTGTGCAACCAACCTCCCACGGAGTAACGACAAAAATATGTACTACTCCCTCCGTTTTTAAATATAAGACCTTTTAGAGATTACACTATGGACTATATACGGATGTATATAGACATATTTTAAGTATATATTTACTTATTTTGCTCCGTATGTAGTCTATAGTGTAATCTTTAAAAGGTCTTATATTTAAGAACGGAGGGAATAGATCAACAACATTGTACACCATACCTTTTTAAGTGAGATGACCTTTATACACTGTACGTTGTACGTCAAGTCCGTTAATTTTTCTGTGTCTCAATCGTTCGTACTCCCTCCTGTCCATGTTGTATGTATTGTAACGCGTATAGATTTTACGAAAAGTCAAGGTAAGCAGATTTGGAATGAGGATACAGATAAAAGTACTACATATACAATTCCAAACATATACATCATGGAAACGTAACGAATATGACGTATCCAGTGATATGCATTGGTACTTTAAATGTACATATTTTTATCTACAAACATGATCAAAGTTTGTAATGTTTGACTTTGAAAAAAATCTATACGCACTATGTAATAGGACGGAGGGAGTACAACCGAAGTTTTTTTTTTTTAAAATAGTTTGATTTGCTTACCACATGTGTCACGTAGTACAGCCAAAGGTTGTTAACCATATGTTCTACATGCAGCCAGACTATTGTCTATACAGATTGTTGAAGTGTATCCACCCTCAGAAAGTTAAAGTCATAAGATTTGGATCACAAGAAAGATATAGTTAACCTAAACCAACTATACCCCTTATAGGTGAGGAATGCTCGGCAAACATCTCTCTCGCAAAATAGAAGTCAATCTCGTTGTGGGTAGGTTTGAGCATGAAAAAGTTGGTTATGTAATAGGTATAGATGTGGCTCATAAGTTGTCACATCATAAACATGTCATTATTGCTTATGTCGCATGAAGCTCCTTAAGCAAAGACTTTACCAAATTATCTTTGCTGCCACACTTGCTAATGTTTTGTATTCACCTTTTGTGTTGGACCTTGACATGGTGGCTTGCCACTTCACCAAATGAGATTCGATCCAAGAAATAATGCAAAACCACACTTTGATCCTCTGTCATGAAAAGAACATGCATAGGCAATATTGGATAAGCTAATAACCATGAAAGAAAAAGTCTTTCATAAAGTTAATTCAAATTCAGTCAACTGTTCTCCTAACATATCTTAACAGAAAAATATAAGCAAGAGCCATATGACTATTGAAATGAGCGTGAAAGTACCTCGAGACTTTATTGACAGAAAAGCAAATTCAATTCCAGTCACGAAACCCCAGCTGCCACCTTGACATACAATGTTGAATGCAACGGTGGTGAGGGATCAAAACCATTGATTGCCGTCCAATGGTGACCCCCCGCCCCCTCTCCCCGCCACCGCCACCTAGGCAACAGGGACGACGGGATGAGGAGGAGGTGGTCGGACGGAAGGAGGCAGTGAAGGATTGGTGCTGGTGGATGTCTAGGGTTTAATGTTGTGGCGTCCCTCTTTTCAATCACTCTAGTGCGTCCGGCTAACGGTGGTGAGGGATCAAAACCATTGATTGCCGTCCAATGGTGACCCCCCGCCCCCTCTCCCCGCCACCGCCACCTAGGTAACAGGGACGACGGGATGAGGAGGAGGTGGTCGGACGGAGGGAGGCAGTGAAGGATTGGTGCTGGTGGATGTCTAGGGTTTAATGTTGTGGCGTCCCTCTTTTCAATCACTCCAGTGCGTCCGGCTAACTTATTACACCCGGTAACTAATTAATTTTCAATTCAATCACCGATCATCTAAAAACAACTTAAATTAAAGCTCATAAAATATTATAAAAATAGTCGTCTTCTAGCAGAATTTTAGACTACTATGTAATATGTTAACAAGTTGGGGTTTGCTCTCATGAAAGGGCCAAGCTTTGGCAGATGGCGAGTGAGGGTGAGAGGCACCTTAAGCCGTGAGAGTATGATGCTCTCCCACCGAGCCATGGCATTATTGTCACAGATGTTTCCTTTTAAATGATTGTGGCAGATGTTTTTGGTTTGTAACCCTTTGTATGATGGTAAACATTTACGTTTGGCGCGCCGGCCAAACAAATCTCGTGACCCTCGTGCATTCTTTTTCTAAGTGTGGACCTTATCCTATGTCTCTTCCTTGTCTTGTTCTGAATCTTATTCTCCTCTCATTCCTTTTCTCCTTCCTTCCCAGTTGCCCCCTTCCTCCACGACTCTTCCCCATTGACCTTCACTTCCTTTGTTAAGGCATCCATGGCTGCCCGCACATGCCCTACTCCTCTCTGGTAGTGTCGTCGGGGGGTTACGAAGCTCCTGCATGCTATAGTTTTCTCTGCGAGACCAAGCTAAAGATGCAACCAACATCGTGCCCTGTTACAACGAGCGTCATGTTTTTCTACAACCATTGCCTGGGAGCTTCGTAGAGCAGCAGCATCAGCTGTGGAATATTGGTTGTAGGAAATTCAATAACCGGTGGTAGCAAATATGTACTACGGTTGCAGCAAAACGACATCATCGTCATCGCAGATCGCAGCTGGGATAAGAAGTTTGAAACTTTTTTCAAGGCGGTTGTAACTTTTGTAATTGTCGGTTGCAATTTTTCCTTTTTCGTCCATGGCTTCGTCTTCACGGTTGAAACTTTTTTCATAGTCGGATGAAGCTTTTTTCATCGCTAGATGAAGCTTTTTTGTCACCGGTTGTAACTTTTGTTGATCATCCATAGCTCCTGTTGTATACTGGTTGAAGTTTTTTCGTAGCCGGTTGAAGCTTTTCCCGTCGCTAGTTGTAGCTTTTTTGTCGTTGGTTGTAGCACTGGGCATCTCCCCGGGTTCTCGTTTTTTTGTTGCAAACCGCACATCGGGGATGGGCGGCCGCGAGCACGCTGGCGAGCTTCAGTCGTCGTAACCACAGCCACAACGGTCTCAACAAGAGCTTCAACCGCAGAGTGCGGTTGTTGCACGGGGCATCACCAGGGCAACCGTCGAGTCGGCGAGCTGCTCCGACAAGCGGCGACGGTGACGGGAGCCTGCGCGCGTAGCTACAAGCAGGAGGCTAGGGGAGGAAGGGGCGATTAGCCGGGAAGGAGGCGCGTGGGAGTTCGTGGGAGCGAGGAAGAAGACGACCAATCCCAACGCGAACAGTTTTTTTCCGATGCGAGCGCGTGCGCGATCCAACAGTCGCAGCGGTCTCGTGCGGGTTAGATCCAACGGCCCGCGTGCGGCTGACCGAGTGTTTTAGGCCGACGCACCGACGCAGATCACTGCCTTTATATTATACGGATTTTTGCATTATCGATGATAATGCTCCCATGCTATACATGTTTTTTTGCAAAGCAAAAAAAAAAAAAAAAAAAAAAAAAAAAAAAAACAGCAGCAACTTTACTCATGTTTTAAATGGACCGAATTTCAGCCCAGGGCCTTAACGTGAAGCAACTACTTCCTCCGTACCTGGGTGTGGAGCACACCCCCGAGGACCTTCTCACCGGCGTCAGCTTCGCGTCCGGCGCCACCGGATTCGATCCTCTCACCCCGATCATCGTGGTAAACAATTTTATTTTCTGTCAACTCGTATTCTTGTGCTCTCGATCGGGCCAGTGATCATTCTCATATCAGTCTCGATGCAATTCCAGAACGTGATCTCGCTGGAGCAGCAGCTGGCCTACTTCGACGAGTACCGTGGCAAGCTGGTGGGCATCGCCGGCGAGGAGGGGACGCGGCGGGTCATCGACGGCGCGCTGTTCGTGGTGTGCGCGGGCACGGACGACATCGCCAACACCTACTACACCACGCCGTTCCGGAGCGCCCACTACGACGTCCCCGCCTACGTGGACCTGCTCCTCGTCGGCGTCGAGTCGTTCCTCCGCAACGTGAGCGCGCGGGGCGCCAAGCGGGTCGGCTTCGTGGGCCTCCCGCCCATCGGGTGCGTGCCGTCGCAGCGGGCCATGGGCGGCGGCGGCGGCTGCGTGGCGGAGCGCAACGCCGCCGCGCGGCTCTACAACGCGAGGGTGCAGGGGCTGATCCGCCGGCTGGGGGAGGAGGACCCGGCCGGGTTCCCCACCCTCGTGTACATCGACATCTACACCGTGATCCAGGACCTGGTGGACAACGGGGCGCGGTACGGGTTCAGCGAGACCAAGAAGGGGTGCTGCGGCACCGGGACGGCCGAGGTGGCCGTGCTGTGCGACGCCAGGTTCTTGCCGGTGTGCGACGACGTGTCGGAGCATGTCTTCTTCGACAGCTACCACCCCACGCAGCGGGCCTACAAGGTCATCGTCGACTACATCTTCGACCACTACCTGCGGTTCCTCAACCTCTGAGGCTGCATCATTTATATATATCCTTGTGTGTTTTCAAAGCATTGTGGCGTATTATTCATTCTTGTTGATCTGTATTATGAGATATCCGGGCCTGATAGACCATGCCCACGCCGAGCTGCAATTGATTCAGTGTGTGAAGTACTCCTAGGAACTTAGAATACATCCTCGGCGTAGCCATATATATTTTGGGTGGTGCTTGATCCAACATTAATTGTGTACATAAATGTATGTGGGTTTACCGCGCGCGCCTTTTTACGCGGTTGTTGAAGATGCTCTAAGGACTGGTCTAGCGAGCAGCCGGCCGCCCCGAACGGTCAGACAAAAATGGAAAATATTTAGTCCCCTAGTTTATAAAAAATATTTTATCCTTTTAATAATTTATAAATAGAAACAGTTTGTCTTCTAAGTTCATATTAAAAAAAATGAATACCTGTAAGTATGTGTGAATAGAAAAAGTAAAAAGTAAATGCAAACCAGCCATGTGAACAGGTGTAAATGCACTTAATTAGGGTTTTTCGAATTTTGAAAAAGACATATCTTTCAAACCGCGCTTCGGAATTCAGATCCACCTTCATCGTTGAATTTTCACGATGAGATCTTCTAAATTAGATCCCATATGAGTATGTTTCAATAAAAAAATATGTGCAATTTAGCCTCCGTTTTGTGCAACTGCCTAGAAGTGGATGTGTAACTTTTTGCCTACCCCATGAAAATGTAGTTTTCATTAATGGCACATCCATCCCAAACTATACCTCCTCCTAGTGAGATGTTTAAATTCGTGTTTTGTCCAGGGCAACTGCCTAGTAGTTCATGTGCAACTTCTCTAATGTCTGTGGTTGCGCTTTCACTGTTTGCTGCATCGGCCAACTGTCTATCAGTGGATGTGCAACTTCAGATATTGTCACTGCCAACTGTTTGTCAATGATGTGCAACTATCGCTCATACCTCATGGATGTATAATTTCCCTACTAGCACTCCGAACCACCCCTGTAGTGGGATGTGCAACTTTAGCGCCCCCGTTTATATGCAACTTTACTACCTCATGAATATGTAACTTTTCACTATCCCATGAGTGTGAGATGTGCAACTTTATATGTTGGTACGACCAACTGCCTAACAGACTTTGTGCAACTCCGTTTGTTGCCCCCGCCAACTAAAACTACACATCCACAAGTAGGAAGGAAAATAAGTTGCACAACAAGTAATAAAAAGTTGGTTCAAACAACAAACTAAGTTGCACATATCATTGATAGGGAAAGATGGGGCGGGGTTTATCAAGTGTATAAAAAACTATACATCCACAAGTAGGGACAAGGGTTGCACATGAACTACTACATAGTTGGTCGGGATCATAGTTCAAAAAAGCACTAGGCATTAATTGTGCGTTTTGCCACTGCCTTGCGCTTTTCTGACCAAAGCGCATGCTCATGTGCAATTATGCACAGTTATGCGCTACGCGTTTTGCTATCGCCTAGAGCCTAGGCGCACTTAAGCGTCGCTTAGGCGTGTCTTTTTTAACTATGGCCGGGACAGTAAATTTTGTTGCATATCAAGTTTTCATGGTTGCTAGGTTGTAACCTCATGTGAATTTAGATCATACAACTCCTACAAATGGTTTTGAAATAAATGCAACTTGTAGTACTAAAGTTGCACAATAGAATACTGAAGTTGCACCATATAGCACCAAAAGTTGGCATAAAAAATTCGTCACGACGATCATATCATAGACATTTTATCTCTACGATCATATCATACTAAAGTTGCACCATATAGCATCAAAAGTAGCACAATAGAATACTAAAGTTGCACCATACCAAACTCGCAACTCATGTATTTATCTCTACGATTATATCATAGACATATTATTCTTTTGTCACGACGATCTTCAACATCACTCTGAAATTACTTGAACCTTTCAATAATTCAGACATGTGTTTCATCAAGCAAATATACTAGTATCTACTCAAATCATGTGTGAAGTAAGAACATAACGGTATCCACTACGTGCCTCAGCACTCATTGGACTGCATACACAAAAAATGTATTACTTTCAATAAGTTACTTTCGTGTTCCATCTCATTGAAAAATGAGGTCTTCAGTTATCTTGTTCATGATTTGCGTGCCTTAAGTGATTCAAAATCGAGTGAGTCAAAACGATTCATTTGCATGAAGTTTCTTCATGCATTTACACCAACAGGCATGATTCACATGTCTCAAACGTTTCAGAACATTTTATCGAAATTTCAGAACATTTTTTAAATTCCGAAACATTTTTTGAAAATCCAGAACATTTTTAAAAAGAAACGAAAAAATAAAGAAAAAAGAAAACGAAAATTAAAGTAAAACCGGTTCAGGAATCTTCTAGAAAGTTCTCAAAACGGGAAAAAAACGGTTGGAAAAGTTCGCTCGCTTCAAGGGATGGTCTGTTCGAAAGACCGATATTTTAACGCAGTAAGCGTCATATAGGATTTTCCCCTTTACCCAGCCCACATCAAAAGCGATAACAAGAAGCCCACTTGAGCCCGTCTTGATAGAACGAGCGAGCCCTGTACCCAGCCCAAATCGACGAACTGGGTCTACCCACCCACCCACCGCCCGCCCGCAGACCCAACTCGATGCCCTAATCGTGCCCGGAATCTCCCCTCCCCGGCCCTCGCAAGGCTCCCCCGGCGATCTCCATCTCAGGTGACCTCTCCCCCTCGATTTCTCCTGCAATTCCTCGATCTGGGTTACTCATGCGCGTTTAATCTGACGATTTGGGGGTCTCTAGAAACCGCAGTCGATGCGATCCATCAGTATTTCCCCATCCCAAATGTGTAGGATTTGGGGGAATTTTTTGCGCCGATTCCTGTAGCCCGAGCGCCATCTACCTGCAGATCTTGTATTTTTGTACTAGCTGTTTAGCCTGCTCTGTTCGACGTAGCTGTATGCTAGGTTGCTAGTAGCAGGCAAGACTAAATTCATGTGTACTGTGCAGCCATGGAGATAGAGCATGCTGTGATCCCGCAGGTCGTGGAGTATACCGAGGAGCATGAGGTGGAGGTGGACGTGGACGTGGACAACATCATGAAGACGGAGGTGTCGTACGGTTCCGGGATTCACAACAGCGCCTTCAGGTACAAGCACAAGAAGAGGTCCAAGGTCTGGGAGGAGTACAAGCCCATCTTCCTCGACGGCAAGGTCCAGTTCGCTGAGTGCCTCTATTGCCACAACCGGCTCAGCTGCAAGGACTCCAACGGCACCAGCCACCTGTGGCGCCACCAGAAGATCTGCCCGGGCAAGACGGAGGTCGCGGCGGAGAGGCAACAGAAGGATTCCTACTTCCCATATGGTATGCTACAGTTCTGCCTCGTAGCGCGTTCACCGTGTTGAGTTGAGTTTACTCATGGCATGCATTGTGTAGCTTAGGATCTGCACACATGGATGTATCACTGTCAGAACAGTTGACCTCTGGCATACAACTGATGAATGACTCAAATTTTGTGCACAGTTTTGCTGAATGGAGATAGTCCAGTTTCACCAATTGACCCGGTCAATCAGATTATTTCCGAGACGCTTGACGACATCGGCTCAGCAACTCCCAGCAGATTCAAGTCGAAGGTGTGGAAGGAGTTTACGCCCATTTATGTCGAGGGAAAACTCCAGGCTGCAGATTGCATTCACTGCCAAAAACGTCTCAGCGCAAATAAGTTTGGAGGGAGGAGCCATCTTAGTCGACATCTCCTAACCTGTCCAGGACGGCTTGAAAGTATCCACAATCATCAGAAGTTTTTGTTTGAGCCTTCGAGTGCACCTAGTTTCGACTCCAGGGTGCATGATGAGCTCTCGCCCGCCTTGACAAATGGGAAGGTTCAGATTGCAGAATACACTAACAAGTTCCCCAGGACTAGTACCTCTGCTCATACCATCCCCATAGTCCAGCCCATTCAAATGTTGCCAGCACACACCCCACCAACATCAGATGGTGCAAGCCTGAAGAAACAGAAAACCTCATTTACAAACATTTCAACTGACAAGCGTGCCGGGAAGTTTTGTCAGGAAACATCTTACCAAGAGCTAGCCAAAATGATAATTCTACATGCTTATCCTTTTTCAATTGTGGAGCATGAAGAAATGAGAAGAGTCATAAAGAATCTCAACCCTGTGGTTGGCATGGTTTCTCATAAAGATGTGGAAGATCATTGCATTGCTTTATTTCAGAAGGAAAAGGTAAATATTAAGGATGTAATTACACTTTCCTCCCGACGTGTATCTCTGTCAGCAAGCATCTGGACTCCTGATGGATCTGATCCAACAGTAAATTACCTCTGTTTGACGGCACATTTTGTTGGTGATGACTGGAAAGTTCACAGAGTAATAATCAAATTTGGCATGTTTTGGTCTTCACCTACTAATTTGGAAAGGATAATATATTGCAAGGAGGCTTCTGTCCCGGAGTCTGAAAGTGGATCATACAACGTCATATGGGATGCAATTAGAGACTGGAATCTTGATCAAAAGATTTTGAGCTTGACTTCTGTTGGTGATGTTAGGAACAATGCAAATACCGTGAAGCTAAAGGAAATGCTCATAGAAAAGAAGTGCCTTCCTATTAGAGGCAAGCTATACAACATTGCTTGTCTGGACGACATCTTAAATAGTGTTGTTTCTGCAGGTCAAGCAGATATACTTCGCTTTGTTGGTGACGTACTCATGGAATTTTTTGTGGCACATGCATCTTCAGCTTCAGCCCAACAACAGCTTCTGGAAGTCGTTTCACAGATGAGTTTGAAGTGTCCACAGGAAGATGCTAAGTGGTGGCACAAATTTTATTTCAGGCTTGAAGTTATTTTGCATTTCAAGAAGTCATTTCCTTCTGAAGAAGTGTTGAATCCAGAAGATATGAATGTTGCTGAGTCTATTTGCAAGATTTTGAGGACGTTTTATCGTGTCATTGAAGTAATATCTTGCCCTAGCTCTGTCACAGCAAATATGTACTTCAACGAGGTTTGGAAAGTGAGGACAGTGTTGCAAGAAGAAGCATCAAATGGTAATGGAGAATATTCTAGATTGGTTATGCAGATGCAGGAATCGTTCCATGAGTATTGGCAGAATTCATACTTGTCGTTGTCAATACCTGTTGTTCTGGATCCTAGATTTAAAATCAGTTTCATTGAGTTTCGTCTGAAACGAGCTTTCGGCACAAATTCAGAGAGCTACTTATCTGAAATACGTGACACAGTCCGGGAACTCTTCAATGAATACTGCAACCCTACGGATCGGCCAAGCACAGCTTCAAATAGTGCAGCTTTGGGTGCCGATTATAATGATTCATTGGAAGACTGGGATCAGCATCTCAATGAACAAGCAGGCTCTCAGATATCTACAGAACTTGATGACTACCTTGAAGAGGGCCTAGTTCCAAGAAAGGATGAGTTTGACATTCTAAACTGGTGGATGAATCATACTGAAAAGTACCCAACGCTAGCAGCTATGGCACAGGACATATTAGCTATGCCAGCATCTGCTGTCCAATCTGAAGCTGCATTCAGCAGCAGCGGACCAGTAATTCCAAAGCATTACAGCACATTGAGCATCAAGACTATTGAAGCACTTGTTTGCGCTCGAGACTGGATGAGATAAAATGGTAATGTCCTATACACTGCTCCACTCTACTACCTGGTAGTGATGCTGTGATTAAGCTCGTGAAGGTTTCTTCTTATTTGCCATACATTTATATTTCCTGCATGGCAATCAATCTTAAAACCTACAACCTTCTCACCGAAGGTGTAAAAGTGTTGACTTTGGCATATTGACGCCATGTTAAAAGCTACCGTAAGCCAGTCTTTGTTAAAATAGAACCTCACCATTCTCAACAATACTGAATATATTTAACTTTCAATGTCGATACTCCGGGCACTTGGTCTCCTCATGCATCTACCCGTTATGTTCTGTTGCCTATACTGAACAAGTACTTTGCACTAGTGACAACTCCATTCATCATATCTTTGCTTATTGCTAGGCTAATTATACCTACATTGAAAGCTCAGCCTACTGGAATACCGCCTGGTAGATCAGTGCTCGGGTGCCAGCTCATAAGAGTGAAGAGTGTATGCCAGACGTGAAGAAGGCTCGGAAAATTCTGGCCCCAATGTACCTCTGCCATATGCTTCTACAGTCCTGAACGATGAAGATGCCCGGCGTATGATTTGTTTCAGACATCTGTGTAGGTCGTTTTCGACCAAAGGCCGGTCGTCAGCCCAGCTGATGACGACGAGTTTGGTGGCTGCTGTTGACATGCCCTGCTTCCTTTCCTGTGGAGACATGTTCATCAGCGCGTGAGTTTTGTACATATCGAGTCGGTGCCATTTGATCGCTGTAAGACGCCTCAGTGCCTATGCAGCTAGTAGGCGGAGTTGTGAGTTTCTGTATGTGCTGGGAATATGGGTGTATTGATGTCAGCATAAGAATCTCATCAATATTGTCATGACAGCAGAAGCGAGTTCCAGCGTGGCTGTGTGTGCCGCCTATCAATGGCTAATAATAGCTCAGCCCAGTCTGAGAATTAAAGCCCATCTAGTCCCGAAACGAAAGCCCGGTGGGTTTCCGAAAGGACGTCCTGTTCGGACCCCTACGGCAATGGCAGGTGGCAGCCGGCATAAAATACAGCCTCGCACGCACCTAGGTAGGATCTTGTTTCTCTCTTGAGAAAAGAAAAGGTGCACCACGTACAGGGGAGAAAAACACACCAAGGAATCATGAACTCGTCGTCGGTTGTAGCATTGGGCATCTCCCTGATGCTCGTTTTTTTGTTGCAAGCTGCACATTAGGGATGAGCGACGGCGAGCACACCGGCGAGCTTGAGTTGTCGCAACCGAAGCCACAACGGTCTCAACAAGAGCTTCAACCGCAAGGTGCGGCTGTTGCCGGGGCGAAGCAACACGGACAACCGGCGGCGAGGGGCGGGGAGCCATGGCAGATGACGACGACAACAAAGTGAAGGAGGCTAAGGCGATGATGAAGCCATGCGCGAGTGAGTTGTAGATTATGCTATTTTTTTTAAAAATGTATTTTTTATTGTTTTTGAAAAATATTGTGCCGTTTGAATTTTTTTCAAAAATACAACGGCATCGGCCTCACCGAAGCCGACTGCCCCAGTCGGCCTTGGCGTGCCCAATTAGCCACCTGTCGGCCACGTGGTATCCGATAATTGATCGGGCCACGTCGCTCGCACCCACTCGGCCTAGAGGGTGGACAGTCGGCCTAGGCGTGGCCAATAGGCCTTTCGGCCTTGTCGAGGCCGATAGGTGGCCGATCTGAGCCAGCCCTCCCTCTCCTTCTTCCTCTTCCTCCTCCTTATCTCTTTCTTTCTCTCTTTCTCCTCTCTCCATCCGAAAATTCCCTCATCTTCACACTAAATCCTAACCGTTATTTGTTACATTTTCCACCGTAGTTGTATTGTCTGGGATTAGGGCAGCCAAGCCATCCGTCTCGCTCGCGATGGGGTAGTTCGCGGTGGTTGCATTGATTTTTTTTTTGGTGGTGGTGGTGGAGGTTGAGGTGGAGGTGGTGGTGGTGGAGGTTGAGGTGGAAGTGGTGGGGGTGGTGGTGGAGTGTGGGTGAAGTTTGTGGTTGTGGTGGAGTTGGAGGTGGTGGTGTTTGTCGCTCATCATTCGTCGTTCATCGTTTCTTCGCACGCTTCAAGGGTAAAATTCAACATTTGTTCTCCTAGCGTTGTTGAATAATTTTTAGGTGCTTCGGTATATTTGGAAAATATATTCAGGTCTTCTAATTTGTAGTTGATTCGAAAAATGTCAATCAAGCTGTTTAATTAATTTTAGCTGCTCTCATAGATTTGGAAAATATATTTAGGTCTTCTAATTTTTAGTTGATTCAGAAAATGTTAGTTAAGTTGTTTAATTATTTGTAGTTGCTTCGATAGATTTGGGAAATTTATTTAGGTGTTTTAATTTTTAGTTGATTCGAAAAAATAGGTTTGTCCTTCTAAAATTTGTCGTTGTTGAATGATTTTTTAGGTCAGCAAAAATGTCTGGTTTAGTGAAGTTAGGTTTTTATTATGGTCCTGATATTGTTCAAACAAATGAGATGGGAGGTGATCTTAGTGAATTTCAGTACATTGAGGTGGCAGTGACTTCCCCTGAAACATGGCCTTTTAAACAGTTGACATAATGACTGGCTGGATGTTTACGGTTTAATATTGAAACACAAACCGTCGGTGTTCATGCATTATGGACCCGGTCCAGTTCAAATATTTACTTATATTTGAAGCATATAGAGCGGGATGATCGGTGGGTGCACTAGTTAAAAGCTTGCGAGCGTAGGAGCTGTAATCCTGTCGCCTTACTGCTCCCCGTGCTGAAGCCGGTGACTGCACCTGAAACCGAATGTAGTTACGATTATGGCCAGAGCAGTGAAGGTATGCATGATTCAGAGTCAAATTATGCGTCCCATGCTGGAGATGATGTTTACGAAGCAGGCCAGAGCAGTCATGCAGAAGGAGGAAATGCAGATGATTATGTCAGCGGCGAGGCGGATGCTGACGAGATAGATGGGCAGATGCAAAACCAGATGCATGAAAAAGATAGAGAAGGTGATATTTCTGATGATTCCGCGCAGTCAGATGAAGAAGAGAACGCACATCAAGAGCAGATTCCTGCATCATGGAATTAGGACTTCTCATCTGCAATGTTGGTGAACGATGGTCATGATTCTGTCTAGCAGTATCACCAGAACAACATTGCGACTGATTTCCTATACCCAAACAAACAAGCTCTAAAGGATGCAATCATTGATTGGGAAACATCCACTCAAAGGGTTTTTGTAGCTGATGTTTCAAGTTCGAAAAACTTGACAATGGTATGCAGAAACCAGGGTTGTCCCGCAAGGGTGCATGGCTATCTCCCTAAGTATGGCACAAGCTGGGTCATAAGTGATATAGTTCATCATACTTGTGTTATTTCATGTATCCCTCAAGATCATTCTAACCTTACTTCCACGGTCATTGCTCGCTTGCTTTACAGCGAGATAGTGGAGAGCAAAGCGATGGAAGTTAAAGATATACAGACAAAAGTCTTCGTCATGTTCAAGTACAACATTTCTTATGACAAGGCTTGGAGGGCTAAGCAGAAGGCACTTAAGACTAGATTTGGTTCGTATTTTGATGCATATGACTCTATTGTGCGGCTCCTCTAGACACTTCAGAACCGGAATACTGGCACCTATGTCGACATACAAGACTTGTACCTGCCAGAGTTCCCAACTATGAGGGTGTTGCATCGGTTGTTCTTCTCTTTCAGTGTCTGCATTGAAGCTTTCAGACATTGTCGACCGGTGATATGTGTAGATGGCACTTTTCTCAGTGGCAAGTACAAGGGTCAGATCCTAACAGCCATAGGTCAAGATGGCCAAAATTAAGTAGTCCCACTTGCATTTGCTTTTGTGGAGAGCGAGAACATCGAGAGTTGGACATGGTTCTTCAGGCAGTTGAATATAGCAGTTGTGCATGATAAGCCGAATGTGTGCATCCTTCATGACAGACATGCAGGTATACTCAGCGCGATCAAGACATTGTCAAACCCCTGTCTGGATGAACAAACTCCATGGCAGGACATGCAGAGCCGTTGGTGCATGCGCCATCTTGGGGAAATTTCTTCTGCAGTTTAGAAATAAGAACCTCATGAATCTATTCAAGAAACTCTGCAAGTAGAACCAGCATTGGAAGTACGAGCTGATCGTAATAGACTAAATGTTTACACACAGAAACATGTTAGGGACAGAAGAGCTGCAAGAAATGCAGTTGTGAGGGCACATGTTAAAGCAGTAGCTGCACAACTAGCAACAGGATCTACTACCGTGGAGGAAGAGCCGGTTGGGCTTTGTGACTTGCCAGGATTTGACCCTCCTGCCACTACAAGAAATGCTCATACTTGACGTTTTTTAAAATGTCGTTGATGAATTCGTCATAAATCTATGACGAATTCATCCGAGATTGTCGTAAGCCGTTTGAGGGGATCAAATCTACATATAAATAAAGACGATGTGAGTCAAAAACGTCGTAACCGCATAAGATGAGATCGTCATAATTTTTACGACGATTATAAAAGCATCGTAACATGATGTAACATAATTTTTACGACGATTATAAAAACATCGTAAAATGTATTGAATTTTTTTATATCACTTTTCTGTTGGCTATTTTTTTCATCTTACTTTGCTGTTGGCTATTTTTTTCATCTTACTTTTATATTGGGCTTGCTAATGGGCTTGTCCACATCGTGTGCACCACTTACTTTGCTGCTGGTAAAAATTCGGCGCTGCTGGGACTCGAACCCGAGAGCTCTGCGCCAACCGCCACTACGCTAGCCACTGCGCTAGCCACTAACTTCTGTTAGTTGGATACAACTCAACCAGTATATAGTAAGTTTGGAAAGATATCCTTCCCTAATTCAGATAGATACAAGAGCGTAGCGGGATGTTTTCAGATATGTTGCGGCGGCGGATCTGGTGACCGCGGTGGTGGCTGATGCGGAGGTGGCCGGCGGCGGGGGCTGATGCGAAGGTGACCGGCGGCGGTGGCTGGTCCGGCCGTGCCCAACGGAGGGGGCTGGTGCGACCGTGCCCAACGGAGGGGGCTGGTGCGGGGGCGCTGAGCGGCGGAGGGAGCTGGTGCGGGGGCGCGCGCTGAGCGGCGGAGGGAGCTGGTGCGGGGGCGCGCGCTGAGCGGCGGATGGAGCTGGTGTGGGGCTCTGAGCGGCGAAGGGAGCTGGTCCGGCGGCGGCGGCACGCACTTCTTCCCCTGCTTCTTGGAGGTATGGCACTAGCAACATGGCACTTCTTCTTGTCTATCAGCATATCCATGGAAGTACCAAGGCACTAGCAGCATATCCATGGAAGTACCGAGGCATGGGAGGGGGAAAAACTGCAGAATGTCTGTTCCATCCTGCTTCCTGGCAAAGAGCTGAACTTCAGGCATCACCTCCTATTCGTGAATACTCTGCACAGAACTTCAGGCATGGCACTAGCAGCATATCCATGGAGGTACAGTGTCTGCAGCGGCATGTGCAGATCTTAGATGAATATGCCGTGGTGAAAGTAGGGACAGGGTCTTAGCAGTGCCTGCATCTACATGTTTTATATTTATATTTATACTTGGTGAAAGTAGAGGTAGTGGCAAGAATTGTTCTCTAGGTTTGGTTTGCTTTTTGCTAGCTACTGTTGGTCTCTGAGCTTTGATTGATGCTAAGTTGCAACATTTCTTGGTCTTTGGCACATGGACAGGAGCTGGATTAAAGGAGTTAGAAGGCTTTCTGCTGAACATACAAAAGGAGTCGAAGAATTTATGCAATTTGTTCGTAGAAGTGCTGCCGAGGATGCTCATGTTCTTTGCCCATGTCAGAGCTGTCTCAACCGTGCACAACAACCTCTAGGAACTGTAGAGGCTCATCTGTTCATTTATGGGATGGCAAGCACATATGATCGGTGGGTCTATCATGAAGAACCTTTACATGCTGAACCTGAACCTGAACCTGATGCAGACCCACACCATGTTGATGAAGGCAATGATTTTGTACAAGATGATCCGCCAGCGGGTGCTGGTTTTGAGGAGGGTGGAAATGAAGATGGCAGAATTCCTGAGTTGTTAAAGGATTTCTACAATTCAGAACCGCAAGGTGATCGAAAAAAGACAATCTTTGCTGAGCTGTTAGAGGAGGCGAAGAGCCCAGCTAGTGAAGGTGGTAAATTGTCCAAATTTTCCTTCACCGTGAAGTTACTTCACGCCAAGTCTTTCTACCGGATGACCAATGTTCAATTCAACGGATTTCTCCATATCATGACCTTGCAATATCCAGATAGCGAAATTCCCAAATCTTATGATGAAGCATTGAGTATAATCAGCACATTGGGACTTGGCTATGTTTCAATCCATGTCTGCCCGAATAACTGTGTCTTGTTTCGGAAGCAGTTTGCCCACTACGACGAGTGTCCAAAATGTAATGCCTCCAGGTGGAAAAATGCTGATGGGAAGAAGCGGATACCGGTGAAGGTATTGAGGCACTTTCCTTTGATTCCAAGGCTGCAGAGGATGTTTATTTCGAAGAAACAATTAGAGGAGGTACAATGGGACAAGCTAAATCGGAAAGCCGTGGAGGGTGAACTCAGCCATGCAGCTGACGGGGAGGCATGGAAAGAGTTGGACAAATTAGATAAAGAATTTGCCGCTGATCCAAGGAACTTTAGACTCGGCATTGCCGGTGATGGTTTTAATCCATTTGGAAAGATGAGCACATCCTATAGTATGTGGCCTGTATTTGTGATTCCATACAACCTTCCGCCATGGGTATGTATGGATCAGTCCAATGTCATGATGGTGTTGCTGATTCTGGGTCCAAATTCTCCCGACAAGGATTTTCATGTCTTTATGGAGCCCCTCGTAGATGAACTGCTCCTGCTATGGAAGGGTGTACTTACATATGATGCCGGAAGTCCCGAAAAGTTCAATATACGTGCTGCGATCTTATGGTGCATCCCCGGCGCTGCACACTTTATCGGGGAGGACCACAGGGGGGTATCAAGCATGCGTTCGTTGTGACAAGGACCCTTGCTCAAAGAGAATAAGGAGCAAGATATGCTTTACTGGGCACCGCCGTTTTCTTAGTCGCAGCCATCCTTGGCAGAAAAGCAAGGATTTTAACGGCGAGACTGAAACTCGCGACAAGCGAGCACAATTCACTCAAGAAGAGCTTGAGCAGCAACTTGACAAGGTCAAAGATGTGAGACCAGGAAAGCATGGAAAGAAAAGAAAGCGTCAGCAGGGTCAATGTTGGGACCGGAGGTCTATTCTGTGGGACCTCCCGTACTGGAAACACCTAAAGTTCAGGCATAATCTCGATGTTATGCACATCGAGAAAAACATATGTGAGAATCTGCTAGGGACATTTCTGAATATTGAAGGAAAGACAAAGGACACGGTTAACTCCAGGCTAGATTTAGAAGACATGGGCATAAGAGAAGATTTGCACCTACAGCCTTCTGAAGACGGAGAGTCATTCGAAATGCCAGAAGCATGGTATACGATGACTAAAGAAGAAAAGCTTGCATTCTGTGAATATATAATGAATGTGAGATTTCCAGATGGGTACGCCGCGAACCTAGCAAAATGTGTTTCTCGTGATGGATGCAAGCTTCAAGGCCTGAAAACACATGATTGTCACATCCTGCTCCAAAGGATTTTACCGGCGGGACTCCGAGGTTTGATGGATAAGGAAATATATGAAGCGGTTGCTGAGCTAGGGAATTTCTTTAAAGAGTTGTGCTGCAAAACACTGAAGCTAGATGTTCTGAAAAGACTTGAAAAAGAAATCCCAATTATCCTTTGCAAGCTGGAGAAGATTTTCCCTCCATCTTTCTTCACTGTTATGGTTCATTTGGCCATCCATTTACCTGAAGAGGCAATGCTTAGAGGACCTGTACAATACGACTGGATGTACCCGATCGAAAGAAGGCTGCTTACACTGAAGCGGTATGTGCGAAACACGGCCAGACCGGAGGGATCCATTGCCGAAGCATATATTGTCGATGAGTGCTTGACATTTTGCTCGAGGTACTTTGACGATGTGGAAACGAGATTTAATCGACCGGGTAGAAACAGAGAGCGGGATGATTCGCAAGGTGGTGATCTCTCGGTTTTCAAGCATGGTGTGAGCTTTCTTGGAGCTTAAGATTACGTGCCTGCTCGTGATGACTATGACAAGATGGTTTCGTATGTCCTCAGAAGTTGCCCTGAGGTTCAACCCTATATCGAGTATGGCATCTCTTGTGCACTTAATTATATCATTTTTCTCTGGTTGGAATGAACACATTATTTACGCCTGATGCTTTAATTTATTATTTTGTTGGCATTACAGCTTGTGCAAGGAAGAGCTGAACCAGCAAGGTATCATCAATGTTGATAAATGGCTTGCGAAGGGATTTTCTCAATGGTTTAAGACTCATGTGAGATATTTAGCATTTGATCAATTTACACGTAATTTTCCATGTGTGTTATTCACCCTGGTTTTATTTGTGCAGATTGGAAAATTACATGAGAAGAACAATGTTAGTGATGATCTCTTTGCCTTGGCATGTGAACCGGATAAGCGAGTGAGATTGTATTCTGCGTGTATTGTTGATGGTGTCCGGTACCATACTGTTGACCGCGAGAAAGATCGAAAGTCACAGAATAGTGGAATTTTTACCGAGTGAGAACATGAAGGCGCTGACATCGACTTCTATGGTCAGCTCAAAAGCATCATAAAGCTGTAGTACAACACTATCAGAGGTGTCCGTCGTTCGGTCGTCTTATTCCGTTGTGACTGGTTTGATCTTAGTTGCAAGAAAACCTACACATGATTCAATGATGATGGCCACTTCATAAGCATTAACACTGGAAAGTGTTGGTACAAGAATGATCCTTTTATTCTAACAACACAAGCAACAATGGTATTCTATGTGCCAGACACTCGTTTGCATGGAAATTGGCGAGTTGTGCAAAAGTTTCAGCATAGGCATTTGTGGAGTGTGACTGAAAATGAAATAGGAGATGGTCCCGGTGGTATCGGGCTATCATACCAAGATGATGACACCCCAGAAGTTCCAGTGCAAGCTCAAGAAGCCAATGTGCAAACCAGATTGCGAAGGTACATGGAAGTCGTGTTTGTTGAGGCTGCAGTGGTAGAAAGAATGAAGAAAAGGAGGAAGGAGGTAGTGGATGGTCATGAAAGCGAGGATGATGAAGAGATTGGGACTGACGATACAATCCTCCAATATTGTAGCGACGACGAGAATGATATCGACGATGCCGAGTAGCAGTTCCGCTCATGCATCTTTTGCCACAATTAGTTCAGTTTTTCTCTCTATGTAATCAGTTAAGTTTTTCAATGTTTTAAGTACCGGAGAATCTGAGTGCTGTGCTACATAATTAGTCCAGCTTTTTCTTGTGCAATCAGTTCAAGGAAATGAAGAAATAGACCTTGTGCAATCAACTTTTAAGCTCTGTGTAATCTGTTTTTTCAACTTGTAAAATATGTTTTATAGTATGCGTTTTTTTGTCCGCCCTTGTAAAATATGAACAAGGAAATGAAGAAACGGACCTGTCCTATCTGTCCTATCTGCAAATATGAAGTCTTTGGGTCTTCCTCTAGCATGCCATAGCACAAAAGAAAAAAGAAAAACAATACGAGTTTCTCATTTTGTCCTGATGCTCAAGATAGCAGCAACACAAAATTCTGATCAAACTGGCATGCTCAAGTTGTCCTGATGCTTCACAAGACAAGATAGCAGCAGCACAAATGACAAGATAGCAGCAGCAAGTGCAACTGCCTGAAACTGATTTAATAACAGGGTACAAAATAACAGGGTACTGATTTAATAACCAGAATATTTTCACAAAGTATTCATGCATTTAGAGAAATAAAAGGGTACTGATTTAATAACCAGAATAGCCAAAATATCCATGCATTTAGCAGCAAGTGCAACTGCCAAAAACTGATTTAATTACTAGAATAGCAGCAACACAAAATAACAGGGTACTGATTTAATAACCAGAAACTAATTTAAGAACAGGGTACTTGTCAAACTTGATTCTGATCAAACTGGGTACCATAACATAACAAGTGCCATCAGTTTACATAGCCATAACACCTACATAACCAGGGTACCATCAGTTTACATAGCCATAACACCTAGATAGTCCTACACTAGTTTAGTAACTATTAATTTGAGTCCACCAAAGTGACGTCGGAACCAAAACACGAAGATATCTCCCCTCTTCATCTTGGTCTTGTCCACGGCATCCTTCCAGTTGGTTGTTATGCTAGCACCCTTGTTCTTTGCCTTGCTGAAGATCATCCTAACTTGAGCAATGTTCTTCGCCTTGTAATAGACCTTGAGGGAATGTTCTTCTTCCAAGGCAAGACTCTTTTTGATGTGTTGAGTGGTGTACGGCTTGTTGAAGTACTACACATAAAAAAACATGGGCAACTTGTAAGAAAGAAACTTCAAGACAACTTATCAAAAAGACAACTTCAAGGCAACTTGTAAGAAAGGAAACTTCAAGACAACTTACCATTTTTGCCTTCTTAGGTATCACGTGAGATTCTTGAATGCTGCATACATAATATGGTATGGTTGGCGTTCGATCATGAACTCGGCGCTTCAACTTCTCAACTTGTGAGGGCTTCAAGGCAACTTTGTTTGCATACACACAATGTCTATCAAAAGCAGCATTTCCTGTTTTCTTGGGACCTCTTGTTGTCATCTTGACAGTAGGCCTAGGAGCAGCCTCATCATCAGAGCTAACTAGGATGACCTCCGTCAGCCTACGAATGCAAAGAATTGTAACAAAAGGTCATTTTCTTCAAGAAAATACATATTTCAAGAGTTATGAACTCCTAAGATCAGTCAATAAGCAGATTCACTCAAATGCAAGAAATCACAGAGAAAATAAACAAATCTTTTCCAGTAAATAAAATACCCACAGAAAAGGAAAT